>NW_028261382.1:73252126-73552126 GCF_051295495.1 Thamnophis sirtalis
TGCATTTTCAAAATACACACACACACACACAAACACAGTATGTGTGTGTGTATTTTGAAAATGTACAGTGATGTGTATGTGTGTGTATCACTGTCCATTTTGAATACATAGTAGGAAGATGAAAGATGAAAGTTCACAAGGTTGATACTACCATTATACAGAACAAATCTCTGACTGAGCCTACTGCTCTGCTTCGGGTACCCCTTCTGCCCCCTCCCAGAAGGCCACAAAGAAAACCGGGCATGGGGATGATGCGTCATCTCCCTGGCAATACAGCCTTTGTGGGCATCCTATGGCATGACGTAGGCATTTGAAACTGCATTTTGCCCCTGGGAGCAGAGTTTCCAAGCTGTATGTCGGTTGTGCTAACAAACACAATCTTATATTTCTTTTTAATGTCTCCATGCTCCGGGGTAAAAAAACCAGCTGCAAATTCACAGCAGACTGCAGAAGGAGCAGTCAGCTGCTTTCACTCTGCCTACCGGTTTGTGATGTGTTTGTTAGGCAAACCAAGTTAGTTTCCCCCCAGAAGGATTGGGTGGAAGAACATTAAAGAGAGAAGCAACCTAAAACCAAGGAGAAATTTCCTGACAGTGAGAACAATCAATCAGTGGAACAGTTTGCCTCCTGGAGTTGTGGGTGCTCCATCACTGGAGATTTTCAAGAAAACAATTGTGCAATCATTTGTACAGATAGTATAAGGACATAGTAGCAATAGCAATAGCAGTTAGACTTATATACCACTTCATAGGGCTTTCAGCCCTCTCTAAGCGGTTTACAGAGTCAGCATATTGCCCCCACAGTCTGGGTCCTCATTTCACCTACCTCGGAAGGATGGAAGGCTGAGTCAACCTTGAGCCGGTGAGATTTGAACCACTGAACTGCAGCTAATAGTCAGCTGAAGTGGCCTGCAGTACTGCACTCTAACCACTGCGCCATCTCAGTTCTAGTAGTGAACCTATGGCACGCATGCCAAAAGCGGCACGCAGTATCAGGCCTGCAGCCATATTTTCTCGTGGATCTCAAGCCTGCCACATTTTCTATTATTCTACTATGCATTTTCTATTGTGGGAAAATGGGAGGGGGGAGTTAGATAACATATAGCCATAACAACATTCTTTCTAGAAAGCCAAGGTCATCCTTTGCCTCTGCGTCTCTGCACCTGACCAGAACTGGATGGGTAGAACTGCCAGCATGGCAGTGGGAGATTGGACCATGTGATGGACTTGTAGGTGTGGGGGCAAGATCTTGAACTTTCAACTGGATGGGGAAAACTGGGAAGCTTTCATATCCGGGTCGTCCCAGATGTACCAACATGGCTCTCTTAATAAATTGGAATACTTTGCCTTGGACTCTGATTTACTTTTGGATGCTATTTGGAACCCTGACACATGGAGCCATCCCTTGTGAGATGTGCAATCTCGCTGGCTTCTTTTCCACATTCCTGTGTGCCCACATGTCAGTCAGTTGGCCATTATGTGTGCAGGAGCGCTGAAACCCAAAAGAACAGGGTTCCGGTGCGCATGTGTGTGCGGGGAACCTGAATGTCCGGGTTTTTGTCCCACGCATGGGCAACGGCCAATTGTTCATCAGGCGCCCACCCACGCTGGAAACCAAATGTTCGGGTGCCAGCACACACTGGAACACTGCTCTTCTGGGTTTTAGCGCTCCCGTACACGCAAAGGCCAGTGAGGTCACACGGTCCAATGGGATGGTTTTGCATGCCATTTCCAGCACACAAGTAAACACACGGTGACGTAAAAGCTTAGCCCTCACTGGTCTAAGGTCTTCTGCCTTGGGCAGGAGATTGAAATAGAAGACCTCAAAGGTCCCTACCAACTATTATTCTCTAAGCCACCCTGGGGACGCCAAAATATTTATAAGGGTGAGAAACAATAAGAACTCACTTTTTTTCAGTCCCGTGGTAACCGAAAAGTCTCTAAATGAATGGTTGTACATTGAGGGCTCTCATAAATCACTTTTTTCCAGTAATTTCAGGGCCCTGGTAACTCCAAAGAGCTGACCCTGCAGGTTGAGCTGGGCCTGATAAGGTCTCATCTATCCTGTTTCCTGAAAATAAGACCTCCCTGGATAATAAGCCCAATCGGGCATTAGAGGGCATGTGCTAAAATAAGCCACCACCACCCAAATAAGCCCACTCCGAAAATATTGCAAGACAGCAGCAGCCATGAGGTGACCACGCTAGCCGCCTCCTCCACCACAAAAATAAGCCCCCCATAAAAAATATTGCAACACAGCAGAAGCCATGAGGTGACAACCCTCACCGCCTCCTGCACCTCAAAAATAATAAGCCCCCCAAATATTGCAACACAGCAGAAGCCATGAGGTGACAACACTCGCTGCCTCCTGCACCTCAAAAATAATAACCCCCGCCCTCAGAAATATTGCAACACAGCAGCAGCCATGAGGTGACAAAGCTCGCTGCCTCCTGCACCTCAAAAATACCCCCCCCAAAAAAACAAATATTGCAACACAGCAGCAGCCATGAGGTGACAACGCTCCCTGCCTCCTGCACCTCAAAAATAATAAGCCCCCCTCAAAAAATATATTGCAACACAGCAGCAGACGTGAGGTGACAACGCTTGCTGCCTCCTGCACCTCAAAAATAACCCCCCAAAAAAACAAATATTGCAACACAGTAGCAGCCATGAGGTGACCATGCCCCCCCCATCTCCTGCACCTCAAAAATAAGACCTCCCTGAAAATATGCCAGCCCCTTATTTCGGGGTGGGGGTCAAAAAATATAAGACAGTGTCTTATTTTCGTGGAAACACAGTACTGAGCAGGGCAGAGTGGACTTCCTGAGGGATCACGGCGTGCAGCACAGCTTGCAAGAGGCAGCAAAATCCGGCTGGCAAAGTGGTCTTCTTCCATTTCCCAAGCCTTCCCACTTCCAAAACAACTTGATGACGGCCGCCTTACAAAATGAAAGTATAAAAATAACCCTCTAAAATGGGGAGGCAGATGGGGTGTTTGGGTTTTTCTTTGTTTTTTTGAAAAAGCGACCTACAGTATCTGGGCTTTTTGTTTCTCCCTCTGAAGACTAGCTTGGGAGCCATCGCCTGCCAACTTCTTCAACCTGCTTCATGGCACGAGGCCCAGGGATTGTCTTCCATCCAGCAGGGGATGGGGCTAGTCCTCCCCTTGGTTTAAACCAGGCCCCCTCCCACGCACACATACGCTTCCTTGCACAGCAGATGGCTCAGCCTCTGAGCCCCCTTAAGACAGGGGTCGGCAAACTTAAACACTCAAAGAGCCATTTGGACCCGTTTCCCACAGAAAAGAAAACACTGGGAGCCACAAAGGTCCTAACCCGAATCCCCCTGTTCAGTTCTGGAGCTGACCGAAAGTTCAGTTCCCCCACCATAGAGTCTCCTCCTAGCACAGAGTACTTTTTCCTCTACCTGTCATAACCAAAATCCCTATCAATTGTGGAGACAACTGGAAAACCCTCCCCTTGCCATTGAGTCTTCTCCTGGCGCACTGTGCATCTCTTCCCCCCCTTCCCACCGGAAGCTCCTCTCAAAATTGTGGTGCTGACTGGTGACGGAGCCGCAGCAGAGGGAGGAAAGAACCACATGCGGCTCCAGAACCGCAGTTTGCTGACCCCTGCCCTAAGACTAGCAGTTTTGCAAACAAGACAAAATGTTTGCCCTGCTCACCTGGAGTAGAGCAGGAGTCTCCCAACTTGGCCAACCTTAAGACTTGTGGACTTCGACTCCCGGAATTCCCCAGCCGGCACGAACCCTTGCAGAACAAATGGTTCTCATGTCAAAACCACCTGTAATCATGGCTATAGATACAACATCCAGCAATGAATGTCCATGGAGATTCTCAGTCGTCCAGGTCACGGTTGTCCCAAAGGTGCTTTTTTTTTTCAAGAAGCAACTGGACTTTCTGGTTTTTTTTCTTTGATGACATTTTGCTTCTTATCTAAGAATGAGATCATGTCATTCCCATCTCCGGTGCTCATCTCCGTTTCAAAGCCGAAAAGCCAGCGCTGTCCGAAGACTGGCATGACTCAATGCTGAAGGTGCACGGAATGCTCTTACCTTCCCACCAAAAGTGGTTCCTATTTTTCTACTTACATTTTTATGTGCTTTCGAACTGCTAGGTTGGCAGAAGCTGGGACAAGTAATGGGAGCTCACTCTGTTACGCGGCGCTAGGGATTTGAACCGCCGAACTGCCAACCTTTCTGATCAACAAGCTCAGCGTCTTAGCCACTGAGCCACTGCATCCCTACATGGTGTTCATGATCTTCTCCCAAATCCTAAATGAAAAGAGGTTCCTACTTACACACACACACACACACACACACACGCACACACGCACACACAGCAGGTGTGGGTTGCTGCCAGTGTTACTGCTGGTTTGCAACCCAAGCGCAACGCACTCATGCACCAGACACACACTGCACATGTGTGCGTTGTTTAATGTAAATTGTTCTTCACGCGTGCGCAGAACAATTTACAGTGAACTGCGCATGCACAATCACTAAAATCCAAAATGGCGGCACCCAAGTGGCACCCAGGGGCTTGGTAGGCCTGAGTCGCTGCCGGTTCTGTGACCCAGGCCTGAATTCCACTATCGGTTCGGCCAAACTCTGACAAACAGCAAGAAAACACCAGTGAATAAGCTTTCCAAAAGCTATAGCTGAACTGTCCTTTTAATGTGATAAAAGGGGGAAGTGTTACACACCTGAGGATATTAATCCTGCTGACTTAATTCGCTAATTTAATTAACTAATCTTAATATCAATCCAATCTCATCTCATTTAGATTTCAGCCTGGTCCCTTAGGCCCCGGCTTCCCTCCCTTCTTGGAGCCCAAAAAGCCATGGGCATCTTCAAAATTAAAAAAAAAAATTCTATGCAAAGAGGATCTTGCTTGAGTAGAAAGTCCCCTTCTTTACACCTGGTTTACAAGATGCCCTAAACCATGTTTTTCTTAACCATGATTGAACACACCCAACTGGTCTGTACACTGGATAAATCCTCCAATCCTGGTTTGTAATGGCTGGGATCACCCTGAATGCTCATCCCAAACCAAACGACCAATACAGTTTAGTCTAGTGGTTAAGGTACCAGGCGAGAAAACCAGGAGGTCACGAGTTCAAGTCCCATATTAGCCAGAAAAACCAGCTGGATGGCTTTAGGTGTCCCTCTCCCTCCCTCCCTCCCTCCCTCCCTCTCTCTCTCTCTCTCATCCCAGTCTACCTCACAGGGTTGTTGTTGTGAAGAAAATAAGAGGAGGCAGTTGTGTTGGGTATGTTTGTTGCCTGGGGTTATTGGTAAAAAAATAATAAAGGTGGGATGCAAATAAATACAATTTGAGTTATGTACGAATCAGTTACAGGTAAATCCTCTACTTACGATCACAAGTGAGCCAAGAATAACTCTTGTTAAGTGAGACATATTTTTAAAAGTGAGTTATGGTTCATTTTACTACCTTTCTTGCCACGGTTGTTAAGTGAATCGCTGCAGTTGATAAGTTAGTAACTGGGTTATTAAGTGAATCCTAACAATGTTTGGGGGTTTGGTTTGGTTTGAACCAAGGAGAGGACTAGCCCCATTCCCTGCTGAAAATCTCTGGGCCTTGGAGCAGGTTGGAGAAGTTGGCAGGCAATGTCTCTCTTTTCCTTTCTCTCTCTTTCTGTGCCTCTCAATCTCTTTCTCTCTCTCCCTTTTCCTCTCCCTCTCTCTCCCTCTCAATCTCTCTTTTCCTCTTTCTCTCTCTCTGCCTCTCAATCTCTCTATCTCTATCTCTCTCAATCTCTTTTCTTCTCTCTTTCTCTCTCTCTCTCAATCTCTTTTCCTCTCTCTCTCTCTGCCTCTCAATTTCTTTCTCTCTCTTTTCCTCTTTCTCTCTCTGCCTCTCAATTTCTTTCTCTCTCTTTTCCTCTCTCTTTGTCCCTCAATCTCTTTTCCTCTCTCTGCCTCTCAATCTCTTCTTCTCTTCCTCCCTTTTCCTCTTTCTCCTTCTCTCTCTCCCCCTCTCTCTCTCTTTCTCCCTCCCTCCCCTTAATCTGGCTGGTGCCCTGAATGAGGGGCTCACTGATGAGGAAGAGGGAGGGGGTGAAATCTCCATCAGGCACACTTTCTCCAAAGATGCTCATATCCTGTTTTCCATTTTATCTGGCCACTATGAAAATCTGCTTCTCCTTCTTCCTGCCACTGTCTCCTCTTTGCTGCCACAGGGATCTGGCCAGGGGTGGGAGTCAAAAGCTCAGGGCCCCCAGAAAGGCTGGTTGCCATTGTTGCAAACACCTAGGATCCCTTGTGCTGCCTGACTGCAGTGCGTAGTTGCTCAGAGGCGTCTGTGCAATTATCTGGATCTCATCCCAGGCACCAGAGATGTAAATGCACATCGAGAAAAAAAATCTGCACAAATCTCACACACACACCACACTTCTCCTTGCTTGTTTCCTCACTTGCTTGTCTCCTCTCTTCTTCCTGCCTTCCTCCTCCTATTGCTCCTCCTTTTGCTCCTCTCTGCAAACCCCAGGCCCTTCTAGCATTGATGATGTTGCATAGTTGGGTAATGAAACGTCTGCAAGAAAACAATCAAACTCAGAGCACAAAGGACCCACAGTCCTCTCCCTCTTCCTCCTCCTCTTTCTCCCTCTCTCCCACCTCCTCCAATCTTCTAGTACTGATGATGTTACCTAGTTGGGTCATGAAACGTCTGCAAGAAAACGACCAAACTCAGAGGGCACCAAGGATCCCACAGTCCTCCTCCTCTTCCTCCCCCTCCCACATCTCTTTCTCCTCCTCCAACCTGCTAGCATTGATGATGTTACCTAGTTGTATAATGAAATGTCTGCAAGAAAACAAACAAACTCAGAGAGTACCAAAGACCCCACAAACATCGTCCTCCTCCTCTTCCTCCTCCTTCCTCTTTGCTCAACAAACCTTGTTTGGTTTTTTTTTTCTTTCATTGGCCTCAATTTTGTTACCCGACCTTCACCCAGCAAAGCCTCCTTTTCTCCAGAGTCCCAGATCTGAAAACACTGAAGGCGCAGGGTTGAGACGGCCCCATTTCTTTTCCACGGATATTAATGGAGCCTGCTTGGATATTTTGCCTGCTCATCATTTTCTCTCCCATCTTTTTTTTAAAGAATCCCTTCGCTTTTCAAAACAAGAGGGCTGCAGCTGGGGGAATTTTGTAACCTATTTCTGGGACGCGAAAACAGAAGGAGGGTCTCAATGAAGTAGGGCAAGTGAATCACACAGGGGTTTGCAGTTGTTGTGTTTTCTGTTTGTTCCTCTGCTGTCCTATTTCTCAAATCATGATACAACAGCTAGTGTGTTGTGGTCCCCCATTAGCCAGTGGAGTTCGCAGCAGAGTTGGACAATGAGGAGGTTAGGGAGGAACATCGGCCAATCCTTGGGGGGGGGGGTGACGAAAGCTCAGACGAGGGCTCTGCGTTGGAGGCAGAGAGGGAGCTAGGCAGCAATGAGGCAGAGGAACAGCTGGAGCCTGTTCCCAGTGTGCGCATGCACAGAGCGGCTAGAAGACAAGAACAACTCAGTAATCAGGGTCGACTTGGGAGTAAAGCCACACCTTGGAGGTGATTGGCCCCTCCCAGAGGAAACAAAAGAGGAGCAAATGGGGAGGGGGCTTTTGCAGGAAAGAATTTGTTCCTTCGGTCAGTTCAAAAGTGGAACATTCTGTTTGTGACTATAAGAGACTCTGTGCCTTGCCCTGCATTTGGAAACTAGCTATCTGGCAGCTCTCCAAGCGAGATAAGGTTCATGTGGATAAATACTCCTCTGAAAGACTGTTTGCTAAGCCTTGCTGGCTGTGAATGAAAGGAATTTACAGTCGTGTAAATAAAAGAGGTTTTACAGGGACCAAGACTCTGCTTTTTGCTTTCTAAGGAAGCCTGGGTCAGAACAGAGTGAACCATAGACTAGTTTTTAAGACAAGCCTTTACATCAAGTAAGAAAGTTGGGTAGGTTTAAAAAAAATTACAGGAGGTCCTTGACTTATAACCATTTGTTTAGTGACTAAAAAAAAGCAATATTTTACCATTTTTCACACTTATGACAGTTGTAGCATCCTCATGGCCATGTGATCAAAATTCAGACATTTGGCAACTGATTCATACTTATGACGGTTGCAGTGATGGATGCACAAACACACATCCTTCACATTCTGTATCATTGAAATTGAAAACCCCTGATATTGCATTAATATTGCACTATACAGTAGAATTCAATGTAGTTGCTCTGGGATAGAAGCTGTTTTTCAGCCTATTTGTCCTTGTTTTGATTGTCCTGTACCAGCTGTCAAATGGTAATAGTTCAAAAAAAGGCTGCCCAGGACGAGATGGATCTTTAAGGATGTTTTGAACTTTCTTAAGTCAGTGGGAGCTATCAAGCTCTTCCAAAGAGGGGAGAGGACAACGAAAGATCCTCTGGGCAATGACGTTGACCCTCTGGAGCACTGTCCTATCTGCCCCTGTGCAATTGCCAAACCCTACACAGGTGCACGAACTGAACAGGTCCTGGGGTCCCATCCACATATGTCCGTCTGTGGAGAATCCGAGATAAGCTTTGCACAATGCAGGCAGGATCTCACTGGCTGCTTTTGCACAGCTGGTTAAGCCCAATGGGTATCGCCTTTGGTTAGTTTGCCTGCGGCTTAACGGAGGAGGTGAATCTAACCACCGAAAGCGTGCACCAGCTTAAGCCATGTGGCATTATCACGCTCCCTCATCCATAACAGAACACCCCGCTGGGGAGAAGGAAAGAGGAGGTCTGTCCTATATCCGCCTGACCTTTGACCGAAAAGCAGAGAAGGAAGAAGGAAATATAGAGGAAGTGAGGCGATAGCTGGCTGATGATATTAAGCTTCCTGCAGCACACAGGGTCGGTCAGCCAGTCGGCCAGCCAGCAAAGACTGCACCACACTGCCAATCGGCAGCCTGTTCAATTATTCAGGGGCGGATGGGCTCTTGCCTGCCTTAAGACAAGGTGACTGAGTAATTTCAGGGAATTTTTTGCTGGAGAGACAGTTCCTGCAGCTCTCCATCTTTGCAAGAAGAAGAGTCTAGAAAAGAAAAGGGGAGGGAAGGGACCGAAACAATCCGTCGGCTTGGCAAAACAGCAAAACAGCTGTGGGAAATAGCAGCGAAGGCAGGGAGGCAGCGAGTAAGGGTGGAGGAAATTCCTGAGGAGCAGGATGGGGAAGGTGTAACCTTCCAGGCCTCTGAAAGGCACTCCAGGAGCTACGCTCCCCAAAAATGACTGAGGCAATGACAATGAATATCGGTGTGTACTTTAAATGCACGTTACATTAAATGCAGAAATGAGCAGGTGTCAGGCCTGCCGCCATCTTTTCTTTTGGATTTTTGACCTGCCACACATTTTATTATTCTGCTATGCCTTTTCTATTGTGGGGAAATGGGAGGGGGGATTGTACGGAGTTAGATGATATGTAGCCATAACAAAATTATTTCTAGAAAGCCAAGGTCATCCTTTGTCTTTGCACCTCTGGACCTGACTGGATGGGTGAAACTGCCAGCATGGCAGTGGGAGATTAGACCATGTGATGGACTTGTGGGTGTGGGGGCAAGATCTTGAACTTTCAAATAGGTGGGGAAAACCGGGAAGCTTTCAGATTCAGGTTTTCCCAGATGTGCCAACATGGCTCTCTTCATCAATTGGAACGTTGAGGAATACTTTGCCTTGGTCTCTGATTTACCATTTGCTATTTGGAACCCTGACAGCAGGTTTGCCAGGCAAGATAGCAGCACTGAGATGATCTTGAAAGGGGAGTGAAATCAGAGCTGCTTCGATCTCAGAGGGAGTTGGCCTCTGTGTGAATGACCTTGGGAGGCAAAGGCACAGCCGTTGACTGGACAATTGTCACGTAAAAGGTATATCAGGCTACAGAAGGAGAGGGAGGCATAGGGAATAGACAGGAATATTTTCCGGTTTTCCAAAAAAAAAGGGGGAAAGAGAAAAGGAAATACTTTTAATCTTGCAAGATCCTATTAATGGAATCGTACCATAAAAGTCAGAGCTCTTGCGTCTTATTTGGAGAACCTCCAATGCCCAGCGCCAATCTCTAATAAGACTTATTTCCTCTTTTTTTTAAAAAAAAGTATTTTTTCCCATAACCACTCTTACATCCTTAATCTTACAGTATGTCATCTGGGTACAGTCTTTGTGTCGTCATAGTTACGTCATTTTTCCTGTAGCCTGCAATTTTTGTTCTCAGGAAACCCATTCCTATTCCCGCACCATTCCAAGAGTGTTCATCCCAAATTGGATTGCTAAAAGTCTGTAGAGATTCTCAAATTGCACATTACAGGAATTGTTTGCACCACTCAGGTGACCCTGAGGACACAGATAAACCTCCAAGTGCTTCAATGACCCTCTAAAAGGAGGCAAATGACCAACTCTGTCTGCAGGGGGTATCAATCCTTCCATTCCCCACCATCTGGTCAGAGCTGAAGAAGCTTCTTGGGTGAGAAGCAAAACATCTTCAAAGAAAAAAACCAGAAAGTCCAGTTGCCTCTTGAAAAAAAATCACCTTTGGGACACCCATGACCTGGATGACGGAGAATCTCTACAGGCTTTGAGGTATACAATTTGGGATGAACACCCTTTGAAGGCTGTGGGAGTAGGGATGGATTTCCAGAGGGAAAAGTACAGACTACAGGAACCAAGAGCATCACTCAAGTGACCTTGAGGATACAGATAAATCTCCAAGTGCTTCAAGGAACCTCTAAAAGGATGCAAATGACCAGCTGTCTGCAAGGAATTTAAATTCTTCCATTCCCCACTATCCAGGCAGAGCTGAAGAAGCTTCTTGGATCAGAAGCAAAACGTTTTCAAAAGAAAAACCAGAAAGTCCACTTGCCTCTTGGGAAAAAAAATCACTTTTGGGACAACCATGACCTGGAGGACTGAGAATTTCCATAGACATATGGAGGTGGTTTGCTAGAGCTTTCTTCCACAACGTCAGACCTATTCAGTAGTTGAGGATTTTCCTGGTGGTCTTCCATCCCTGTATCAGTCTAAGCCAGACAAGGCTGGTGTGATTCTGTCACCTTCACTTCAGCCAAGGAAGTTGGAATTCTGCTCAAGCCATTAGAAAATAAGCCCTGAGACCCCCAATTGAGGCCAATAGAACTGTCCATGGTCCTGAATTTCAAAAGTTGCTTGTCCTCCTGCATACTTATCTGCCTCTTCTTTTCACTAGGGACATCCCCCTGCCAATAAAAGTGCATCTAGTCAAGGCTATGGTTTTCCCAGCTGCAATGGATGGCTGTGAAAGTTGGACCATAAGGAAGGTTGAGGGCCAAAGAATAGAGGCTTTTGAACTCGGGTGCTGGAGAAAACTCCTACGTGTCCCTTGGACTGCAAGGCGATCCAGCCGATCAGTCTTAAATATTTTGTCCTACAATCCCTGACACTGTTCAGAAAGTAAGCACGCCAGTGGCCCAGAAAATGTCTGGTCTTGCACATAAACAGGGAGCAAACCCCACTCCCTTCTAGGCATTGATGATGTTACCTAGTTGGGTAATGAAATGTCTGCAAGAAAACAACCAAGCTCTGAGAGCACCAAGGATCTCACAGGCATTGACCCCCTCCTCCACCCTCTCCCCCTCTGTCCCTCCCTCCCTCCCTCCCTTTCTATTCCCTTCTTCTCCTCCATTCTGCTAATCCTACTCCCTTCTAGCACTGAAGATTATTTCCTAGTTGGGTAGTAAAATGTCTGCAAGAAAACAATCAAGCTCAGAGAGCACCAAGGATCCCACAGTCGTCGTCCTCCTCCTCTTCCTCCTCCTCCTCCTCCTCCTCTTCCTTCTCCTTTCCCTCCTCCCCTGGACCAACCACCTCCTTTTCCTGCTCTCTGCAAACCTAATTCTCTTCTAGCACTGATGATGTTACCTAGCTGAGTAATGAAACGTCTGCAAGGAGACAACCAAACTCAGAGAGCTTCAAGGACCCCACAGTCCTCCTCCTCTTCTTCCTCCCCCTCCCCCCTATTTCTCCTCCCCTCCCTTCTCCTTCTCCAACTCTCTAGTACTGATGATGTTACCTAGTTGGGTAATGAAACGTCTGCAAGGAAACAAGCAAACTCAGAGAGCACAAAGGATCCCACAGTCCTCCTCCTCTTCCTTCCCCTCCCCCTCTCTTTCTCCTCATCTCCCTCTTCCAACTCTCTAGTACTGATGATGTTACCTAGTTGAGTAATGAAATATCTGCAAGAAAACAACCAAACTCAGAGAGCACCAGGAACCCCCCTGTCTTCCTCCTCCCTCCCTCCCTCCCTTTCTACTTCCCTCCTCCTCCTTCTCCTCCATTCTGCTATTCCTACTCCTTCTAGCATGGAAGATATCAACTATTTGGGTCATAAAATGTCTGCAAGAAAACAATCAAGTTTAGAAAGCTATAGTTTTAGCCTAGCATGTATATCACCCCAATCTTTATCTAAACTAGACTTCTGATAATAGTGCAAATAATTCATCACTCAGCTGTCTTATGGGCAGAGAAGGTTAGGGCTTATTCTCTCTACAGAACCAAAGAAAAATGAATTTAGCAGCTTCATTCCGTGATGCAGGCTGGATATTTTCCTTTACTCTAAAATAGTCCCAGCACTGTCTGTTTTTAGAATAAAATTAATTAGTAACATAATGAACCTAAATAATGCCAGTCAGATTTGCTGGCTGGAACAGAAACAATGCTAGGCAGATATATAATTAAAATGGTTTTCCTCCTGCTTGTTACTCCTGGGAAGCAAATGTGCCATGCAGTTTTTCCAGCATGGCAAAATCCATACGGTTCGCTTACTGTGATATAAAACAGGCAATTAAATCCCCCTGCTTGGCTTAGAACAGGCCTGGGAAACGATGGCCCTTTAATGATTTGTGGACTTCAACTCCCAGAATTCCTGAGCCAGTGTTCAAAGATTTGTGGACTTCAACTTCCAGAATTCCTGAGCCAGCATTTGAAGATAACTGGACTTCAACTCCCAGAATTCCTGAGCCAGCATTTGAAGACTTCTGGACTTCAACTCCCGAAATTCCCGAGCCAACGTTTGAAGACTGATGGACTTCAACTCCCAGAATTCCTGAGCCAGCATTTGAAGACTTGTGGACTTCAACTCCCAGAATTCTTGAGCCAGCATTGGGAGTTGAAGTCCACAAGTCATGAAAGAGCCATCATTCTCCATCTATGGTTTAGAAAGATCCCAGAATCTGCTTCCAAATACATTTGGGGAATGCAGACAATCCTCAACTCAGCTCAAAATTTCTGTTGCTAAAGCGAGACATTTATGAAATGAATCTTGCCCCATTGTACAACTTGCCTTGCTATGGTTGTAAAATGAATCACCACCATGGTTAAGACAGTAATATGGTTGTTAAATGAATCGGGCTTCACCGTTGACCTTTGCTTGTCGGAAGATCGCGAAAGAGGATCGCCTAACCACGGGGATGACTGCAACCATCATAAATATGAGTCAGTCCCCAACCATGAGAACATCTCACGACAAACAGCAGTCATAAACAAGAAAAACGGCTCATGAGTCACTTTTTTCAGTACCGTTCTGATTTGGAATGATCACTAAATGAATTGTTGTAAGTTGAGGACTAAAAGCAATCCCATCTAGAGGACTGGAGGTGGCTCCATAACCTGGTTAAATTAATTCAAAATTCATCAGCTGTGGGTAACAAAATCACATTTTGTTACCACTGGTTCGCCCCACGTGCACATACCCTTTTCATGCATGCGCCCAGCCTTCCATGCATGCAATTTGCTTGCATGCGTGCCTTCCACGCATGCACCCGGCCTTAAAAACATGGCTAAATGGGACAGCATAGAGCCAGGAGAGGCGGACAGGCCCACCCACGATTTCTGCTACCGGTTCAGGCAAACCAGTCTGAACCAGCTGAAAATTTATCGGTTGTGACTTTCTGGATGCATAGATCTCTGCAAAGAAGAAATTTGAAAGCTTCTTTCCTGGAGCAGTTGTCAAAAAAAAAAAAATAAGAATAAGAATAATAAGGAGAAACCCCCAAAACTGTACACCACACTGCAAATTAAGAGCAGCAAAAAATAAATAGCAACAGCATTTAAAAGGATGGGTTTTCCTCTTCTCCATCTGACTGCCAACTTAAGCATTTGGCCCAGCGGATTTCATTTGGGTGTTTTGTTTTGTTTTTTCGCCTGCATAGTCACTTCCAGGAAATAAAAATAGATGCACAAATGTACTTACTCTGAAATGACACTCCCATTCACTTTAGAGCATTTAGGGTGGGGAATGATGGCTCCTTTAAGGTCTTGTGGACTTCAACTCCCAGAAGTTCTGAGCCAGCCAAGTCCACAAGTCCTAAAGAGGGCTACAGTTCTCCACCTGTGTTTAGGAGAGTGGGAGCTGGGAAAATGAGAGAAGGAGAAAGTAGTTCCATGTCAGAAGACAAGCTTGATCTTCAGAAGGTTCTGGTTTTGATCTCCAGCACCTCCAGGTAGATATGAGGGGTCTCTGCCTGAAGTTCCAGGGTGCCACTGTCAATGTCTATGACAAGTCTCTATGGCCAACTCCATGGCCAACTCACCATGGCCAACTCACCATGGCTAACTCACCATGGCCAACTCACAATGGCTAACTTAGCACAGCCAATTCATCACAGCCAACTTACCATGGTCAATTCACCATGGCCCACTTGCAATGGCCAACTCGCCATGGCCAACTTCATGGTCAATTCACCACAGTCAACTCATCATGGCCAACTTATCACAGCCAACTAACCACAGCCAATTCACCATGGCCAACTTGCCATAGCCTATCCACTGCAGGACACCTTGCCACAGCCAACTCGCTGCAGGACAAGAGTTACACCAATATCAAAGAAATTGTGGAAAAGAATCATTAAAGAAAGGATGCAAAAGGAGGGACAGAATGAAACATGAATGGCAAAAATTAAAATAATATTTCTTTTTTTAAAAAAAAAATAGAATTGCTAAATTGTCCCGCAGCGAGTTGGCCACAGCAAGTTGGCTGTGGCAAGTTGTCCAGTTTTGAAATCTAATTTCCCCCACACACACACCGGTTCTGTGGGCATGGCTTGGCGGGGGGGTCATATGACTGGGTGGTCGTGGCCAACTTTTTTTTTTCACTTTCAGCTATTTTTTTAGCTTTTTAAAGTTAAAAAACCGGCAAAGCGGCAAGGAAAAAATGTTTTAAAAATCTTTTAAAATAGCTTCCAATGATTACACAGCTCACAGCTGAGCCGCGCGATCCTCGGAAGTTTTTTTTGGGGGGGGGTTTGCTACCGGTTCGCAGAACCAAGGACAATCATCCCTATCGGTTCAGCCAAACCAGGAGAATTTCACCCCCGAAGTTGTCCCATTCCACTGTCATCAATGCCCACCAGCCTTCTGGATCACTTGGCCCACAGATACATTGTTCTGCCAATTCCACCATCCCCAATTTTAAAGCCATTTGAGAGTGCTCAAGAGTGGTAGGGTCCAGCACGACTGGATGACCGATCTTGAGGAAGACCCGATGTAGAACATACTCTGACAGACTTCACACAATGCTCTGAGTTGTCCTTTGTTTAAGCACAGTTCCTTGGTTGAAAAACTATTGATTCAGCTCACCCAACACAGTAATTCATAAATCACGGTTTACACAAGCCAAACCAGCCAAACCACATGATGGCTCAGCATGTTAGATCAACTTCTGAAAAAGACCAGATTAAAGGGGAGATGTTTCTCCAACAAAGAACATCTCCCCTTGCTTTGTTCCTTCGCTTCTCCTTCCATTCCAAACTCCCCAGAATCAGGCAGGGGCTAAACATTCAGCCTGTTTAATGCTGTTATAAACCTACAGAGCATCAACGCAATCTATGAACTAAATTCACATGTCACACTAAGCCACAAGTGGTTTTAACCTTCATGAAACGAGTTATATTGTCTACGTCAAGTCCTTCTCAGCCAAAAACCGTGGTTTGCAAACCATAGTTGGCTGCCTTTATGCATCACATTGACAAAACTGATACAAGTCACATTATGGTTGGCTCGGTGCGATGTATACATTCAACCGTCATGTATTACACAGTGTTTTTGTGTTACATGAGGCTCATAGAGGAATATGTTGACTGCTAAAATGATGTAGCATCTTGATGTGGCCTATCGACCCCCGGCCCCTCCAGCAGCCGAATCAGAGGAGGAGGAGGAGGAGGAGGAGGAGGAGGAGGAGGAGGAGGAGGAGGAGGAGGAGGAGGAGGAGGCGGCGTGGGAGTCAGGGTCAGCATCAGGGCAACCTGAGAGCTCCGAGGGGGGAGAGGGAATGGAGCTATCAGAGAGAGACAGACAGAGAGACAGACAGACAGAGACAGAGAGACAGACAGAGAGACAGACAGACAGAGACAGAGAGACAGACAACAGACAGACAGAGACAGAGAGAGACAGAGAGAGACAGAGGTGGAGCGTGGGCCATCCATCAGCCCTCAGATGGAGAGTCAACAGCCCCCAGGTTTGGAGGTGGCTGATGAGGAAGAGGTGGAACAGTTGGGCCCAGTGCCTGATGCATGGCTGTGCAGAGGAGAGGAGGAGAACAGTGGAAATCTATGGGCCGGTCCTTGGGACAGAAGAGCCACAGCTGCTAGTGAAGCCCCACCCTAGCTCTGGGGATAAAAGGCAGGGGGCGGAGATGAATAGATGTAGCAGACAATTATTCATCTCCCTGCCAAACGGCTTTGTTAGCCTGCATTGAGAGAGAAACTTTTGACCAGGGCCCTTGGTGCTCCTAACAAAGGAATCTTTGAGTGAAGTTATTGAGGATTTGGCATGTTAGGGGAGCTGAGTCAGGGCACACCTTCTTCCACCATCTAAGCTGATAGAAATTAACTTCACTGTGATCTGTACTTATTTTGCTCCTGATAGATTTTTAACCTGGAGGTAAACAACACACTATGAAGGATTTGAGCCAAGGTGGCGCAGTGGTTAAATGCAGCACTGCAGGCTACTGCTAGATCAGCAGGTCAGCGGTTCAAATCTCACCGGCTCAGGGTTGACTCAGCCTTCCATCCTTCCGAGGTGGGTAAAATGAGGACCCAGATTGTTGGGGGCAATATGCTGACTCTCTGTAAACCGCTTAGAGAGGCCTGAAAGGCCTATGAAGCGGTATATAAGTCTACTGCTATTGCTATTGCTATTGCTATTGCTATTTGGTGGCTCAGGGGCTAAGACGCTGACCTTTTTGATCAGAAATGTCGGCAGTTCAGTGGTTCAAATCCCTAGCATAGCATAACAGAATGAGCTCCCGTTACTTGTCCCAGCTTCTGCCAACCTAGCAGTTCGAAAGCATGTAAAAAATGCAAGTAGGAACCACCTTTGGTGGGAAGGTAACAGCGTTCCGTGCGCCTTCAGCATTGAGTCATGCCAGCCACATGACCACAGAGACGTCTTCGGACAGCACTGGCTCTTCGGCTTTGAAACAGAGATGAGCACTGCCCCCTAGAGTCAGGAACCACTAGCACATATGTGTGAGGGGAACCTTTACCTTTATATTTGTTAGTCAAGGTTTAAACACACACACACAGACACACAATTCAAGGAACAAAATGATCAATATTGACAATAAATAGAAATGCCAGAAATCCAAAGTGCTTTCTTGATTAATATTTATAGATCAAATGGGGGAGGGGTGTGCTTCTACTTCCCGACCTCCGGCCTTGGAGAAACCTTTCCTGAACATTAATTCTAATATGGGGAGAGGGCACCTTTACATCACCTTTAAGAAGAGGATAATCACATGTTCCCCCCAGACAGCCAATTCTTCTCCTCAAATTTTTTTTAACAGCACATTTGTGAACTGTGGCTAAAAAAACAGCTCAGCTATAGGAGAAGGGCTAATCTAGTTTTATTCTTTTAAAAGCAAGCCTGTCAAATTAGCATGACTATTTTAAAAAGGGAAGGGGGAGGCCGAAAGATAATTTGAAGGTAGTCCTCGTTTTATGCCCATGGCTCCCCAAAATGTCCCTTGCTCAATGGGACCCTTGTTCTGTGAGTTCTGCCCCATTTTATGATTTTTCTTGCTACCATTGTTAAGTGAATCACTGCCATTGTTAAGTTAGTCACGGAGTTGTTAAGTGAATCTGGCTTCCCCCTTGAGTTTGCTTGTCAGAAGGTCGCAAAAGGGGATGGCGGACCCCAGGATACAACTGTCATAAATATGAGTCAGTTGCCATAGTGTCCAAATTTTGATCAGGTGACCATGGAGTCTAACGGTGAAAAAGTCATAAATCACTTTTTTCAGTGCCATTATAACTTCTTATGGCCATTAAGCGAATGGTTGTAATTTGAGGACTACTTATATCAGAAGCTATATGATAGCACTTTTTTCCCCAACTAATTTTCCCCCCAACTAATCAGAGAGAGAAGCAACTTGGAATTAAGAAGCAACTTCCTAAACATGAGGACAATTAACCAGTGGAACAGCTTGTCACTAGAAATCGTGGACACTCCATCACTGGAGGTTTTTAAGAAGAAATGGTATTGGACCCCATATCTGAGCAGGGGTTGGCCTAGAAGATATCCAAGATCCCTTCCAATTCTGCCGTTCTGTTATAATCTTCGACGGAGGGTGGAAATCATATCAAGGAAAAGCATATCCATTCAATGTTGATTTCCAGCTAAATTGTTCAGATTGCACTACCAATCTATATATATAAAAGCCAAGTAAGGTATTTTTCAGAGTATAACACGCACCTTTTCCCCCATTAAAAGAGGGTGAAAATTTGGGTGCGTCTTATACACCGAATGTAGCCCCGTCCACTCACCGGCCCCACCCTTTGGCCTGTGCCTCCCAGCAATTTACCTCGTTGCAGCAAACAAGGGAAATGGAGCTTGCAGAGGTGGCAATAGGCTATGGTAACCCCTGCAGTCTGAAACAGCTGATCATCAGGAGGCTGTATTGAAACTGAAATTGAAAGTGAAACTTGCTGTTTGCTGCAAGGAGGCAAATTGCTGGGAGGCAGAGGCAGATTTTTTTTCTTGGGCTAATCAGGCTTTTTGCTGTTTGCTGCAAGGAGGTAAGTCAATAATTATAAATATCTATAGAATGTTCAAATTATTAGACTTATTTTTTAAAGACTGCTTTATTGTTCTAGACCAGTGTTTCCCAACCTTGGCGACTTGAAGATGTCCGGACTTCAACTCCCAGAATCCCCCAGCCAGCATTCGCTGGCTGGGGAATTCTGGGAGTTGAAGTCCGGACATCTTCAAGTTGCCAAGGTTGGGAAACACTGTTCTAGACAACTTAACAAAATGAAGAAGCTTTTGAAAATAAATGCTTGATCTGAAGAGGTCCAGTGCTATTGTATCTTCTTTTAAAGAGCAGAGAATAACATATACTTCCAGAAAGCCACATCCATTTTAACAGCATCTGTACAAGTGTAGTCTGAAATGCAACACCACAAGCAGTGTATATCTTCTGTACTGTTTGCTGTTTGCTGCAAGAAGGCAAGTATCTCGGAGACAGAGGCAGATTTTTCCCCCCTTGTTTTCCTCTCCAAAAGCTAGGTGCGTCTTATACTTCGGAGCAAAAATACGGTACCACTCACTCATCACTAAATTTCCAGAACTGTAAAGCCTATAAACTTGGAATTTGGTACATATGTTCCTCTTGGCTTCTAGGTGCTTGCTAGGAAAGGATTTTTTGAAATGACCATCGGATCATCAGTATTTCTTATACAGTATTATATTAACACATATCGATGCTAAGGAATTAGACATTCTACTCCCTCTCACCTGAAAAGAACTCTGTTCCAACTGCCAGTTGCCTTACATGGGCATGGACTCATCCGGCCTGTGTACTAGGAGTTTAGACATTCTACTCCCCCTCCCCACCTGAAAAGAACTCAAGCTTTAAGTGTCAATTTATCAGCTCTGATCACATGGTTTCATAGCGAAGCACGGGTATCCAGCTAGTATTAGATAATTTCTTATTGAATTTCAGGAGGGCAACATGACATTTGGCCCTTATAAATAAAGACTGTTTCCAAGCAATTGACCAAGGTGTGTTTATTTCACCAAGAAGGAGCTCAAGTCATAGGAGATATTCTTGCGTTCTAGCCAGCCTTACCCAATATGAAAAAGCTAACCAGCTGATTAATAGGGAGATGTGAGACACTCAGGGTGAGCAGGTCCGTCGGCTAGATTGAGAAGTCAAAAAAAAAAAATCCCAAAGGAAGATTAAAACTCTTCTCCTTGTTACTGCCAAGAAAATTAATGAATCTATTCAAGACAAGGAGACAAGGTTGACTTGAAGGAGACCTTTAGCTTAATCGGAGATTTAAGAATTTACTTCAATCAAGTCACATTTGTGACTGCCAAAGAGAGTTTGGGTGGGCACCTATAACCCATCCCTGATTCAGCATCTCTTTGGAGGCCCACCTGGAGAGGACAAGAAGGGGCAGGAAGAACCATGGAGTTGGGAAGGAAGGAGCCACACTTCTATGCTACCTTCAGGGCAGTCTTGAAGCCACACACCAACAACTTCAATATATATGTATACATATGTGTATGTGTATGTGTATGTGTACATAATATTATATATTATATATTACCACTCACTCATCATGAAATCTCCAGAACCGTAAAGCCTACGGCACGTATGTTCCTCTTGGCTTCTAGGTGCTCTCTAAGAAAGGATTTGTCAAAATGACCCTCAGACCATCAGTATTTCTTATACAGTATTATATTAACACACATCAATCCTAAGGCGTTAGACATTCTACTCCCCCTCCCCACCTGAAAGGAACTCTGTTCCAACTGCCAGTTGCCTTATAATAACATGCTCTGATGATACCCCTTCGCTAGACCGGGTGTGGGCATGGCCAGCACGTGATTCATCCGGCCTGCAGGCTGGGAGTTTAAATATTCTACTCCCCCTCCCCACCCGAAAAGTACTCTGTTTCAACTGCCAGTTGCCTTATATTAACACACTTTGATACTAAGGATTTACACATTCTACATTAACTTTCAAGCTTTAAGTATCAAGCCTTATCACATAGCTTCATAGAGAAGTATGGGCTAGTGTTTAATAAAGAAAATTTACTCTATTCAGTGCATGAAGGTTCCAGCAGATTGTAGAAATTACTCCGTTGCAAAAAAATTAATGGAAAAGTTGGCCGGAGACCATGGACATGTTACTACAACATGGAAGAAATTTTGCATCGCCTGTGTTTCTCCTAACTCCTGCCACGTATCTAGAATATTCCTGATTTCCTTCCCTTCTTTATTTCATTTCTTAGTGTTTTAACAACTAACTTTGAGGTGTATTGGTTTCCTTTGTAATATACAGGTAGTCCTCGACTTACAACAGTTCATTTAGTGGCTGTTCTAAGTTACAACATCACTGGAAAAAGTGATTTACGACCATTTTTCACAGAATTTAGTTTATTGATTACTGTAGCCCATAAGCCATATCAAAGTGCAGTTCCAAACACAAATGATTACTAAAGTCCAATAAAAACTGCATTAGGAATAAAATACAATTTAAAGTGAAATTGGAATAAAATACAATCATTTAATATCTAGCTAAATAAAATAAAATAAAATTATATTTCAGTATCACTCCTACAATTTACCCCAATCAGTCACTTATAAACATTGGGTCTCCTGCTCGGGTAGGGGTTGGACTAGATGACCTATAAGGTCCCTTCCACTCTGTTAATCTGTTAATCTCCATGGTGATATGATCAAAATTCAGACACTTGGCAACTGGCTCATATTTATGATGGTTGCAGAGTCCTTTCAGCTTTTCCATGGACTTCTGCTCTCCAATGGTTGAGGATGAGGAACAGAAGAGGAATCTAGCACTAGCACTAGGAACTATAGTCCTTAGACTTATATACCACTTAGCCATATCTCAGCGGTTTGAAGAGTCAGCCTCTTGCCCCCAACAATCTGGCTCCTCCTTTTACCTACGTCAGAAGGATGGAAGACTGAGTTAACCTTGAGCCAGTCAGAATCGAACTATTTGCAGTTGGCAGAATTAGCCTGCAATACTGCATTCTAACAGGAAGGAAGGAAGGAAGGAAGGAAGGAAGGAAGGAAGGAAGGAAGGAAGGAAGGAAGGAAGGAAGGAAGGAAGGAAGGACAATAGCACTTAGACATACACCACTTCAATGCTTTTTCAGCCCTCCCTAAGAGGTTTACAAAGTCATCCTCTTTCCCCCAACAATCTGGGTCCTCATATGACCCACCTCGGAAGGATGGAAAGCGGAGTCAATCTTGTGCCAGTCAGGATCAAACTTCCTGGCTGTGGGCAGTTAGCCTGCAATGCACCAATCCTCCCTCCTTCCTTCCTTCCTTCTTACCTCCCTCCCTCCCTTCCCAAGCAATAGCACATAAGACTTATATACCACTTTACAGTGCTTTCCAACCCTCTCTAAGTGATTTACAGAGTCAGCCTCTTGCCCCCAACAATCTGGATCCTCATTTGACCCATCTCAGAAGGCTGGAAGGCTGAGTCAACTTTGAGCCTGGGTCAGAGTTGAACTGCCAAACTGCAGGTAGCCGGCAGTCAGCAGAAATAGTCTGCAGTACCGCACTCTAACCACTGTGCCACTGTGGCTCATCTACCCCAAAGGTCTACGACAACCCTTGGATGAAAGCAGAGAAGAAGAGAATAGCCACTTTCTCTTCTCCAATCATCTCCATCCCTTGAAATGTTTCTCTTTGGACACTTTGCCAAGGTTAACACAATGCCAAGAGTAGATCTTGGCTTATTCGCTCCGTTCTCTGGGGAGCCAGCTATAATATCTAGTTCAGGAAGACCTTTGGACTGGAGGGATTCATTCTGTGCCAAAGAACCCATGGAACATCAAGCTTTCCGTCACCTTCAGGATGTCCTCCGAACCCATCATCTGTATCTACCGTCAATTACCATCCCGAGCTGCTCATAATTCTCGCAAGTCCCTCTGACAACAAAGTTTATTGCCGGTGCCAGTGGTTATAAGTAGAATCTGCAAGCTTGGCAAAACCTAGCTCAGCCCATGATGGGGACAATGCCTACCAAAAGGGTTGAAACACGTGGGGTTGTCCCTGTCTGGGGTGCCCATTCATTTCTGGAATCACTGCCGATTCAGGAGGTGAGGAGAACCAGGTGTCAAACCAGTGGTGGGATATGACCAGTATGCCCCGGTACGGGCATACTGGTGCCTGCTGGGAGCACCAGGTACCATTCCGGTATGGTGCTCCAGAGGGTTAGGGTTAGTGGTGTCAAGCTGGCCACGCCCACCCTGTTGGCCACACCAACCAGTCAGCTATGGCCGCCAGCCCCCTGAGGTCAACCATAGCGAAATTGAGTTTGACACTTCTGCTTTAAAACAAAAGCCAACACTATCTCAGAAACGTAGATCTGGAAGGGACCTCAGAGGTCTTCTAGGCTACCCGCTGCTCAAGGCAAGATGCTTACACCATCCCAGTCCAATGATGGGCCAATCTCTTCTTGAAAGCCTCCAGTGATGGAGCACCCACAAAACCTGAAAGAAAGCTCTTCCATGGTTTCTGGGCTCCCACTGTTAGGAAATTTCTCCTTTCTTCTCGGTGGTAGCTCTCTTTGACAAGCTTCCACACATTACTTCTTCTCCTGCCCTCCGGTGCCATAAGTCAGCCCCCTCTTCTCTGTGACAGCCCTGCAAGCATTGGAAGGCAGCTATCATGTCACACAGACACTCCAACCCTTTGTTTTGGTAGGCTAGTCCAGGGGTCAGCAACCTGCGGCTCGGAAGCCGCATGTGGCTCTTTAATCCCTCTGCTACGGCTCCCAGTCACTCAAAATATGCCTCACTGTGCCAATGTGTGATAACCGCCGGCACACGATTTATTGAGCTTTTCAACCCCCAGTAGGTCAACCATGGATAAAGAAAGGAAAAGTTTCAGAACGTTTAATTGAACTACATATGCTAGTTTTGTGGCCACTCAGGAAATAATCAGGCACAGGAAGGGTTTTGTGGCTCCCGGTGGTTTTTTTTTCTGTGGGAAATGGGTCCAAATGTCTCTTTGAGTGTTTAAGGTTGCCGACCCCTGGTCTAGACATAACTGGATACCTCAACTCATATGATTATTTGTCATACAATTTAGCCTCCAGAGTATTTATCATTTTTGTTGCTCTTCTCCGCACACTTTAATACAATACAATAGCAGAGTTGGAAGGGTCCTTGGAGGTCTTTTAGTCCAACCCCCTGCCTAGGCAGGAAACCCTATACCATTTCAGACAAATGCTTATCCAACATCTTCTTAAATACTTCCAGTGTTGGGGCATTCACAACTTCTGGAGGCAAGTTGTTCCACTGATTAATTATTCTAACTGTTAGGAAATTTCTCCTCAGTTCTAAGTTGCTTCTCTCCTTGATTAGTTTCCACCCATTGCTTCTTGTTCTACACTCAGGTCCCTTGGAAAATAGTTTGACTCCCTCTTCTTTGTGGCAGCCCCTGAGATATTGGAAGACTGCTATCATGTCTCCACTAGTCCTTCTTTTCATTAAACTAGACATACCCAGTTCCTGCAACCGTTCTTCATGTTTTAGCCTCCAGTCCCCTAATCATCTTTGTTGCTCTTCTCCGCCCACTTTCTAGAGTCTCCACATCGTTTTTACATCATGGCGACCAAAACTGAATGCAGTATTACAAGTGTGTCCTTACCAAGGCCTTATAAAGTGGTATTAACACTTCACGTGATCTTGATTCTATCCCTCTGTTTACACAGTCTAGAACGGTGCTGGCTTTTTTGGCAGCTGCTGCACACGGCTGGCTCCTATTTAAATGTTTGTCCACTAGGACTTCAAGATCCCTCTCACAGTTACTACTATTGAGCAAGGAACCTCCTATACTGTACCTGTGCATTTCATTTTTCATGCCTAAATGTTACTCTTTTCACCACTGAATTTCATTTTATTAGATAGTGCCCAATGTTCAAGTTTGTCAAGATCCTCTGTATTTTTAGCCTATCTTCTGGAGTGTTGGCTTTTCCTGCCAGCTTGGTGTCATCTGCAAATTTGTTGAGTTCCCCATTTATTCCCTCATCCAAATCATTGATGAAGATATTGAAGAGTACTGGGCCTAAAACAGAACCTTGGGGTACTCCACTGCATACTTCCCTCCATGTAGATTCAGTTCCATTGAGGACTACATGTTGAGTGCAGTTGGTCAGCCAGTTATGAATCCATCTGATGATGATGCTGTCCAATCCACATTCTTCTACTTTATCTAGTAGTAGTTATGGTCTACCTTCTCAAATGCCTTACTGAAGTCCAAGTAAACTATATCAATGGCATTCCTCTGATCCACTAATTTTGTCACTTTGTCAAAGAATGCAATAAGATTAGTCTGGCATGATCTGTTTTTGACAAACCCATGTTGGCTTTTGGCGATTACTTTGTTTACTTCTAGTAAACAAAGTTCGCTAATTAGTTCGCTAATTCGTTGCTTGATTATCTTTTCCAGAATCTTTCCTGGTATTGAGGTCAGACTGATAGGTCTATAGTTTCCTGGATCTATTTTTCTTCCTTTTTTGAAGATGGGAACCACATCAGCTCTTTTCCAGTCCTCTGGCAGCTCCCCAGTGCTCCAGGATCTCTGAAAGATATAGTTCAGTGGTTCTGAGATCTCGTCTGCCACTTCCTTCAGAACCCTGGGGTGTAATCCGTCCGGTCCTGGTGATTTGAACTCGTCTAGGGTAGACAGGTGCTCACTTACTATTTTCTTCCCTATTTCAATTTGTGTTCCTAATCTGATTTTTGTGCTGCTGTTTTTGATAGGTTGGACTATTTTATCTCTTTGTGTAAAGATAGATGCAAAAAATGAGTTAAATAGTTCTGCTTTCTCCCTGTTGCTTGTCACCTTCTTGCCACTTTCTCCCAGCAATGGACCAATTGTTTTCTTAACCTTTTTCTTGTTTTTAACATGTTGGAAGAAGCTTTTTTTGTTATTTTTTACTTTTGTGGCAAGCCTTTCTTCATTGTAAGCCTTATCTTTCCTTACTTCATCTTTATAGGCTTGGGCTATTTGCTGATATTCTGCCTTAGTTATGTCCCCCCCTTTCCACTTTTTAAACTTAACTTTTTTGTCTTTCAATTTGTCAGAGAGTTCTTTATGTAGCCATGCTGGTTTCTTTTGGGAGCTGTTATTTTTTTTCTTCATTAGTATTGTGCTAGACTGAGCTTTGGTAATCTCATTTTTCAAAATTTCCCAAGCTTTTTGAATTGTTTTCCCCTTGAGAATTCTCATCCATGGAATTCTTCCCAAGCTTTTTTATGATTTATGATTTTATGATTTTATGATTTTTATGATTTTATTGAAATTTGTAGGCCGCCCTTTTCCCTGAGGGGACTCAGGGCGGCTCACATAAAATCAGGGAAGGGGAAATGCAAACAGTAACATAGACACATATAATAAAAACAATAGGCAACATGCATTCATCATTCGGGAGGGGCAACTATCTTTATCCCCAGGCCTGACGGGCTAGCCAGTTCTTCAAGGCTGTGCGGAAGGCCTGGATGGTGGTGAGGGTACGAATCTCCACGGGGAGTTCGTTCCAAAGGGTCGGGGCTACTACTGAGAAGGCCCTCCTCCTTGTGGTTGCCAGCCGACACTGGCTGGCCGATGGAATACGGAGGAGGCCCAATCTGTGTGATCTAATTGGTCTCAGGGAGGTAATTGGCAGAAGGCGGTCTCTCAAGTATCCAGATCCACTACCATGCAGGGCTTTATGGGTGACTAATAGCACCTTGAAGCGCATCCGGAAATCGACAGGTAGCCAGCGCAGCTCGCGGAGGATAGGTGTAATGTGGGTGAACCGCGGTGCACCCACAATCGCTCGCGCGGCCGCGTTCTGTACCAGCTGAAGACGCCGGATGCTCTTCAAGGGCAGCCCCATGTAGAGCACATTGCAGTATTCCAGCCTAGAGGTCACAAGGGCCCGAGTGACTGTTGTGAGTGCCTCCCGATTCAGGTAGGGTCGCAACTGGCGCACCAGGCGAACCTGGGCGAATGCCCCCCTAGCCACAGCCGTCAAGTGATGGTCAAACGATAGCTGTGGATCTAGGAGGACTCCCAAGTTGCGAACCCTCTCTGAGGGGTATAGAATTTGACCCCCCAGCCTGAGAGATGGAATATTGGTGGAATCTTTGGGAGGGAAACACAACAGCCACTCGGTCTTTTCTGGGTTGAGCACAAGCTTGTTAGCCCTCATCCAGTCCATAACAGCATCCAGGCCTCGGTTCATCACGTCTGCCGCTTCATTGAGTTGGCACGGGGCGGACAGATACAATTGAGTATCGTCCGCATATTGATGGTATCTGATCCCGTGCCTGCGGATGATCTCTCCCAGCGGTTTCATGTAGATGTTGAATAGTAGGGGGGATAAGACCGAGCCCTGAGGCACCCCATATGTTAGGGGCCTAGGGGACGATCTCTGCCCCCCCACTAACACCAACTGCGACCTGTCCGAGAGGTAGGAAGAGAACCACCGCAGCACGGTGCCTCCCACTCCCACCTCCCGCAGTCGTCGCAGAAGGATACCATGGTCGATGGTATCGAAAGCCGCTGAGAGGTCAAGGAGAACCAGGATGGAGGAGAATCCTCCATCTCTGGCTCTCCAGAGATCATCGGTCAATGCGACCAAAGCGGTTTCTGTGCTGTAACCGGGTCTGAAGCCTGACTGGAAGGGGTCAAGATAGTTTGCTTCCTCCAAGGACCGTTGGAGCTGAAAGGCCACCACCTTCTCAACAACCTTCCCGAGGAAGGGAAGGTTGGAGACTGGGCGATAGTTACAGCTCTCTCTAAGTTTATTGAAATTAGCTCTCTTAAAATCCAAGACTCTAATTTGACTTAGTTCTACTACTTGTGTTTGCATAATGTTGAATTCCAATATTGCATGGTCACTTAGGAATAGGAAGGAAAGTTTATTTATAGGCCACCCTTTTCCCTGAGGGGACTCAGGGCGGCTTACAATTCATGGGGAGGGGGATACAAACAGTGAGACATAAAACAATACATAATTAAAAATAAACACAACATTCATCATTCGGGTGGGGACGGATTACAATCTAACCCCAGGCCTGACGGGATAGCCAGGTCTTAAGGGCTGTGCGGAAGGTCTGGAGGGTGGTGAGGGTACGGATCTCCACGGGGAGATCGTTCCAAAGGGTCGGAGCTACTACAGAGAAGGCTCTCCTCCTGTTGTCCTAAGTGCCCTGATATACTCCTTGGTGCAAGATGTTAAGAGTGCTCGGTTCGATTCGGATTTATCGGACCTCCACTTGCCCCCAGAGTTCCTGTGGCTTCAACACCTTCTATCATTTCCTCTCTGTTAGTGAGAATTAAGTCTAATATGGCCAATCCACTTGTTCCCTTCTCTACTTTTTGGGAAACAAAGTCATTAGGAACCTGATGGATCTTCCACTTGGTGCAGAGTTTGTTTCCCAGTTGATGTCAGGGTAGTTAAAATCCCCCATTACTATTGTGGTGTGCTTCCTACATACCTTAGTTAGCTGACTAACTTTCCAAGATCTCAACATGGCTTTTTTGTATCATAGGGACCAGAACTGGATGCACTATTCCAACCGAGTCTCCTACAATTTCTTCCGCAAACAACCACCACACCTGGTGTGTTGGACTCAGGAAGGACATCTGGGTTGACATCGCCATGAGATTTTTCATGACTAAGGGCGGGCTTAAAACTGCACCTCCCTGGTTTCTAATCTAACATCTGGACTTCTATACCTTGGTCACACACAACCTCTCTGCCCAAAACTGCCTTCAGGACCCACTTCACAGTCCATCGATGGGCGCCGAAATTATTTGGTTGGAGTCCGGTTTCTAGCAACGTTGCTGAAAAGTGGTGGCAAGGTTTCCTACTCCCACCACCATCTGATAATAACAATTACTCAAAAAGGGAAGGATAATCCTTAAAATAAAATTAAGGTGGTTGGCTTAACTCAAACCCTTGCTCCTGGGAGAAAAATCCCATAAGTCCAAACATGCCCTACCCACTATGCCTCTCTGCCTTGGTGTTGCAGCTGGGAAGGGGAAAATTGTAGGGGGTTCCAGGGAAGGTATTATATGGGATTGGGGTCTGGGATGAGGAGCAATTTTTAAAACAAGGATATTCTTGTGGCCAGCCAGCAGCCAGTGCAGCTGGTAGCAGATTCGGACAGTGAGTAGTTTGGGGAGGAACATGGGCCAGTCCTGGAGTCTGAGGAAGGCTCTGATGAGGGCTCTGTGTTGGAGGCAGAGATGTGGCCAGAGTCGTATGACACTTATC
Source organism: Thamnophis sirtalis (assembly GCF_051295495.1). Classification (NCBI taxonomy): domain Eukaryota; kingdom Metazoa; phylum Chordata; class Lepidosauria; order Squamata; family Natricidae; genus Thamnophis; species Thamnophis sirtalis. Next base: position 73,281,446 of record NW_028261382.1, read on the forward strand.
AGCTGCCTTCAGAGTCAGACATCAATGAGGCAGAAGAACAGCTGGAGCCTGTTCCCAGTGTGCGCATGCGCAGAGTTGCGAGACAAAGGGAACAGCTAAAGAACAGGGGTTGACTTGGGAGTAAGGCCACAAGTGGACAATAAATGACACCTCCCAGAGGAAATAAAAAAGGAGTGAAAGGGGAGTGGAGTTTGCAGGAGACCATTAGTTCACTTAATTGGTTCGTGACTCTCCGAGACTCCTTGCCAAGTTTTGCAGAGATCGGCCTGGCAGTTCTCCAAGCCAGATAAGGTCTGTGACTGTAAATCCTCCCTTGAAAGAGTTTGCTGGATTTGAATGAGCAGAATTCAGTCAATTAATAAAAGGGGGTTTTGTCGGGACCAGGAGTTGGCTTCAGGCTCTCGGGAAGCTTCAGTCAGAGCAGAGACAGATTTCAAAATGAGATCCTTAAAGCTCTGCCCTTCAGATTCATTATGGATGCAGCTCTCAGTTTGATCACTAGGCTGGGAATCCTGGATCTTGTAACCAATGTTCCCTCTAATTTTTTTTCAGTGTGAGCAGAAAAGTATAGTGTTTGAGCGGCATATTTTCATGCCTGAGCACCTGAATTTTTTTCACAGATGTCACCTAAGACAACAATGAAATCAGTATTATTTGAAACTCAAAGTTATGTTTATTCAAGGTACCCGCTTAATTAAAAGTGTTATATAATATCAGTATCACTTAACAACGCTCCTGCTTAGCAACCAAAATGTTGGCTCAGAAACTCTGGCATTTGAAGCACGCAAGTCTTAAAGCTGTCAAGTTACAAGATCCTTGCACCCCTAACCCTTTAGAAAAAAAAACCCCTTAAAGCTGACAGCTTTAAGACTTGTGGACCAACTCCCAGAATTCCTCCTCCAGTCATGTTGGTCTTTCGCCTCGGCGCCGCTCTGGCTACCTCTGTCCAGACCTGGCAGCTGCGGCGACATCATCAGCCTGGATCTGCTCCATCTTTGGTTTTTTCACCGGGGGCAGGGCCGCCGCTGAAGATGCCGACGAACCCCCGCCACCACCAGAATAACTGCTGCTACCACCAGAATAACTGCTGCTGCCTCCTCCTCCTCCTCCAACAGCACCACCGCATTTGCCGCCCGGCACTGTGGCTGAGGTGAAGCCACCAAAGCTCCTGCTGGCTCCCCCACCTGTGGCAGTGGCAGCGGCACCTCCCCCTCTGCTCAGAGCACCTGAGCTGGGCACCGTGTTACCCCTGCTGCCACCTCCTCCTCCACCGTGCTTTTGAGAAGCCATGAGGCCTTTTTTTTCCTGCTCCCGACGCCTTCCAGTTGGGTTCCTCCTCGGCACCTGCTCTGGCACCCTTTTCTCCTCCCGTGGTCGGTCCGCACCTGCCGTCCAGCTCCCGCCCCACAGAAAAAAAGGCATCATGCTCCTCAAAAGCACTGTGGTGGAGGAGGAGGGGGCAGGGGCAACGCAAGGCCCAGGTCAGGTCCTCCAAGTGGAGTGGGAGGCGCCGCTGCCATGGGCAGGGGCACCGGCGGGAGCTTTGGCAGCTTCATCTCAGCCGCAGCACTGGGCGGCAAATCCGGCAGTGCTGTTGGAGGAGGAGGAGGAGGGGGCAGCAGTTATTCCAGTGGCGGCAGGGGCTTTGGGGCTTCACTTCAGCTGCAGCGCCTGGCACAAGCGGCTAGGACTGGCTGCCCACAAAGGACCTCCCTGGGCTTGCTTTGCTGAACATGGTGTGACTGGCGGTAGTTTGAGCAGATGCGGCTGGCGCAAACTACCATCAGTCACCCTGTGCTCATCAAAACAAGTCCAGGGAGGTCCTTTGCAGGCGGCCAGTTCTAGCTGCCTGCAAAGGACTTCCCCGCGCTTGCTTTGCTGAACACAGGGCGACTGACGGTAGCTTGAGCGGCACAGCCGGCGCCTAGGAGGTCTAGGAGACCGGCTGTGTTGCATAAGCTCCTGCTGCCATCCCCACCCCCTGCATCCGTGCTAACCCTAAACAGGACAGAAAATCTGTGGGCCCCCAGCTTCCAGAGCCTGTGACATTAGAAATCAATGGGATGTTGGAAACTGCTGTGCAGTGTTTTCTTGCCACATGCACAGCCACGCAGCCGTACACTTTAGAAGGAACATTGCTTGCAACCATTTCGGGGGGACCGCAGGTTCAAAAAAATCATTTTAAGGCATCATGTGTTACCCACAAAGCAACAGCATACTCTTGACATTGACAAACATTTACAAAGCTTAGTTCCATTTCAACTAGAGTACAGAATGACAGAACTGGAAGGGAGTTTGGAGGTCTTCTAGTCCAACCCTCTGCTCAAGCAGGAGGAGACAGCACACTATGCCAGATAAATGCCTGCCCCATCTCTTCTTAAAAGCTTCCACTGTTGGAGCACCCACAACCTCTGGAGCCAAGTGGTTCCACTGATTAATTGGTTCTGTCAAGAAATTGCTCCTTGATTATACATTGTATCTCTCTATAATTTAGTCTATAGAGTCGATCAAGATGTTCTGTTTCCTGCTTGGCCGTTTTTTAAATCCACTTTTTTCCTTCCGCTGAGCAACTCACTAGGAGCTCACTTTTCTGCCTTCAAGGTTGGATAATTAATGTTCTGACCCAGCCTTCCTTAAAAAGCAAGAAAGCAGTCTTCGTACCGGCAAAACCCCTTTTATTTACACGACTGTGGATTCCTTTCATTCACAGTCCACAAGGCTTAGCAAACAGTCTTTCAGAGGAATGTTTATTGCTCTCCAAGCAAGAACCTTATCTCGCTTGGAGAGCTGCCAGATAACTAGTTTCCAAAACGCAGGGCAAGGCAACACTTGGCACAGAGTCTCTTACAGTCAAAAACAAAAATTTCCACTCTTGAAACACCTGAAGGAACGAATTGTTTCTTGCAAAAGCCACTTCCCCATTCGCTCCTCTTTTGTTTCCCATGGGAGGGGCCAATCACCTTCAAGATGTGGCTTTACTTCCAAGTCGACCCTGCTTTCTTAGTTGTTCTTGTCTTCTGGCATCTCTGCGTCTGCACATACTGGGAACAGGCTCCAGCTGTTCCTCTGCCTCACTGCTGACTAGCTCCCTTTCTGCCTCCCACAGAGCCCTTGTCTGAGCATTCTTCAGCCCCCAGGACTGGCCCATGTTCCTCCCCAACCTCCTCACTGTCCAACTCTGTAGTTTTTGATGTACGACCAAAGTTGAGCCCAAAATTTCTGTTTCTAAGCGAGACCGTTGTTAAGTGAATTTCCCCCCATTTTACAACCTTTCTTGCCACCGTTGTTAAGTGAATCACTACAGTTATTAAGTTAGTAACACGGTTGTTAAGTGAATCCAGTTTCCCCATTGACTTTGCTTATCAGAAGGTCCCAAAAGGAGGGATATCACATGACCCCGGGACACTGAAACTGTCATAAATATGAGTCAGTTGCCAAGCATCTGAATTTTGATCAGGTAACCATGAGGATGCTACAATGGTTGCAAGTGTGAAAAACAGTCATAAGTCACTTTTTTCAGGGCAATAGTAACTTCCAACAGTCACTGAATGAACAATTGTAAATCAAGGACTAGCTAAGTGTTAGCTAACTGTGACTTCCCACCTTTGCTTAAGGATTTTATTATTTATTTATTTATTTATTTACTAATTTACTTACTTATTTATGGTATTTATATTTATATTGAATTGCACATGGCAACTCAAGGCGGCTTACAGAATATAAAACCTCCTATAAAAACAATAAAACTAATAAAAGAAGAGTCATATAACAAACTAGCTGGATACCTGTGCTTCGTTACAAAACTATGTGGTCGGGCTTCATTGACACTTAAAGCTTGAAAATTAATTTAGAATGTGAAACTCCTTAGCATCAGAGCGTGTTAATAAAGGCAACTGGCAGTTGGAACATAGTTCCTTTCAGGTGGGGAGGGGAAGTAGAATGTCTAACTCCTAAGCATCAGAATGTGTTAATATAAGGCAACTGGCAGTTGGAACAGAGTTCCTTTCAGGTGGGGAGGGGAAGTAGAATGTCTAACTCCTTAGCATCAGAATGTGTTAATATAAGGCATTGGCGCATGTTCATATAATACTGTATAAGAAATATGATGATCTGATGGTCATTTTGAAAAATCCTTTCTTAGTGAGCACCTAGAAGCCAAGAGGAACATACGTGCCAAATTCCAGGTTTGTAGGCTTTACCGTTCTGGAGATTTTGTGATGAATGAGTGGTACTTGCTTTTATATATATAATTTTAATATAATAAAATCAACCCACCCACCCCCGCTCCAGCGACAGCATCTCACATGAGTCATTTCATATATCATGCATCACTTTTCCTTTCTCTTTTTCCCACACTGGCAAGAAAGGTCTGGAATAGCTTGGTGGAAGAGAAGGTAATGGGGCCAAAGCTTTCCAGGGAGTTCCCATGGATGTAGGTGGCCTTGAAATGGAGTTTCCCTGTTCCCGGTCCAACATCTTAATGGAAACACCACAATGGCTTTGTGCTTATTTGCCTTTTCTTCAGCCAACAAAAGGTCATTGTTTTTGTTTTATGTCATTCTCCAGCCAATTCTGCTGAATGCTGAATAGCAACCATCCTGCATCTTCTCCAGAATAGATGAGATGGCTTCCTCTCTAACCAAGTCAAATAACCATCTTAGGCCTAGAATAACAGAGTTGGTAGGGACCTTGTGGGTCATCTAGTCCAATCCCCTGCCCAAGCAGGAAACCCCTACACCATTTCTGACAGATGGCAGTCCAATCTTGTCTTCAAAGCCTGCAGTGATGAAGCTCCCACAACCTCTGAAGGCAACTTCTGTTCCACTGGTTGATTGTTCTCACTGTTAGGAGGTTTCTCCTGAGTTGTAGGTTGGTTCTCTCCTTGATTAGTTTCCATCCATTGCTTCTTCTCCTGCCTTCAGAATCAGAACCAGAATAGAGTTGGCCTTGTAGGTCATCTAGTCCAGCCATCTGCCCAAGGATGAAATACACCATTTCTGACAGATGGCAGTCCAATCTCTTCTTGAAAGCTTCCAGTGATGAAGCTCCCACAATTTCTGAAGGCAACTGGGGCAGGGTTGCTATTCACTTACTTTCCCTACCAGTTCACACATGTCCACACATGTGCTCAGCCTTCCATGCATGCGCTTTGATCACACGTGTGGCTTGCACGCATGTGTGCGGCTTGAAAACATGCCTAAATAGGACAGCAGAAAGCCAGGGTGGGTGGGCAGGCTCACCCGTGATTTCCACTATCGGCTCTGGTGAACCAATCAAAACTGGCTGAATACTACCTCTGGCCTGGAGACTGAGGTTGTAAGAACCATCTTACGCTAGAGCAGGAGTGTCAAACTCAAGGCCCAGAGGCTGGATCCAGCCCACAGGGTGCTTAGATCTGGCCCATGGGGCTGCCCTGAACCGGCCTGCAGTGTTTTTGCCAGTGAAAATGGAGCTTGGGAGGCTCACTCACAGTCCTCCCAACCTCCATTTTTGCTGGCAGAGTGTTGCAGGAAGCCGTCACAACTGAAAACAGAGCTTGGGAGCCCGTTTTTATTGGCAGACGCTCGGGTCACCACAGGCGCACCCAACATGAGTTACGTCAAACTGACCACTCTGGCCACATCCACCCTGCCCCCCCCAAGGTCAAACACAACCCTGATGCGGCCGTCAATGAAATTGAGTTTGACACCCCTGCTCTAGAACAACAAAACACACATCACAACTGTTTCAGGCGGAAACTTCCTTATTTGATCACCCCAAAATGACAGCTCTGTTTTGTGACTTTGAAAGATGGGTCAGCAAGACTGGGTTGAACCAGGTTGTCCTACCTTGGCAACTTTTAAGATTTATGGACTTCAACTCCCAGAATTCCCCAGACAGCAGGGCTGTGCTTTATTCCTCTCAAGCATAAAAGGAACTGAAAGAGCGCACACCTTTGGGACTTATGGTAGCATGAATTGCTACCAAACAATTGCTACCAACTTGCCTTCTATACTGCACGAATAAAAAAGAGGGCTGCGAAAGACCTCTACAGACCCCTTGCATCCTGGACATAAATAGTTTCAACTTCTACCCTCAAAACAACACTATATAGGACATTGCACACCAGAACAACTAGACACAAGGACAGTTTTTCCCCATGCCATCACTCTGCTAAACAACTAATTCCCACAACACTGTCAAACTGTTTACTAAGACTGTATTACTATTATTCTTCTCATCTTCCCTACTCCCACTCTCCTTCTCTACTTATGACTATAACTTTGTTGCTTGTATCTTTACAGTTTATATTGTTTTATTTAGCTTCCTAGTACGATTTATGTTGATTCCATCACTAAACGTTGTATCATGATTTATTATGAGCGTATTTTTAGGATGACTATGATCATGATTTATCACTTATAGCTTTTGTGTACACTAAGAGCTTATGCACTGAAGACAAATTCCTTGTATGTCCAATCACACTTGACCAATAAAGAATTTAATTTAATTTAATTCTATTCAATTCTATTTCTATCCTATCCTATATTCTATTCTATTCTATTCTATTTCTATCCTATCCTCTATTCTATTCTATTTTATTCTCTATTCTATTCTATTTTATTCTCTATTCTATTCTATTTTATTCTCTATTCTATTCTATTTTATTCTCTATTCTATTCCATTATTCTATTCTATTCTCTATCCCTGGGATGGCGAACCTATGGCACACATGCCACAGGTGGCCCGCAGAGCCATTTGTCATGGCACAAAAGGCGTTGCCCCATCAGCTGCCCAACGCATGCCCTATGGGCAAACAGCCCTATGGGCAAACCAGAAATTTGGGAATGGACTTTCGGTTTGCTTGTAGGGTCGGTTTAAGCCCTCCGGAGGCTTCAGGGACCTTCAGGAGGCTTCCCTGAAGCCTCTGGAGAGGTTTGCTCATAGGGTCATTTTTAGTCCTCCGGGGGCTTTAGGGAAGCCTCTTGAAGGTCCCTGAAGCCTCCGGAGGGCACCCGGGGGGGGAGGCTGTTTTCGCCCTCCCCAGGCTCCTATAAAGCCTCTGGAACCTGGAAAGGGCAAAAAAAGCATGCAAAAAAGTGGGGAGCGCCTCTCATGAGCCCTGGGGGGAGTCGCACGTTGCATTATGGGTACGGCACAGCCGCACACGACCCCCTGTGCTCCCCCCCTTATGGCACGTGAGCCAAAAAAGGTTCACCATCGCTGCTCTATCCTATCCTATATTCTATTCTATTCTCCTATTCTATTCTATTCTATTCTCTATTCTCTTCTCTATCCTCTTCTCTATTCTATTCTCTATTCTATTCTCTATCCTATCCTATCCTATTTTCTATTCTATTCTATTCTCCTATTCTATTCTATTCTATTCTCTATCCTATTCTCTATCCTATCCTATCCTATTTTCTATTCTATTCTATTCTCCTATTCTATTCTATTCTATTCTATTCTCTATCCTATTCTATTCTCCTGTTCTATTCTATTCTATTCCTATTCCTATGTCTATTTCTATTTCTATTCGCCAGAGCATCCGTCCTTCAGGAATGGAGCATTTCATGCGAATCACCGAACCGCCATCCCCGCTGACAGCTCTTCCCTCTCCAACCCCAGAAGCTACTGGGTCCCTCTGGAGAAATCAACCGGATTTTATGCAACCAAACCAAACCAAAAAAAAAAGACTATTTGATGGTTTTATTTAGAAAAGCCACAAACCACTGCAGTAGCCTCTCTCCTATAGCTACCTGCAATATATTGAGCCCTTCCCTATCAATATATCGATCATCTTAATATCAAACATAAGGCATTTTCTGCCTGGAATACATCTGAGATATTGAGGAGGGAAAATAACATAGCTAAATTATATGTTGCCGAAAAGACAAGCAGAAAACAAAACAAGGTTTCGACAATGTGAAGTCATGGCTTTTCATCTAAGCACCCCACTGCCATTTTTTTTTCTTTCCCTGACCCGTTACTACAGTGCCCATTATCCCCAGACCACGTGGGATGGGAACATTTAAGTCAGAGAATAACTAAAACAGCAGTGAGTCCTGACATGCATTTCTTCCCCCCCCCCAATTTTATCAGCACCTAACAAAAATGCATGATTAAGTTGTATAAGCATTGAGTTCTCCTGAACTTACCATTAAATGATTTTTTTAATGAAAAGCTTAAAAGGGAGAAGAAGCCAAAAAAAATGATAAAATTAACTCAAGGTGATTCAGTGAGGAATTTTGCAATTCAAAATAAGAGAAGGATTGTAAACTTCATGAACAACACTTAGAAATATAGGTTAAACCAGGCTTAATAGCAGGGACTGTGAAGGGAATCTTGGAGTCTTAGTGAACAACAGCTAAACATGAGCCAAAATTGTGCGGCGGCTACCAAAAAAGCCAACACAATCCTGAGTTACATTAACAGAGGGAGACAATTAAGATCACGTGAGGTGCTAATACCAGGCTATAAAGCCTTAGTAAGATCACACCTATAGTACTGTACCCAGTTTTAGATGTAAAAAAGATGTTGAGACTCTAGAAAAAGTGCAGAGAAGAGCAACCAGGATGAAGAGGGGGCTGGAGGCTAAAACATACGATGAACAGTTGCAGAAACTAGACATGGCTGGTCTAGTGAAGAGAAGGACCAGCGGAGACATGATAGCATCTTCCAATAGACAGGAGGGAAGGGGTCAAACTATTTCCCAAATCCCCCGAAGGCCAGACAAGGAATAATGGGTGGAAACTGATCCACCCAGGAGAGATTCAACCTGGAAATAAGGAGGAATTTTCTGACAGTGAGAACTATCAACTGATGGAACAGAAGTTGCCTTCAGAGGTTGTGGAAGCTTCATCCTTGGAGGCTTTCAAGAAGATACTGGGCTGCCATCTGTCAGAAATGATGCCGGGTCTCCTGCTTGGGTGGGGCTTTAGACTAGATGACCTCCAAGGTCCCTTCCAAATCTGTTAATCTGTATCTGCATTTGATCAAACTGTTCTTCTACATTGAGTTGTGTTTAGCACCCGGGGGTGACTGGCCAGTTCCACAAACATCAAAGTTTTTAGCTTCCAATCAATCAGTCAATCAAACAAACAATCGCTTATCATGGGCAAAGCACACAGAATCTTGTCATGATACAACTACATGGAAAGCCCAAACCCCACTCCCTTTTCATCTGCAGGTTCAAATCAGTAATGGTATCCAGAGGTCGTATTCTGCTGGTTCGCACTGGTTCAGGTCAACCGGTAGTGGTGGCAGTGCAAGGCTCCGCCCATCCACCCAGATGTCCTTCTGCACATGCCCAGACATATAATGGTATCAGTACCTTGTAAAGGTGTAATGATAATCAGTAATGGTATCCTCTTATCTTCACTAGCGGTTTGGTAGTGGGAGCACGCACATGTCTGGGCATGCACAGAAGGTCCGTGATGACGTCTGGGGGAGCCTCTTGCCACCATCACTACCGGTTTGCCCAAACCAGTGCAAACTGGCAGTATACCACCTCTGGTTCAAATGCCAAATGCCTTCAAACCTATTTGTCTGCTTCGTGTGCACTTCGCGTGCAACAGAACGCAAACTGAGTTTTAAACCACACACCAAAAAAAAAGCAAAGCAAACTCAGTGCAGGTTGAAAAATACATTTTTAAAAAGACGGTTGAATTGACCTGGGTGAATCTGTTGTGCAAATCCAACCTATACAGCAAGTGTAGGGGGGTGGGGATGGGAATCTAACCTGTTTTTTAAATGCTTTCATCTGGGCAAAGCGTGCAAAATGAACAACGGTTTTCTCGTTACCTAAGGATTTTCTCTGCTGTGTTTTTTCATTCTGTCTGTGCTTCGCTTTGCCCGTGTCCCCAAAATACTTTTGAGTTCTTGTCCTGTTGTGCAACATCCTGCAGAAAACTAGGTTAAGCTCAGCAAAATGGAGCATGTCCACCGATGTGGCGTTTATCAAAGCATCGAACTCAACTAGCAAATGAATTAAGAGCCGATGGAGTCAATCACCTGCAAATCAAAGGCAAGGACAGACTTTTTAAAAGCGGCTGGCTGCAAAAACAGCACTTCCGACAGCTTTGCCTCCCCCCAAAAAGTGGCAATCAAATATTTTCAAATTTGAGCCTGAAGGCAGCCGTGTTTTCCCTTCTGTTTCATTCTGGAAAAACGATACACTTGCTTCTAAATATAGAAGATCCATTCAGATAATACGGAGAAAAATCTGGACTGGATCTATCAAATTCGTTTTCGTGTTTTTTTTCCAAAGCCATCTCCAACCACAGGCAATTTACCACATCCTATGCCAATGAATTGTGTGTGTTAATTAGGAGTTGTGTGAAGTGGATTGTGGCTGCAGCAGCTCCTTCCTTGTGTCTGCGAGGGTCAGTTTAATTGAGTTTCTTCCCAGGGCACTTCCTTCACATGGGGGGGGGGGGAAGTACCTTATCTCCTTTATCCATCTGTTTTTTTGCCCCTATTTTTACCACCCATATTATCACATTGCCAGAGTAATTTATTGCCACGGATCGCGGTGAAATAAAACACAGAGCCGAAATATAGGTCTGCATAAGTTACTGCATCATTCCTTTGCAGTCAGGCAAAATAATAATAATAAATGGGTTATCCAACCAGAAACGTATGGCTGAGGATCCAACAGTAAAAATATCACTTGTAAAGCTTAATCTAGGTGAAATTATAAGAAAAGGAAAGATACAGCTGGGCTGGTTTTCATCCATGCTATTCATCTTTTGATCAAACTTCCCTGCAGCTGTTCTTAAGCTTCAATTCTTTCTCCTTACACAGCATATATGAGACAACTACTGTACATTAAGTGTGAGGTTTTTTTTTCTGGTCCTACACAAAATACACAACCACCTAGAAAGAGTGGAGACATTCTGCTGTAGTCCTTACACAACATTTGTGCAGTGAAACGGAAAAGAAAGAGTAGCTGAATGGAATACGAACATTTTACTGTAGCGTAAATATTAAGACGACGTACATTTTCGGGGACTGCAACCGATGCATTGGACATTTAAACAGATGCAATAAAACAATTCTGAGTTACAAGTATACGGCCTTAGGCAGGTGTTCCTCAACTTTACGACCACGATTGAGTCCAAAATGGATAAGGGAATGCTAAGACAGAAATTTGTGAAGTGAGTTTCGCTCACTTTTATGACTTTCCTTGCCACATTTGTTAAGTGACTCACTGCAGTGGACAACATTTTTAACCTGGTTATGAAGTGAATCTTGGCTTCCCCATTGCTTGCTCAGAAGGTCACAAAAGGGGACACTGCAACCGTCATAAATGTGAGTCAATTGCCAAGCACCTGGATTTTGATCACGTGACTATGGGGATGCTGCAAGTGTGGGAAAAATGGTCACAAGTCACTTTTTTTCAGTGCCACTGTACCTTCCAACAGTCACTAAATGAACTGTCATAAGTCAAGGACTACCTGAAACATCTCAGGAACTATCAGAATTGTTTCTGCTGTAAAAAAACAAACACTTTATACTGCTATCAAATGGCCACACTTTGAAATGATACAAGATCTTGATTGCTTTCAATAGGCGTCCAGTATCATTTCTTCCTTATCCATATTTTGATATTCATCAATATTCACCATATTTTGAAATTCATGAGACTCGTGAGGTCCATTCCCAGGAGTATCAAAGGAAGGTAATCTAAAGGGATCATGTTCAGGGGATACAGCTCGGCAAGGGTACAATTTAGGACTGAGGATGATGGGACTTGTAGTCCAGCCGTATTTGGAGGACAGTAGGGCAGAAAGTTTTGGAGGGCGAATATGTATATGTAATGTATACAAAAACATCATATTGTTGTGGTTGTTATTGTAATGGCCGACAAACAAAATAGCAAAGCTCCCCCTTAAAACACGAGCAAACCTTACTTTTAGGGTGCCACAAAACTCAGTCGCTGCTAGTGCAAAGGGCCTCCAATGCAACTTTGACAAAGGAGAACAGGGGATGGATACATACACCAAAACCTGCTCAACTACAAAAGACCGTTTTAACAAACTCAGATTATGCTGGGTTCGTCTCAAGCATTTCATTCTTAAAGAGAATGCCAGTTAAATCCTGCCCACTTTTTTTCTTTCAACAACTTAAGAAATTGGACAGCCATTTGTCTGAAACGATGAAGGGTCTCCTGCTTGAGCAGGGGGTTGGACTAGAAGACCTCCGAGGTCCCTTCCAGCTCTGGATTCCATTATTCTGTTAAACTTCCCTAGATGGGCAGCAACGGCCAACCCAGAGTTATGTAAAGTGGTGTCTTTATCAGAACCAAAAGATGCTAAAAAAAAAATACACACACACGGGATATATAGGTTTCCAGGCTAACATGCACATCTAGACAGGGGCTACAACCAGAGGGGGCGGGAAATAAGTAACATATGTGCTAGTCGTTCCTGACTCTAGGGGGTGGTGCTCATCTCATTTCAAAGCCGAAGAGCCAGCTTTGTCCAAAGACATCTCCGTGGTCATGTGGCCGGCATGACTAAACACTGATGGTGCACGGAACGCTGTTACCTTCTCACCAAAGGTGGTTCCTATTTTTCTCCTTGCATTTTTTACGTGTTTTCGAACTGCTAGGTTGGAAGAAGCTGGGACAGGTCACGGGAGCTCCCTCCATTGCGTGGCGCTAGGGATTCGAACCGCCGAACTGCCAACCTTTCTGATCGACAAGTTCAGCGTCTTAGCCACTGAGCCCCCACGTCCCTCAAAGCTGCTTAGTGGAGCACAAAAACTTGCACAGCCCAAGAAGCAGCTTCTGATTGGCTTCATCCAGGGTCTTCCTCACATCTCAAGGAATCAGGAGTGGAGTGGGGGGCAGAGTTTTTTCTTGCATTCAAATGAGCAGGACTAGTTCCTGGTCCAGTTATGTCACAGGTGTGCAGTTCAGAAGCGGAGAGGACGGGGGGAGGGGGACAGCTTGTTAAGGTCCATATACCTGGTGCATCAGTAGGTAAATCGATGCTGGGAAGTATATTCTCCAAAACGCAGGGAAAGGTAGCAGGATAGCAAAATGCAATTTTGCTGAATGCTTCATTCATTCATTCCAGAATGAAGATTGCTTCCCCCAACCACCCACTGGAAAAGCTATGACCAGGTTTTTTTCTGGGTTGTTGAGGGTTTTTTTAGTCTGTTTGTTTCCAAAAATTGACATGGATCTTCTGTTTTTTACTACCAACCTGCCTTCCATTGAGGACCTGTACACTGCACAAGTCAACAAGAGGGCCGTGAAAATATCTACAGACCCCTCACATCCTGGACATAAATTGTTTCAACTCTTACCCTCAAAACGATGCTATAGAGCACTGCACACCAAGACAGCTAGACACAAGGACAGTTTTTTCTGGAAGGCCATCACTCTGCTAAACAAATAATTCCCTCACCACTGTCAAACTATTCACTAAGGCTGCATTACTATTAGTCTTCTCATTGCTCCTATCACCCATCTCCTCCCACTTATGACTGCAGGACTTTAATGGTTGCTTGTATCCTTATGATTTATATTGATTGTTTCCTAGGATGTTTTGATTGCTTATTTCTACCCTAAGACTATCATTAAGGGTTGTAACTTATGATTCTTGATGAATGTATTTTATTCTCCTTATGTCCACTGAGAGCATATGCACCAAGACAAAGTCCTTGTGTGTCCAATCACACTTGGCCAATAAAGAATTCTACTCTACTCTACTCTACTCTACTCTACTCTACTCTACTCTACTCTACTCTACTCTACTCTATTCTTCTTTATTCTATTCTATTCTATTCTATTCTATTCTATTCTATTCTATAGAATGTATCTTGTCTTTTATGTACACTGAGAGCATCTGCACCAAAGACAAATTCCTTGTGTGTCCAATCAAGTTGGCCAATAAATAATTCTATTCTACTCTACTCTATTCTACACTCTATTCTATTCTATTCTATTCTTCTATTCTATTCTTCTATTCTATTCTACACTTTCTATTCTATTCTATTTTCTATCCTATTCATATTCATCTATGCTATTCTGTTCCATTCCATTCTATTCCATTATTCTATTCTATTCTAGCCTATTCCATTCCATTCTACTGTATACCATTGACCTTTTCCCTTTCTGTGTAATTTTTAAAAAAGAAAGTTGCAGAATTTGAAGGAGGTGTAACACACACACACACACAGACACACACACAGATTGCTTGTGGCCTTGGGCCTTCAACTGCACCTTCCTCCTTTAAATGAGCAACTAGAGAAAGTCCGTCCTTGGAAGTCATTCTGGATATCATCATCATCATCATCATCATCATCATCATCATCATCATCATTATTATTATTATTATTATTATTATTATTATTATTATTATTATTATTATTTCTCTCTCTCCTTTCTGATGGTGCTAGAGATGGCATCCCAGACCACCAAATTACACTTGGGAGGAAACTTCCACCTCCCATTCCCCCCTCCCCCAAAAAACCCTCAACCTAATCTCCCCCCCCCCATCCACGTATACCTCACCTCACCTGACTTCTGGAGACTGCATTACAAACCTGGACTCTCAGAAGGAGCTTCAGGCATTCTAGAGAAAGATGGCTGACTTTAAAAGAAATGCTGGGGACGAAGTGGGGGGCAGGGGAACCAACCTTCTTCATCAGAGGGAGTAACTCTGCATCTCCCCCACCTGGGTCACTAGGTGCAGGAACTTCTAGAGTCAGACAAAACTGCCAGGAATCCAAAATCTCAGACAGGACTGGGATGATAAGAGGTTCCTCCCTATGGAACCTCCAGTGAAAGGGGCAGTCTACCCTCCAATCACAGCTACCGGTAGAAAGGGAGAGGGATGGGCTCCCCTTCCTTTTTTTTTTTTTTTTTTTTTTTAGCTCCTGCTGGCAGCTTCCATGGCAGAACCATGAATGAAAGAAGAGCTCCCCCACTTTCTGCTGGGCTCTTGGCCACACCATCTCCCCCTCACCCCCAACCTCATCCTCCTCTTTCTCCTGCTGCGCGGGGGGGGGGGGGTGTCGAACTACAAACACCATCATCCCCAGCCTAGGGAAATGCTTTGGTCCAGAAGCCAATCATCCTTGGAAAAGGCCAAAGTTGCCCAGGCCCAGCGACTGGAGGAGAACCGGGGCGGGTCAGGTGCTGGTCAGCTCCTTTCTATAGCAAGCCGCCCCCTTTCAGGGCGGACAGCTCCGGGCGAGGCTCCCCGCCCCCACCTTGCCTGCACTCCGAGGGGCGCAACTTCCCAGCCCCGACCCCAGAGGGACCCACTCCCCGCAATACGAGCCCCGCGGCGCCGCTCCTTCCCCGTCCAGGGACCCCCACCCGGAGCTCCAGCCCCGCAAAGAGGAGCAGTAGCCGTTCCACGTCCCGTGGCGCCGCAGAGCCGGAGGGGGAGACCGGGAGCTGCGTCGATCCCCAGCCTCCAAAGGAGCGCGAGCGGGGAGGAAGAGGAGTGGAAGAAGAGAAAAGGGAGAAGAGGAAGAAGGGGGTAAGGAAGGGAGGAAGACAAGGAGGAAGGGGGAGGAAGAAGAGCAGCAGGAAGGGGGAAAGGGAGGAGGAAGAGGAGGGGAAGAAGAGAAAAAAGAGAAGAGGAGGAGGGGGTAAGGAAGGGAGGGAGAGGAGGAAAGGGGGAGGGAGAAAAGCAGCAGGAAGGGGGAAGGGGAGGAGGAAGTAGAGGAGGAAGAGGAGGGGAAGAAGAGGGAGAAGGGGAAGAGGGGGAAGGAAGGGTGGAAGAAGAGGAGGAAGGGGGAGGAAGAGGAGCAACAGAAAGGGGGAAGGGGAGGAGGAAGTAGAGGAGGAAGAGGAGGGGAAGAAGAGGGAGAAGGGGAAGAGGGGGAAGGAAGGGTGGAAGAAGAGGAGGAAGGGGGAGGAAGAGGAGCAACAGAAAGGGGGGAAGGGGAGGAGGAAGTAGAGGAGGAGGAAGAGGAGGGAAAGAAGAGAAGAGGGAGAAGAGGAAGAGGGGGAAGAGAGGAAGGAGGAAGGATGGAGGAAGAGGAGCAGCAGGAAGGGGGGAAGGGGAGGAGAAAGTAGAGGAGAAGGAAGAGGAGGGGAAGAAGAGAAGAGGGAGAAGAGGAGGAGGAAGGGGAGGGGAGGAAGAAGAGGAAGAGGAGCAGGGGAGGGGAGGAAGAAGAGGAAGAGGAAGAAGAGGAACAGGGGAAGGGGCGGAAGAAGAGGGAAAGCGGAGGAGGAAGAAGAAGGGAATGAGAGTGGGAAGGAGAGGAGCAGGGGAACAGGAGGAAGAAGGAGGGAGAGGGAGGAAGGGGAAAGGAAGAAAGAGAGGAGTAAGAAGAGGAAGAGGAAGGGAAGAACAGAAGGAGGAGAAGAGGAGGAAGGGGAAGAAGAAGGAGAGGAAGAGGAAGGGAAGAAGAGTAGGAAGAAGAGGAGCAGGGGAAAGGGAGGAAGAAGGGGGAGGAGAAAGGAAGAAAGAGAGGAGGAAGAAGAAGAGGAAGAGGAAGGTAAGAAGAGAAGGAGAAGAGGAGGAAGAGGAGGAAGAGGAAGAAGAAGGGGAGGAAGAGGAAGGTAAGAAGAGGAGCAGGGGAAAGGGAGGAAGAAGAAGGGGGGAGGAAGGAAGAAAGAGAGGAGGAAGAGGAGGAAGAGGAAGGGAAGAGGAGGAAGGGAAGAAGAAAAGGAGGAGAAGGAGGAGAGGAAGGGAAGGAGGAAGAGGGGTGCTGAGGGGAGGGGGAAGCGGCCGTGGGGCACGTGGCCCCGGCCGGACTGACCTTCTTCTTGCGGTCCCGGGAGCGGTTGCGGCGCTTGCGGTTGGTCTCCTCCTTCTCCTTCTGCTCCTGCAGGGCCTGCGCCTCGATGTCTTTGATCTTCTTCAGCTGCTTGGCCGCTTGAGCCATGGCGCGGCCGGGAGGCGCCGCGGCAGTCCAGCCGCCGAGCGGGAGCTGCGCACCGGCCGGGCCGGGCTAGAGGCGTCCGGGCGGCGGGCGGGGCCAGGCGTCTGGGCGGGGAAGGCGCGGGGAAGCGCGCAGCATGGCCCGGCGGGGCTGCGCGGGGTGGGGGGGCGCCTGGATGCTGCCTCTGCCAGCCCACCACCCCCTGCCCGGGCCGCGCCTTCTCTCCTCCTCCTCCTCCTCCAGCGGGCAACAGCTTCCAACCTGCGCAGCGCCCGCCAAGGTAGCCAAAGGCAGGAGAGTACCTCTGCTGCAGTGTTTGCTGCTGCGGCTCCTGCGCGTCTCCCCGGCTCCGGAGCCGCAGCGCGGGCGCGAGCCGTGCAACAGCGGAAAGCGGCGACCCGGAGCGATGCAAGGCTGGAGGGTGGAGGGCGGGGGGGATTCGAACCACCGATGCAGCTGCGCCTCTGCCAAGCAAGAGACCCCCCCCCCACCTACCTACCCACACAAACCCATTTTGCTCCCGACCCCATCCCTCCTTCCGTCCCAGCTTTGCGTGCAGGAGCCACTTCCCAGCTCGGACCCCCCCCCCCCCCGGAGGAAGGAGCGTGGATGGGGAAGGGGTTGGCGCAGACCCAGAGCCCCGGGTGGTTTTCACGGGGAGATTGGGGGGGAGGGAGAAAGCGGGGTTCTCTGAGCGTGTGCAGAAAATGCTCTGCTCCTGGCCAGTTTTGGAGGTTGGAAACCCGTGCCCAAAAAAAAAAAACGGTTGGAACGGGATTTGCAACCCACAACTGGTTTGTTGTTGTTAGTTGTGAAATTACATCCGACCCATCGCGACCCCAGGGACAATGTTCCTCCAGGCCTTCCTGTCTTTTACTAGTATAGGTCTCCTGCATGAGCAGGGGGTTGGACTAGATGACCTCCAATGTCCCTTCCAATTCTGTTACTTTTAAGTTGCTGTTACCATCCTCTGGAGTCCATTGAAGCACATGGCGATTGCTTCAGTGACTCCATCCAGCCACCTCCTTCTCTGTCATCCCCTTCTTCTTTTGCCATCCATCGTTCCCAGCATTAGGCTCTTCTCCGGGGAGTCTAAATAAACCTTTTTTTACATCAGTTTCAATTCATTGCAGTCATAGATATATAAAATAAAATAAATAAATAAAAACACTCCGTGAATATCCAATTAAACATTCTAGAATAAAATAATAAATAACGGATAAAATCTATGATAAAATCCAGTCTTACACGTGGTCTAACTATATTAAAATGACAATGCTGGGATGCCATTTTCAAACCCATTTTCAAACCTTACTTAAGAGAGTGTTACCTGTTTGAGAGCTCTGTCTGGATCCGTGGTTCACTTAACAACCGTGGGCGTTAAACCACTCTGAAGTGTTTGTACACCAGGCTGCAACATAGACCCAGAGACCCAGCTGAATTCACACCATCAGGATAAAATGTGGTGGTTTGTCCAACAGCCAAGATGATGGGTCTATGATTTTGTGTAACTTCAGCTGTTCAGATTAATTCAGTTAAACAGAGTTAACTCTTCTGCGGTAACGATATAAGACTAAGATTGAAAACCAGGTTTGTCAGATGTTAAATCTTTTCTATCTGTTCTGACCGGAGAGTCACAAGCCAATTAAGCAAACTAATGGTCTCCTGCAAACTCCACTCCCATTTCACTCCTCTTTTATTTCCTCTGGGAGGGGCCATTCATCGTCCACCTGTGGCCTTCCTCCCAAGTTGACCCCTGCTCTTTAGCTGTTCCCTTCATCTGGCAGCTCTGCGCATGCGTACAGTAGGAACATGCTCCAGCTGTTCTTCTGCCTAACCAATGTCAGACTCTGAAGGCAGCTGATAACTGGCATATGGCCCTGGGCCCCTCTCTGCCTCCGACACAGAGCCCTCTTCAGAGCCTTCCCCAGAATCCAGGACTGGCCCTTCCCAACCTCCTCACTGTCCAAATCTGCTGCCAGCTCTGTTGGCAGGCCGGCCACAACAGTGGTGGTAAGTGTATTTCCAACAACTACTTTTGAGAAAGCGTTCTGGGCACAGGGAAATTGGGGTCTCCATAACAGACAAAATACCTGATCTCGGACTCATCCTGGGGCCGAAATGTTTCTTTCTTTATCCCAGAATAAATTGTAGCATTGGAGAAGGATTCTTGGCCTCACCAAAACACAGGAAATAAAGTCCTTCCTTTAAGGAAAGGAAGGGGAGGGGAGAGCACCAAATTCCCTCTATAATCGAACTGGACAAAATCCTCACCATCTTTTGAGATGATGGGATTTTCAGGAATAGGATTTGTGCCCAAATACAGTTTCTTCAATCACTGTGTCCCTATTTATTTTCAAATGGTTTAGAGCAAGGATGTCCAAACTTGGGAATTTTAAGACTGGTAGACTTCAACTCCCAGAATTCCCCAGCCAGCCGGGAGTTCTGGGAGTTGAAATTCACAAGTCTTAAAGTTCCCAAGTTTGGCCACCCCTGGTTTAGAGCAATGTTCCTCAAACTAAGAAACTGTCAGACGTGTAGACTTCAGAAGCCCAGAATTATTTCATTTATATGCCTTGATTGTTTTTGTGAATAACTCGAGGGGGTGAGAATGCATAATAGTCTTTCCTCCTCCTATTTTCCCCACAACAATAACCCCTGAGAGGTGGGTTAAGCTGACAGGGAGGGGTTGGCTCAAAGTCACCCAGTCAGCTTTCATCCCTAAGGCAGGACTAGAACTCACTGCCACCTAGTGATTGGCTCAAATTCACTCAGTCGGCTTTCATCCCTAAGGCAGGACTAGAACTCACCGCCACCTAGTGGTTGGCTCAAAGTCACCCTGTCGGCTTGCATCCCGAAGGCAGGACTAGAACTCAGTGCCACCTAGTGGTTGGCTCAAAGTCACTCAGTTGGCTTTCATCCCTAAGGCAGGACTAGAACTCACCGCCACCTAGTGATTGGCTCAAAGTCACCCAGCCGGCTTTCATCCCTAAGGCAGGACTAGAATTCACCGCCACCTAGTGGTTGGCTCAAAGTCACCCCGTCGGCTTTCATCCCTAAGGCAGGACTAGAACTCACTGCCACCTAGTGATTAGCTCAAAGTCACTCCGTCAGCTTTCATCCCTAAGGCAGGACTAGAATTCACCGCCACCTAGTGGTTGGCTCAAAGTCACTCAGTTGGCTTTCATCCCTAAGGCAGGACTAGAACTCACCGCCACCTAGTGGTTGGCTCAAAGTCACCCTGTCGGCTTTCATCCCTAAGGCAGGACTAGAACTCACCGCCACCTAGTGATTGGCTCAAAGTCGCCCCATCGGCTTTCATCCCTAAGGCAGGACTAGAACTCACCGCCACCTAGTGGTTGGCTCAAAGTCACCCTGTCGGCTTGCATCCCGAAGGCAGGACTAGAACTCAGTGCCACCTAGTGGTTGGCTCAAAGTCACTCAGTTGGCTTTCATCCCTAAGGCAGGACTAGAACTCACCGCCACCTAGTGATTGGCTCAAAGTCACCCAGTCGGCTTTCATCCCTAAGGCAGGACTAGAATTCACCGCCACCTAGTGGTTGGCTCAAAGTCACCCCGTCGGCTTTCATCCCTAAGGCAGGACTAGAACTCACTGCCACCTAGTGATTAGCTCAAAGTCACCCCATTGGCTTTCATCCCTAAGGCAGGACTAGAACTGACCGCCACCTAGTGATTAGCTCAAAGTCACTCAGTCAGCTTTCATCCCTAAGGCAGGACTAGAACTCACCGCCACCTAGTGATTGGCTCAAAGTCACCCCATCGGCTTTCATCCCTAAGGCAGGACTAGAACTCACTGCCACCTAGTGATTGGCTCAAAGTCACTCAGTCGGCTTTCTTGCCTAAGGCAGGACTAGAACTCACCGCTACCTAGTGATTTCCTCAAAGTAACCCAGTCGGCTTTCATCCCTAAGGCAGGACTAGAACTCACCACCACCTAGTGATTGGCTCAAATTCACTCAGTCGGCTTTCTTGCCTAAGGCAGGCCTGGAACTTACCGCCACCTAGTGATTGGCTCAAAGTCACCCAGTCGGCTTTCATCCCTAAGGAAGGACTAGAACTCACCGCTACCTAGTGATTTCCTCAAAGTAACCCAGTTGGCTTTCTTGCCTAAGGCAGGACTAGAAATCACCGTCTCCTGGTTTTTATCCTGCTGCCTTCACCACTAGGCCACGTTGGTTCTCCGAATGCTGGCTGGGGAATTCTGGGAGTTGAAGTTCACACATCCAAAGTTTGTCCGGTCCGATGAAAATTGGTTTAGCGCCTTGATGAACCCAATCTTTGTAAACATCTGTATAAAGTTAAAAAATAAAATTTCTTAGAAACCGAGCTGAACGGCATGTAACTTTGTAGACATCCTTAAGAAGTTGTTGTGGCAACAATACCGAAAATTGTTTGCCAGTGCTCCTTCCAGACTGGTAGTTTCAACTTCTGCCAGTATAGGCAGTCCTCGACTGACGACCGCAATCGAGCCCACATTTTCTGTCATTAAGTGAAACATGGGTAAGTCAATTCTGCTCCATTTCTTGCCATAGTTGCCACTGTAGTCGTTAAGTTAGTCAGCCGGTTGTTAAATGAATCTGGTTCCCTCATTGACTTTGCTCATGGGAAGGTGACCCTTGGACACTGCGACCATCATAAATATGAACCCCTTGCCCAAATCATGATCCCATGATCACGGGGATGCTGCAAAGGCCATATCTGTTGAAAGATAAGTCATAAGTCACATTTTGCAGTGCTGTGTAACTTTCGTCACTGAATGAACTTGTTGTAAGTCGAGGACTACCTGCATTATTTGTCCCCCACAGAAGGTGGATGCTAACTAGTTTTCTAAGCATCTAAGGCAGGGGTCTCTAACATTGGCAATTTTAAGACTTGTGGACTTCAACTCCCAGAATTCCTCAGCCAGCTTTGCTGATCTAAGGAGCTGGTTTCTCTTCTTCTTCTTCTTCTTCTTCTTCTTCTTCTTCTTCTTCTTCTTCTTCTTCTTCTTCTTCTTCTTCTTCTTCTTCTTCTTCTTCTTCTTCTTCTTCCTCCTCCTCCTCGTCCTCCTCCTCCTCCTCCTCCTCCGCCTCCTCCGCCTTCCTTCTTTCTTCTTTCTTCTTCATCTTCTACTTCTTTTCTTCTTTTTCTTCCTCTTCCTTTACCTCTTCTTCTTCTCCATCATCTTCTCCTTCTTCTTTCCTCTTCTACTACTACTTTTTCCTCCTCCTCCTCCTCCTCCTCCTCCTCCTCCTCCTCCTCCTCCTCCTTTTCTTCTTCTGTCGTTGGACATTGGCAATCATGTTGGTAATCCTATTTTTATGAACAGCCGCATGAAAAAGTGCTCTAGGCTATTTTGGGGGCATTTTTAGGCCATAAATGGCCCCAAAGCAACCTAAAAACAGCTCGCAAAACGGCCTGAAAATGGCCACAAAAACAGCCAAAAAACAGGCATGTGACACCAGCCAGCTGGTCTTCAGACTTCCGGTGCTCTGGCACACGCATATGGATGTGCATTCTGGTTTGGGCACGGGGCTGAAAAGGTTCCCCATCACCAGAGGAGACAGTCAGTGACATAGGTTCTCCTGCCTGAGCAGGAGGCTGGACTAGAAGACCTCCAAGGTCCCTTCCGACTCTATTCTGAAAAATGCATAGAATGGCCAGACTGGCGTAGGATTCAAATAGGGGTGACATGGGGTGGGGACATCCAGCATAATGAATCCTTGGGATCTTGTGCAGGATTGTAAGGCAAGCATGCTCCAGTGTTCAGAAGTCTAAATTCCCCCCACTGCCATTCAAAGACCATTCAAAGTCGTGTGAATCAACGCAACGGCAGGGAAGTTTTATGATAGTTTTGTAGATTGCACTAAGTATTGTTTTGTTCGAGCTGAATTTATTGGGTAGGCACAACACAGCCAGCCTCCCGCAACATGCTAAGCCTCAAAATGTAGTTTACAAAATCGCCAGTCATTACGCTACCACAGGATTTGGCTTCATTTTTCGTGCACCTGTTTTTAGATTTAAGAAGCCATAGGCTGGGAATCATGCAAGCCGATTCAGAGGAATCTGTCACATGTTGGGGAGTTTTCACTGGCTTGGCAGACTAGCTGATTCTGCAAAAAACAACCTGGGACAAGGACTTAAAATGAAGGGCAAACTCCCATTGGGATAACCTTGATTGTCATTTTACATCATGTATACAACGAAATTGGTTTTAGCCTCACTGGTGCAATCCAGGACAAAAAATACAAACAACATGAATAGCATAAAGAATAATCCCCTATGCAAGTAATTAGAGGGACGCTGTGGCTCAGTGGCTAACAGGCTGAGTTTGTTGATCAGAAAGGTTGGCAGTTCGGCGGTTCGAATCCCTAGTGCCTCGAAACGGAGTGAGCTCCTGTTACTTGTCCCAGGTTCTGCCAACCTAGTAGTTCGAAAGCATGTAAAAATGCAAGTAGAAAAATAGGGACCACCTTTGGTGGGAAGGGAACAGCGTTCCGTGCGGCTTTGGCATTGAGTCATGCCGGTCACATGACCACGGAGACGTCTTCGGACAGCGCTGGCTCTTCGGCTTTGAAACGGAGATGGGCACTGCCCCCTAGAGTCGGGAACGACTAGCACATATGTGTGAGGGGAACCTTTACTTTATGCAAGTAATTAGGAAAAAGAAAAAGAAAGAAAAAGAAAAACTTGCGGTACATTTCCATGTGTGTGTGGAGTGATTGTGGTTGTGTTTAAGAGTCTGACAGCCCAAGGATAGAAACTATTAATACTGACAGAGGAGAATATTTGTAGCTCAGGGTTGAAAGGAGGGGTTGTTAGTTGTTTTCTTGCAGGCCTGAAATTAGGTAAACATAGGTAAACATACTCAGAGCTAGAAAGGAGTAGGGTTTGTGGGGTGGAAAAGGAGGAGGAGGAGGAGGAGGAGGAGGACGACGACGACAACGACGACGACAACGACGACAACGACGACAATGATGACTGTGGGGTCTGTGATGCTCTGAACTTGGTTATTTTCTTGTAGACATTTCATTACCCAAACTAGGTAACATCATCAGTGCTGATAGGGTGCAGTACTGATACAAGAGTGTATTTGTAGCTTCTTCTCCCTACCAGCACTGATGATGTTACCTAGTTTGGTAGTGAAATGCCTGTAAGAAAACCACCAAGTTCAGAGAGCACCAAAGACCCTACAAATCTTTTACTACTACTACTACTACTACTACTACTACTACTACTACTACTACTACTCTTCACAACCCTTGTTCCCTTATAGCACTTATAATGTTATCTAGTTTGATAATGAAACATCTGTAAGAAAATCGCCATTCAGAGGGCATCAAAGACCCCACAATCTTTTTCTCTTCCTCCTCCTCCTCCTCTCCCTCCTCCTCCTCCTCCTCCTCCTCCTCCTCCTCCTCCTCCTCCTCCTCCTCTCCACAACCTTTGCTCCCTTCCACCACTGATGACATTACCTAGTTTGGTTAATGAAACATCTGCAAGAAAGCAACCCAGCTCAGGCAACACCCCACAATCCTCCTCCTCCCCCATCCCTCGTCCTCCTCCTCCTCTCCGCTTACCTTGCTCCCTTCTGGCACTGATAACATTACCTAGTTTGATAATGAAACATCTGCAAGAAAACCAGCAAGTTCAGAGAGCACCAAAGACCCCACAATCCTTTTCCTCTTCCTCTTCCTCCTCCTCCTGCTCTTGCTTTCCATAAACCTCGCTCCCTTCCAGGACTGATGACGTTACCTAGTTTGGTAGTGAAATGCCTGCAAGAAAATCACCAAGTTCAGAGAGCATCACTTCTATTAATGGCATTAATGGAAGAGGCTCCTTGAATTTCCCCCCAAAATATACTAGTTATACATGACTGACGTTGGGGAGGCTTGTTTTGTCCCCTGCTTTAAAAGAAGCAAAATAAGAGCTGCGATGTCTCATTTTCTTGATCGCAAAATCAGTCCTGGGGTGTTGTCTCGGGGCCATTAGAGTGAAGGGGGGAGGCAGGTCGCAGACTTCCCTCCACTGTTGCCTCTCAATAATTCTTATTTTTGCCAGCTTTCACTCCCTACTCCCAGTTTGCGGTCAATGGGCTTTAATGCATGCAAAATCAGCTTTAATGTACGCAGAAGCAGAATTGGTGAATTGGTTCCTTCAGGTGTATATTAGCTGACAATGGAAAAACAAGCAGTGGAATAGCTTGCATTCAAAAATTGTGGATGCTCAGACACTGAAATACACCCTGAAAACTAAGTGGAGAGAGTGGAAGAGAGCAAGGGAGAGGAAAGGAGGAAGAGAGGGGCTAGGAGAGAGGGAGCAGAGCGACGGAAAATAATAGGAGAGAGAGAAGGAATGGAAAGAGGAGAGAGGAGAAGGAGAGAAGAAGGAGAAGTAGAAAAGAGAGGGATGGTAGGGTAGGGAGGAGGAGAGAGGGAAAGGAGGCAGGATAGCAGTGGATAGGGTATAACATGGTGTATGGAAAGCAGAAAAGCAAATGATAGCTGTAGTGGCTTGATGATAGGAGGAATTGATATAATTATCAACTTGTAAAGCGTCTCCATACTTATTATCAAGTTGACATTGAAAGAAAGGGAGGGAGAATTCCATGCATACCTGCAACTAGGGTCGGATCTCAGATTTCTACAGCAGGCGTGTAAGGGGTGAAAGTTTACAACAGCACTTCGTTGGTGAATGTGATCTTTGACACAGACTGAGGGAAGGGGAGACACAGGGATAAAGGTCAGTCACTATTAAACGGAAATCAGATCTGACTCCATGGCAGGTATCGCCAAAATGTTGCTCCTAATAAATGACTGGTTTTCTTTTGAACTTTGTCTCAAGGCTCGTAAATTAATTAGAACAAGTTTTGGAGACCTGACAATAATATTGAATTTTTTTTTAAAAAAAATGTTTGTTAAGATGTAATGGTATACTTGTGGTTACCTGTATGAAAATAAAAATAAACTTTTCAAAAAAATTGTGGATGCTACATCAGCTGGAGGTTTTTAAGAAAAGATTGGACAGCCATTTGCCTGAAATGGTATAGGGTTCCTTGCATGAACAGGGGGTTGGATTGGAAGACCTCCAAGGACCCTTTTCTGCTCTGTCATTCCATTATTAACACATTTGCATACAGTAGCAATGTGAGTGGTGCGGTGGCCTAGAGGCGGAGCTCTCGCCTCACAATTGCGAGGCCGTGAGTTTGATCCTAGCTAGAGTCAGATATTTCTCTCTGTGGGCACCCTGAGAATATATCTGCTAAGCAAAACTCCACATTAGTATCAGGACGAGCATCCGGCCAGTAAACACTCAGCTCCATTCAGTTGTGACTCCACCCGCAAAGGATTATGGGGTTGTTAAAAGAAGAGGATATAGCCACAATGTGGAAGTGGGAAAGTCATGGATTGTGATGAAGGGACTCAACTATCCAAGATCATTTATATGCCTTACTATCAACGTTTCCCACTTCACAACCTGCTATTCTGCAAATGTTTTGGAACCGGGACCCTGAGGACTTTGAACCTTTAGTAGAGGTGATTGTGCAAGACCTCTGAAGGGCCTCCATTTGCAGAACATAATATTAAAACATTCCACATTCATATTCCATTCTAATTCAGAATAAAAGACAGTAACTTGAAAAACAGGTAGGCTGTCCTTGTCTGTCCAACTTTCTCAAAGGTGGATTGTGGAAGATCAAGACGCCCAGGAATGGCATTCACTTACCTTCCCTACCAGTTCACAAATGTGGGCAACCTCCACGTATGCTATCAGCCTTCTACACATGCGCTTTTGGTGGAAAAAAAAGAGCCTACCGTATTTTTCAGACTATAAGACGCACCAGTGTATAAGATGCACCAAGATTTTGGACAGGAGGCATTTTTGCCTTCCCCCAGCCCTGCTGAAGCCTGCAGAGTGCTGCTGAGGGTTGAGGGAAGGCAAAGCGCCTCCGTATTTGTGAAAAACAGCCCATTTTTCACAAAAATGGGATGCAGGGGCGGGGCTTCGAGAGGTCATAAATGGCTGTATAAGAGGCACCAACATTTCCATGCTCTTTTCAGGGGGGAAAGACACGTCTTTTACTCCTAAAATATGGTAAATGGATGCCATAGAGCCCTGATGGGTGGGCAGGGCTACCCACAATTTCTGCTACCGGTTCATGTGAACCAATCTGAACCAGAGGTGTGTTGCTCCCGGTTTGGATCAGATCGGGAGAACCGGTAGTGGTAATTGGGTGTAGGTCACCGAACTGGTAGTGATGGTAGGCTGGCCACGACCCTGAAGTGCCTCGCTCTGACGCTCGCCCTGCCTCGTGTTTGCCATGTGCATCCACTCATTGCTCCCTCAGCTGCCTCTAAACTGCAGTTTACTCGTGAGCAGGTTTACCCATGAGTAAGGTGCTTTGGCAGCCAGCACAGCTCGAGTTACTGTTTTCTTTGGCCTTTTTTATGCTTTACAGCATATTTTATTTCCTATCTCCAATATGAAACATAAATTTGCCAAGCCACGCCCACAAAACCAGCAGTAAACGTTTTTGAAACCCACCCCTGGTCTGAACCAGTGAAATACCACCTCAGAAGACACCCCATTATGGGCAGGAAGGGAAGGGGAATCTTTCTGGGCTGCCCTTCAGAGCCAGAGGGCAATCGGAGCTTGGGTTCAAATCCTTGCTGGGGAGCCAGCTCAGCAATTGTATCAGTCAAAAATCAGGCTAGTGACAAACGTTGTAAACATTTCCAGTGTGTTGAATCAATAGATATGCATCACTGGAGGTTGCTTTGGGCTGCCAAAAATTGATTCGCTAGTGAGAAACCACTTAGTAGCATATTATATATATATATATATCACAATATGTTTCTTAAAAGAATAAAGCCCAAATTGAAACCTTGCTCTTCCTTGCTGGTGTTTTTTCCCCCATAAGAATGCAGAAAAGTCCCAAAATGGCTGATCTAAGTAATTCTGTTTTTTAAAATAAATCCTTTTTTAATAAAGGATTGAAGTAATATTGGAAGTGCGTTTTACCTCCCCTTGACTTCCACTTGACATTGGAAGGTCACTTGACCTCTTGGGCAGTGACCTCCAATCTTTTTGGGCACCAGGGACCGGTTCTGTGGTGAGGGGAGCAAGGGGGATGCTGTTTCACATGCTGTCTGCATCCCACCAATGGATTTGGAAAGGAGTTAATCCAGTGCTGCCACTTCAACGAAGGGTAGCAAGTCCAACCAGTTGTCTTGCTGATAGTCCACATAACACCGGATGTATTGTTCCACCATCGTATTGGCCCTTTCTGCTGCTCCATTCGTGCTTGGATGAAACACTGAGTTCACTCCTTGTGTGGACCCAATGGACCTCAGGAACTCTCTCCAGAACTTGGTGGTGAACTAAACTCTGCAGTCAGAGATGATTCTCCATGCAGGTGGTAAATGTGTTTCACAAACATTTTTGCTAACTTCTTTGCAGACGGTAATCCTAAACCAGCGATGAAATGCGCCTTGTTTGCGTGGACTGGTTTCTGGCATTCTATGAACTGCTCCCAGGCCACAAACTGAGGGTTGGGGGAGTCCGGTTCTAGGGTGCAAAACAAAATAGGTCTCCTTGTAGAATATTCCACTTTCTGTCTGTTTCTGCATTATCTCCTTGTGTTTGCTTTGCGCTAGAAAAGGTAACCGCAGAGTATATTGTCAATGGAAATCAATGGCTTGTTTTTCAACTGAATATTTCTATCACGCTCTTTCAGAACTGATAGTTCTGATATATATCTATATCCCATTTCCCTGAAAATAAGACCTCCCCGGATAATAAGCCCAATTGGGCTTTTGAACGCATGGGCTAAAATAAGCCCTCCCCCCTGCAAAAAAAAGTAAGCCTTCCTCAAAAATATTTTAAAAGCATACACAGCTGGTCCCCGCCATTTCTTGGGGTGGGGAAAGGGTGGGAACGTACCTCACATGCATCTGCCATCCACGCAGAATGGCCTCACCGGGATTGGGCGGCATACAAATCTATTAAAATTACAATTACAAATTGCTCCTGTGAACCCTAGCTACTACACCACTTCTCTTAGTGGCAGCCGCCAAAAGAGCGACAGGCCCAGCGATGCTAGGGCTGGCAAGAGTGTGGCAGAAACAGAGACAGAACCTCCGGCCCTCTCTGGATCAGCTGATCTGTGGGCCACAGCCCAGGTTAAGGGGCCTCCTGCACCTCAAAAATAATAAAACCTCCCCAAAAATAAGGCCAAACAAGTTATTTTGGGGGATAAAGAAAATAAGGCCCTGTGTGTGGGTGGATGGATGGATGGATAGGCAGGCAGGCAGGCAGATAGATGATTGGTCGGATAGATAGATTATAGATAGATGATAGCTAGATGATAGCTAGATGATAGATAGATAGATAGATAGATAGATAGATGGATGGATGGATGGATGGATGGATGGATGGATGGATGGATGATGGATGATGGATGATGGATGATGGATGATGGATGATGGATGATGGATGATGGATGATGGATGATGGATGATGGATGATGGATGATAGATGATAGATGACAGAGATAGATAGATAGATAGATAGGTAGGTAGGTAGGTAGGTAGGTAGGTAGGTAGGTAGATTGATTATGGATGGGTAGACAGACAGACAGGATATAGTTAAATTCAAAGAGCTTCAAACCTTTCAGTTGTTAGAAATAGTGGCCAGAGAATAGGTGAATGAGCCAACCAGATAGGATGCAGAGATGCTGCAGAAAAACTTCCTTTCCTGAGGTTGCAGAATTTAGAAAACATGCCCAGAACAGTGAATCTGACAGAGAGCAGCAGAGAGTTTCATTTCTGATTTGCAGCATTTGGTCCAAAAGAAAGTTTAATTATTTCATTTGTATATTGTACCAGACACATTTAGATTCCCTGGCATAGCTCAGCAACGGTTTACAGAAAAACAGATATTCAGAGTTCATAGTATTATTATTGGTTATTTCATTACTAAAATCTCACATTTGCTTTTATATGGATGATCTGAAGCTTTATAAAAAAAACCCCAGGAATTGAAATCCAGTCTGTAAGAATTTTTAGCTTCAAGATGGTGATAAACAGGCAGCCCCCAGGCTGATGAAGTCGGGACGCTCCGGAAGGAAGAAAGTGAAAAGAGAAAGTGAGTCCATCTGGTGAGGTATTTTTTTCTATTTTGTGAAAGACTGCCCAAATTAGAGCCAGATTAGATCCTTAAGCAAAAGAATTGAGCGGCGAAATCAACCCTAATTGGATTGCTGTGGAAACCTTTTTTTTCTTTGTAACTATTCTTTGTGGATTGAAGTGCTCGCAACATTTTTCATTTCTCCTCTTAAAGTGAACAGATTGATTTTTTTTCTTTTGCTTTTTGTTACTTTATTTTTTGACTTGTGGATTAAAACCTTACTTCTTATTTTAACAATTCTTCCTATTATTTGTTATTAAATTTCACTAAAAGAAATCTAAAGAACTTTGTTTCCTATAAGCCAGAGATAAATATTAGAAAGTGAAAAGTAGCACACTGTCACTCAGAGGTCAGAGGCTGGGGTTTTTGAAACAACGTATCTCTTTTCTTTCCTTCTTTGACTTCACTGACTTTGTAGCTGAAGGGTTTGCAACTTGTTTACAGAAACGGATAAAGAGCCAAGGGCATGAATTGTTTTCACAGGTGCCTTTGAGAACTATTTTGGCAGCCTTTTCCTTTGAAGAGGATAAAATAACTTGTGTTCAAGTCAATCTAAAATAAAAAATAAAAGAGGTCTGGGAGGCTAGAGTGGCAGTGGCTATTAATTTTTTTTCTCTTCTGTTTTGGAAACATGGATCAATATTCATATGAGGAAACCTTAAAATTCCAAAATATCTTGGCTGGAATTCAAAATCTATTGGAAGGATATGGGAGAAGGATATGAGAAGAAGTTGGAAAGACTAGTCTTCCTCACAGCAAAAGATGATGGGGTTGGAGCCCCAAAAATTAAAGGGGAGAATGAAGATATAGAAGATAAAGATAAGACAATATATGAATTTATTAATGGAGCAAATGTGGGTGAAAGTGGAAAGAAGGGAATATGGAAAAGGGAATTCGATGAATTGGAGCTCTACTCCAGATTCCAGGACACAAAAGAAGAAAAAATAGTAATGATGATGGACTTAAGAAGAGAATTTTTTTCAGACGCAAGATTGACAACCAAAGTCAAACTAATTTTAGTAGCAGTGGACAACGAGATTATCTGAGAGATCCTTCAAGCAACAAAGTGCAGAGAGAAGTCTATAAAAACCTTATAAAGGAGATAAAAAGAAGACTGACACCACAATTGGCAAGAGAGATAAGACTGTTTTGTTACTGGAAAGATACAGGTTGACAATGAAAGTTTATAATAAAAAATTAGTTGATTTTGGTGATTAATAAGTAGGAATTTAGTAACTCAGATTGTTTTAGATTTTTATCAAATGTTTATTCATTAACAAACAATCAACTGTAATAACAATAATGAAATGATAATGATACAGCTTAATGATATATACATGTACTGGCAATCTAGTAAAAGAAATTTGGATATAAATTGCAAATTGTGACTTGGGAAAAAGACCTATACATTTTATTAACAAATTTTTATTTAGATCTTGTTATAAAGGTGTAAGGGTTTTTGGGGGTGGAGGGGAGGTCTGATGAGAGAAGATGGGACATAAATAGTAAATGATTTTAGCCAATTATAATAACAACAAGGAAATGTCAATGGACATTGTTTAATAATATATACATGCTATGGTATTGGCAAAAGTAACGGATATAAATTCTAAACAGTGAGTTGGGGGGAAAGGGGGGGAAAGGTTTAGAAAGTTTATTAATTGACTTTTACTTAAAAGATGTCATAAAGGTGTAATTATTGAAGGATTTTTTGAAATAGCTAATGAATGCCATTAAGTGGTTGTGTCTTTAAGTATGAATGATTTGAGGTAAAAGCATGTTCAAATAATTGTTGTCAAATGAGAATTTTGGTACATTGATAGTAAGATATACAAAGTTTTTTTATTTAAAGTGTATAATCTAATATGAACTATAAGTAATAACTATGGAAGAAATTCACAAAAGTTATCTGTAACCATTCGACACGCTTTCTACAAGATGTAATGAAGGATGATTCTTTTTTTGTGCTTTTGTTCAATTAAAATAAAATAAAATAAAATAAAATAAAATAAAAAGAAGAGAATGCTGCCAAGGAAAAGCAGTACATTACATGGTTAGTTTCTACAAAAGATCAAGGGGAAGTGGATAAAGATAAAACCTGCCCATGGCTAAAAATGGAATATTTAAACGAGAGTAAGAGCAAGCTATTCAAACAAATATGCAATTAAGGCCATAATTGAAACCACATTTTACACAAGTGCAGAGTGTGTAAAGAACCAGAAGATTGATAAGCAAAAAAACCAGCAACAATGAAAGAGACCTTGGAGTCACATGAATATGAACCAGATGTGTGCAGCAGCAGCTTAAAAAGCTAACATGATTCTGAGTTGTATAAACAGATGCATAGAATCAAGATAACATGGAGTATTAGTGCCACTTTATAAAACCCTAGTAAGGCCACATCTGGAATACTGCAACCAATTCTGGTCACCGTACTACAAAAAAGATGTTGAGGCTTTGGAAAAAGTTCAGAGAAGAGCGACTAAGTTGATCTAAGGCCTGGAGACTAAAACATACGAAGAACGGCTGCAGGATTTGGGTTTGGCTAGTCGAAATAAAAGAAGAATTAATGGGGTGACATGATAGCAGTATTCCAATATTTGAGAGGATGCCACAAAGAAGAGGGAGTCAAATTATTCTCCATAGCACAAGAAGCAATGGTTGGAAAGTAATCAAGGAGAAAAGCAACCTAGAATTAAGGAGAAACTTCCTAACAGTGATGATAATTAGCCAGTGGCATACCTTGCCACCAGAAGTAGTGGGGGCTCCATCACTGGTATTTAAGAAGAGACTAGACAGCCACATGAAATAGTAGAATAGAAATGAAATAGTATGGGTTCTCCTGCCTAAGCAGGGGTTGGACTAGAAGACCTCCAATGTCCCTTCCAACTCTGTTATTCTACTCTACTCTAATCTATTCTATTTGATTTGATTCAATTCTTCATTCCAATATCTATTCTATTCTTCATTCCAATATCTATTTGATTCAATTCAATTCAATTTGATTCAATTCTTCGTTCCAATATCTATTCTACTCTATTTGATTCGATTTGATTTGATTCTTCATTCCAATATCTATTCTATTCTATTCTCTCATATACTTGGCTTAAACGGTCCATAGTTTCTCACCCCGATCAAGATACTCAGATATACAAAAGGCTTCATCAGCCTAAACTTACGTAAAAGTCCCAAGACAATTTCATCAAAACCTCTTTCCCCACCCCCCCACCAAAAAAAAAAGATGAAAGCTGATTTTTCTTCACCAAATTGAGTGAGAACTGCTATAGGAGGAAAGGATTAAAAAGGGGTTTGTTCATGAACACAGTTGCAGAACACATGCCTGATGGCAAGTGAACTCTCAGCCAATTGATATTTACCCTGGCTCCATGCCAGCTTGGAAGTCAACATCTGCATATTGAGACATGTTCCTCCTGCACCAGCCCCTGAAGCTATCGCCAGTCGTCTCACAATTTTGCCACACCCAAGGAGGGAAAACCAGTCTGGCTCCTCTTTGCTCACTTGAAGAATTGGTTCTGTTTTTTGAGAAAGTAGGGGGGGGGGTAGAGGGGAGAAACCAAACATCTGTTCTTGACTTCTTTAGCTGAAGAATCTTCCAAAGATGCTGAAGGCCAGACAAGGAATGATGGATGGAAACTGATAAAGAATAGAATAGAATAGAACAGAACAGAACAGAATAGGAATAACAGAGTTGGAAGGGACCTTGGAGGTCTTCTAGTCCAACTCCCTGCCTAGGCAGGAAACCCTACATCACTCCAGATAAATGGTTATCCAATCTCTTCTTAAAAACTTCCAGTGTTGGAACATTCACAATTTCTGGAGGCAAGTTGTTCCACTGATTATTTTAACTGTCAGGAAATTTCTCCTTAGTTCTAAGTTGCTTCTCTCCTTGATTAGTTTCCACCCATTGCTTCTTGTTCCACCCTCAGGTGCTTTGCAGAATATCTTGACTCCCTCTTCTTTGTAGCAACCCCTCAGATATTGGAAGACTGCTATCATGTCACCCCATGTCCTTCTTTTCATCAGACTAAACATACCCAGTTCCTGCAACTGTTCTTCATATGTTTTTGCCTTCAGTCCCCTAATCATCTTTGTTGCTCTTCTCTGCACTCTTTCTAGAGTCTCCACATCTTTTTTACATCGTGGCGACCAAAACTGGATGCAGGATTCCAAGTGTGGCCTTACCAAGGCCTTATAAAGTGGTAAAGGAGAGATTCATTCTACCTGTGGAAGTTTCTGGAAACCAAATAAACCTTCCTTCTGTAGAAGTTAACACCCTCCTCTTTCCTAGAAAATGAAATATTTTAAGAAATATCAAGGGCAGAATATTTTCCCCTAAAGGGGAGGCAGAAACTCAGCCGCCCCCACCTTTGTCAATGTGCCATTAAGGCAGTGGTGGGTTTCAAAACTTTTTGGAACCTACTCTGTGGGTGTGGCCTCCTTTGTGGGAGTGGCTTGCCACCCATGTGACCGAATGGGAGTGGCTTACCACCCATGTGACCAGATATGAAATTATGAATTAGTACTTAGGTCGGTCCAAGTAGCTATTCAGAAACTCTGGCATTGAAGCATGCAAGTCTTAAAGCTGTCAAGTTACAAGATCCTTGCCAGTGGTGGGTTTCAAAATTTTTTGGAACCTCTTCTGTAGGTGTGGCCTGCTTTCCGGGTCCACTGGTGGAACCTCTTCTAACTGGTTCGGTAGATTTGACGAACTGGTTCTACCGAATAGGTGCGAACTGGTAGGAACCCACCTCTGCATTAAGGCCTATTCATGTTTTTAGGCAGGAAACACTAATAGCCCCCACTTTTGTCAATGGGTCATTAAGGTCCTGGGCCAGTCTACTCTACATACCAAAAATCTACCCCCTTCAGGTAGAGCCATTTCATTGCACCCAGCCACCACTCAAGCAAACCTAGCACACAGATAACCTACAAAGTTAGTTAAGACCCCACCCCGGGAGTCTGACAACCAATCAGGATGCATTTCTTACACAGGAACGGGAAGCTCTGGGGTGGGGCCCAGAGAGGGCATAAAACCCTCTCAGGAAGCCAGCCATTCTTCAACATCTTTGAGGCATGTGATTTCCCTTTTTCCCCTAGGACCTCAAACCATGTGGTCCTGTCCACCATTAAACCATCTTTCCAAGTGGCCTCTGGGTTTCCAGTGTCTTTCTCCCCACTTGGAACTGAACCCAGAAGGACATTTCTTTCAACGCTTCCTTGCAGCTAGTCAGCCTCCATTTTATTTCCAGCGCTTTTCTCCCAGCTGGGAACTGGATCCAATTTTTCTTCCAAAATCCAAGACAGAAAAAAGCAGAGCTACAACTGAACGACAACTCCTTTTCCAATTCTCTACTTTTGTATCCTTGGCCCCTATCAGTCTGCACCCACTTCATACCATGCTTTTGTTCTTCAAACATCTGGCTCTTTTCCTTTCCGAATCTCACCTACTCTATCCAGCTCCAGTTTTCTTAGTGTTTTCCTTTCTTTTCCATGCACCCATTCATCTTTCACATGTTTTGCAATGCTGTCCTCCTTCGTTTTTGATCCATCTTGCTTCAGGACTTAATGCACACATTTTTTTCTTCTTCTTTAAAATATTTTTGATTGTTTTATATCATAAATTCCATTTCTATGTTGAGCAGTGTGTTCTCTAGGTGTCCAAGGTGTTAACATACAAACATCATCATGATCATCATTATAAGCAGATAGCTAGATTGATAGATTGATCAATCGATATAGGTATAGGTATAGGTACAGGTACACGTACAGATGCAGATACAGATGCAGATACAGATATAAACAAATAAACGATAATGTATAAACAAATATGCAATAATATCAATCATCTTTACAACATGTATTATCTTCCATTATAGTATCGATTATACAACCATCAAAATATTTACACATCTGTTTTTCTTTCTCATGTAGACCATATTTCACCTAATTCTACTCTAACCTCAATATCTATCCTTTAACTAATTGTACAATACGTCCCATGCTGTGAAATAATCTGAATCTTCTTTTCTTTTAATTTTTAGGGTTAACCTATCCATCTCTGCACATTGCAGAATTTTTTTTGATAATAGTATCATCTGTAGGAGTTTCTGGATTTTTCCAACATTGTGCATATATTGAACCTATGGCACAGGCTCCAGAGGTGACATGTGGCACCCTCTCTGTGGGCATGTGTGCCGTTGCCAGCTGCTCTTCTGGTTTCTGGAGTGCATGTTGCTCTTTGTGGGCACT
This sequence comes from Thamnophis sirtalis, assembly GCF_051295495.1. Classification (NCBI taxonomy): domain Eukaryota; kingdom Metazoa; phylum Chordata; class Lepidosauria; order Squamata; family Natricidae; genus Thamnophis; species Thamnophis sirtalis. The sequence goes on from NW_028261382.1 coordinate 73,317,740, forward strand.
GGAGCACTCGAAAATGGCCTGAAAACAGCCCCCAAAAATGGCCAAAAAACCAGGATGTTTTTAGGGCTGTTTTGGGGTCATTTTTGGCCCCCAAAATAGCCTGAAAATGCCCCCCCAAACAGCCAAAAACAGGCTGCGCAGGCACTCAATGCCGAAAAGCTTCACCATCACTGGCATATACAATCCTAGCTGCTGTTAGGATATGTAAAATCAAATATGTGTTACCCTGATTATAATTTCCTGGAATCATGCCTAACAAAAATGTCTCAGGTTTCAAATCTATACATTGCCTAGTCATATTTTCCAGCCATGTGAAGGAACCTCTTCTCGGCACCTTCCGCTGACTTTGGTATTTCTCCTAAAATAGCCTTCTCTCCCTGTCACATTATGCAGGGTTCTTATCCCCAGTCATCATAGCTTGTTTTGACAAGTTTTTTATGCCTTGCAACCGAACACATGCTATCCGCTGCTCTCTAGCATTTAGCATGTCTTGAAATTTCGCCATCTTTACTATAATGTACAATCTGCCAGTAGATGGAAATGCATTTATTTGTTTGGTTTCTTGCCATTTATGCAGGGATAGGATTCAGCTGTTTCGGACCAGTTCAGGCAAATCGGATGCTAATTTTACATCTGTTTTGCTGAACCAGTAGTTGCAAGGAATGGCTAGTCCTGGCCACACTGCTTGCCCCTCCCAGGATTCTCCACGTGGCCCATTGTGAATGCCAGGTAAGTGCAGGGCTAGCGCAGAGCCTGAGGAGGGTGAAAAATGGGCCTCCTGGAAGTTCCAGAAGTCTGGAAATAGGCCCATTTCCAGCCTCCGGAAGGCCTCCAGAGCCCGTGGGAGGCCGTTTTTGCCCTCCCAGAGACTCAAGGAAAGCCTCTGAAGCCTAGGGAGGGTAAAATCGGGGGGGGGGGCGCAATGGTGTAGAGGGCTAAGTAGGCCACAACCACCATGGCCACAGCCACCCAGCAACTGGACAGAGAACCGGTTGCTAAAAATTTTGAACTCCACCCCTGCATTTATGTATAATTTGCAATCACTCACTCTACTTTTCCTGTCAGACGCAACTGCGTTGCTCTTTGGTACTTTTGATTTTAAGATTCAGACTCCTGGTTGCATCGTACAATCTGTCCAATATTTTCTGCAAATCTTTTGCCTTCTCCAGCAATGACGCAGCATCCCCTGCCCACAAAAATGCTAGCTCTCCCATGGTCCCCGACAAACATCTCTCAAACTTTACTGGAGTGTTGTGGCAGAAGATGTGACGAGGAGGTGTGGTAGCCGATTTTTGTCTCGGCATATACAAGAGGTGTGCAGAGAAACGTAACGTGGGAACCCTATAAAATTATATTTCATTTTTTCCCTGGAAGATGACATACTGACTCCTCTCGCCTCTGTTGCCTTTTGAATGTCGTTTCTGTATGACAGCTTGAAATCTATTAGATGATCATGTTTCTTCTAATAATATTCCCTAGTTGGATACCTAAGAGGGGAAGATAGGCACACCAGGGCCAAAGATGATATATTTGGAATATCTTTGGCAGCTACTCAAACACCTGGGTTTTATCCAAGGCCCTGATAAGGTGCACCATCAAACTAGCTCCAGGCCTTATTTATATAATCTCTTTCTATACAAAAAATGGCAAGAAACCCGATACTTTTGGTCCCAGCCCAGATTTGGTTCTGTGCATCAGCTAACCAGCTCCAAGAAAACTGTCCTGAGGTGCCCGACCTCTTTATAAAAGTGTTCTGACCCACGCTTCCTTAGAAAGCAAGAAGCAAAATCTTGGTCCCTGCAAAACCTCTTTTATTTACAATACTGTGAATTCCTTTCATTCATAGGCTTAGCAAACAGTCTTTCAGAGGAACATTTATCAACATGAACCTTATCTTGTTTGGAGAGCTGCCAAGTTTCCAAACTAGTTTCCAAACGCAGGGCAAGGCACAACTCAGTGCAGAAGTCACAAACAGAACGTTCCACTCTTGAAACGACAGAAGGAACAAATTGTTTCCTCCAAAAGCCCCCTCCCTGTTCGCTCCTCTTCTTGTTTCCTAGGCAAGGTGCTAATCACCTCCAAGGTGTAGCATTACTCACAGGTCGCCCCTGCTTTCTTAGTTGTTGACTGGATGATGAGAATCTTCACAGACACCCGTTGTTTCTTTGGATGCTTCCAGCTGGGTTAAACTGGAGAGCAAGACCAATGGACACTGTCCATGCTGAGGCTCTTTTGCAAATTGCCATGGGCAGGGGGTTGGACTAGAAGACCTCCGAGGTACCTTTCAAGCCTATTATTCTACATTCTAACTTTCTAACGGGATGCGGTGGCTCAGTGACTAAAGACACTGAGCTTGTCGATCAGAAAGGTCGGCAGTTCAGCGATTCGAATCCCTAGCGCCATGTAACCAAGTGAGCTCCCATTCCTTGTCCCAGCTTCTGCCAACCTAGCAGTTCAAAAGTATGTAAAAAATGCAAGTAGAAAAATAGGAACAACTTTGGTGGGAAGGTAACAGCATTCCATGTCCCTTCAGCATTGAGTCATGCTGGGCACATGATCACAGAGACGTCTTCGGTCAGCGCTGGCTCTTTGCCTTTGAAATGGAGATGAGCACCGCCCCTTAGAGTCAGGAACGACTAGCGCATATGTGCAAGGGGAACCTTTACCTAAATTTCTAACAGCAAGCACTGCAACATGAAACAAAGTTTTTTTGCAACCAGCTAGGCTGACCAAATGGGCAAACACAGATTAAATGTCTGTTTTGCTGACTCACAACTAATCACACAAACAAACACACACACACACACACACACACACAAAGCTTCTCTTCAGCAAAGGCACAGGACAGCTGGCCAGTGCAGGTTAGCCAGAATAGATGCCAAGAATGGACTTAGTTAATCCTCCCAAACACACACACACACAAACACACACACACACACACACACACATACCAGGCATCTCCAGCTGTGTCTGGCCAGCTGGCAAACGAGTGGCGGCCCAGCACACCTGGAATTGCCCAGATTGAAAAAAGAATTGGATCAGATAAAAACTAAAGGAAAAATAGTTGGAAGAACATTCAGCTCCCGAGCTGTTAGGGAGAACGTTGTCAGTTTCTCAAGATCTGTCCCATCCATCACCCCTGATGCCTCCAGCATTTGTAGAAACCTGGAATGCGTGCATGTTTCAACATGCTTTCCAGCAGGTGCTATTAATCTGCATCTCGATCCAGGTAATTCTAGTTTGATTATGCTTTAACTGTACAGCGTTGAATTGAGATTGTGCAGCTGGTCTGAACTGAACTGGAAGCATCTGGGGTGGGATTGAAAAATCTTAGCAACTGGTTCTCTGCCCAGTTGCTGGGTAGGCATGGCAATGGGGGGCATGGCCTACTCAACCTCCTGCACCATGGTGGTGGGGGTTCCTTCCCCAGGCTCCGGAGACTTCCTTCGAACCTCCAGGAGGATACAAGCTGCCTACCCCGGCCTCTGGAGGCCAGAAACAGGCCCATTTCTGGACTTCTGGAAGTTCCAGGAGGCTCATTTTCGCCCTCCCAGCGCCTCCATGCAGGCCCTGCACTTACCTGACATGATGAACGGGCCGTGTGGAGACTCCTGGGAGGGGTGGGAGAGGCCAGCCAATCCTTAGCATCCTGTGCGTCCAAACTGGTCCAAAACAGCTGAATTCCACCTCTGATCTTAATGTTATTGAGGAAAGGGGGATGATGGGCAGAAGGGAAATTTGGCACAGGGGCTGCTGTTCCATGGCTGCCTTCTTGAAAGCCATAAAAATGGGTCAATGCCTTTAATGATGAATCCCAGCTTTGTAGCTGCATCAACAATTCAATGACGTGCTTGTCCAACTTGCCTGTGGAAATAACACAAGTTCTGGTGGCCAGCATAACTTCACCTTTCAAATCATGGGAGCCAACTGGTTTGCGATTTTATCATTCAAGTTCCATTAATGCTTCACAAACATTTTAATCCTGTTAATATTTGGTATAGCTGAAGTGTGTCAAACTCAAGGCCCAGGGCCTGGATCCTGCCCGTGGGGTGCTTACATCTGGCCCACGGGGCTGCCCTAGAAACAGGAAAGGACCAGCTCGCTGTCCCTCTGCCAGTGAAAACGGAGCTCAGGAGGCCAAGGGCAGCACTCTCGAGCTCCATTTTCATTGGCAGAGGGTTGAATGCAGACGTGGGTTTCACATAATTTTACCACTAGTTTGCCACACACTGAAAATGTGAGAGAGAGCTCTTTCCACACATGCATGCAACCTTCCATGCATGCGCTTTGCCCGCACATGCAGCTTGCCTGCATGCATGCGGCTTAGGAAACGTGGCTAAATAGGATGGCATAGCGCCAGGGCGGGTGGGCCGGCCCACCCATAGGTCACCACTTCCACTTCTTCTGAACCGGTCCAAACTGGCTGAATATCACCACTGATTGAAGGAGGCTGTAGCAGCTAGAAACGGAGCTCAGGAGCCCATTTTCACTGGCAGAGTGCTCAGGCCACCACAAGCACCCCTGACAAGAGTGACGTCGAGCTGGCCATACCCACCCTGGCCCCCCAAAGTCAAACACAGCCCTGATGCAGCCCTCCATGAAATTGAGTTTGACACCCTGGCGTAGCTCCTTGGTCCTGACAAAACATCTTTTAGTTACACAAATGTGAATTCCTTTCATTCACAGTCAGCCAGGCTTAGCAAACAGTCTTTCAGAGGAATGTTTATCCACACGCGCCTTATCTCGTTTGGAAAGCTGCCAGATAACTAGTTTCCAAATGCAGGGCAAGGCAACACTTGGCACAGAGTCTCTTAAAGTCACACACAGATTTCCACACTGGAAGTCAAGTGAAGTCAAGTAGGTTTTATTGTCATTTCAACAATATACAGTACAGTACACAGTGAGATGAAACAATGTTTCCCCAGGACCAAGGTGCTACATCAGACAACATAGATAAAAAAAGAAAAAGAGCAGAACACAGAACTACATATAACTCTAAATCTAAGAACTTAGAGACAGTTGAGGAGTTTGATGGCTTGTGGAAAGAAACTATTACACGGTCTGTTTGTGCAGCCCCCAATGCTTCTGTACCTTTTCCCAGATGGCAGGAGAGTAAAGAGCATGTATGAGGGGTGTGTGTGGTCAGCCACAATGTTTCTGGCTTTACGAATACAGCGTGTGGTGTATATGTTCATGACAGAGGGAAGAAGAGCAACCCCGATGATCTTCTCTGCTGTCCACACTATTCGCTGTAGGGTCTTGCGATCCAAAATGGTGCAATTCCCAAACCAGGTGATGATGCAGCTACTCAGGGTGCTCTCGATGGTCCCTCTGTAGAAGGTTGTGAGGATGTGTGCTGGAAGCTGCGCCTACCTCAGTTTCCTAAGAAAGTAAAGATGCTGCTGGGCCTTCCTTGTTATGGAACCGGTGTTGAGGGACCAGGTGAGATTCTCCGCCAGGTGAACACCAAGGAATTTGGTGCTCTCTACAATCTCCACGGAGGAGCCATTGATCTTCAGCGGGGAGCAGTCATGTTGTGTCCTCCTGAAGTCAACAACCATCTCTTTTGTTTTGTCTACATTCAGAGACAGGTTGTTGGCTTTACACCAGTTCGTTAACTTCTCCACTTCCTCTCTGTATGCTGTTCTTGCTGATAAGACCCACCACGGTCGTATCATCGGCGAACTTTATGATGTGATTCAAACTGTGCATTGCTACACAGTCGTGCGTCAGCAGGGTGAACAGCAGGGGACTGAGCACATAGCCCTGAGGGGCTCCAGTGCTCAGTATGATGGTGTTAGAAGTGTTGTTCATGATCCGGACTGTCTGAGGTCTTCCAGTCAAAAAGTTCAGGATCCAGTTACAGAGGGAGTGTTCAGGCCCAACTGGGTCAGCTTCCCCATCATATGTTGGGGAATGATAGTGTTGAATGCTGAACAAAAGTCTATGAACAGCATTCGTACGTATGAGTCTTTGTTTTCTAGGTGAGTGAGTGCTAGATGGAATGTAGTGGGGAAGGCATCGTCGGTGGAGTGATTCGAGCGGTATGCAAACTGCAGTGGATCCAACGTTACAGGCAGCAGGGTCTTTATATGCCTCAAGGCGAACATCTCAAAGCACTTCAGGATGATGGGAGTAAGTGCAACGGGATGGTAGTCATTGAGGCAAGACACTGATGATTTCTTCGGCACGGGGACAATGGTTGTTGTCTTGAAGCACTTTGGGACAACAGTGGTACTCAGAGAGATGTCGAAGATGTTGGTGAAAACATTTGCCAGTTGATCTGCACATCCTCTGAGTACTCTGCCAGGAATATTGTCTAGTCCCGCAGCTTTCCGTGGGTTCACTCTGCTTAGAGCTTTCCTCATGTCAGTAGTGGAGAGACAAAGTATCTGGTCGTTGGAAGGAGGTGTGGACTTCCTCGCTGTCATGTTGTTCTGTGCTTCGAAATGGCCATAGAAGCTGTTTAACACATCTGGAAGTGACCCATCACTCTCACAAGCAGGTGGTGATGTTCTGTAATTAGTGATGGCTTGGATGCCCTGCCACATACGCCGTGTGTCGCCGCTGTTCGTGAAGTGTTGGTGGATGCTCTGGGCATGTGCATGCTTTGCTTCTCTGATGGCCCGGGACAATTGACTCTCGCTGTTCTTTTTTTTTTTTTTAATAAAGATTTTTATTAACAAACGTAAAATACACACACCCAAAAATTAGACGTACACCACATTTATACAATACAGTACGAATAGGAACTTCCTGTTTTTTATAATAGCAATCATCAATCGATACCGCTCACATTATATTATTTGCCCTTCTATTGTATTTCATTTGGATTTCACCATTCTTAACCCTCTTATTTTACTCATAACTATTATTTTTGAGTGTTGTTATATTCTTTCATTGATTTTTGTTTTTTTCCTCCATCCACCTATACTATTTATCCCATATCTGGTAGAATTCTGATTCTTTCTTTCCCCGGATTTCTTTACTTAGTTTATCCATTTTGGCACAGTCCATAATCTTTCTTATTATTTCATCTTCATTTGGGATTAATTTATTTTTCCATTTCTGGGCAAAGGCAATCCTTGCTGCTGTAAGTATATGTAGTATTAAATACTGGATTTCTTTTTTGTATTTCACCGACATAATTCCTAATGAAAAAAACTTCAGGTTTCCATTCTATTTTAACCCCTGTTATTGCCTCCAGCTAATTTTTGATCATTTTCCAAAAAAAATTTGCCTCCTCACAGGTCCACCATAAATGGTAATATATTCCGTGTATTGATTCGCATTTCCAGCATTTGGGGGAGGTATTTGTTGAAATTTTAGCTAACCTTGTTGTTGCCAGGTGCCATCTGTAAAACATTTTGTACTGGTTTTCCTTGTATGGAACTGATAGTGTCATTTTTAAATTTTTTCCCCAAATTTTTTCCCATTTGTCTAATTCAATATTATAGCCAAAGTTCTGCACCCATTTTATCATTTGTTCTTTCACAATTTCCTCTTCCATTTTATACTTCAGGAGAATTTATATATTCTCCCTATCATCTTTCTATCTGGGCTTTGAATAATTTTGTCCAATTCGTGTGGTTCTGTTTCGATGTCATATAATTTAGTATCTTTATTGTATTTGGTTTTGATTTGGAGGTATGTTAGCCAGTCAACTTTCATGTTCTGATCTGCCAATTCTTCAATTGTTTTTAAATTTCTCTGTCTATCAATTAAGTCTCTGTATTTTAGGATTTTGTTCCAATCTGTAAAATTTGGGTGAGTCGTCCTTTCTGTTGGTGATAGCCAATTTGGGATTTTCACATAGTGGTTTTTTTATTTTATTTTGAACCATTGTTGCAATAACGCTCTTCTGATTAAATGATTTTGAAAGTATTTGTGCGTTTTATTTTTATCATCCCATTGAAATGTATGCCAGCCTGCCTGCAGGTCATGGTCTTCTAGGGTCAGAATTCTTTTATTCTTTAGCTCTATCCAGTCCTTCACTAATGTTATTGTTACTGCTGATGTGTATAAATCCCAATTTGGTAATGCTAAGCCACCCCTCTCCTTGCTGTCTTGCATTGACTTTAGTTTAATCCTTGGTTTTCGTCCCTGCCAAATGAACCTAGTGGTTATTTTATTTAATTCTTGAAAGAATTTTTTACGGCTTGCAACAGGAATAGAATTCTTGGTAAGATATTCATTTTAATTGTTGCTATACGTCCCATGAGTGATAACTGAATATTTTTCCAATTTTCTAAATCTTTATTTATTTATATCACTAATTTATTATGATTATCGTCTTTAATTGTGGAACATTTTGCCAACACCCAGATCCCCAAGTATTTCACTTTCTTAGTTAATTGCAATCTGGTTGCTACTTCCAGTTCCTCTTCTTGCTTTTTTGTCATGTTCTTGGTTATCATTTTTGTCTTTATTGATCTTTAGTCCTGCCACTTCGCCATATTCTTCTAATTTTTGAATTAATTTCAAGCTGGATTCTAAAGGGTCCTCTAGAACAAATACTAAGCCATCGGCATAGGCTTGGGCCTTATATTCTTCATTTTTGAGTCTTAAACCTTTTATTCCCTGGTCTTTCCGAATTTCATTTAGTAAAATTTCCAAAGTCAATATAAACAGCAAGGGAGAGAGGGGGCATCCCTGTCTGACTCCTTTTTTATTTCAATCTTTTCTGTTAAATCTCCATTCATCAGAACTTTGGCTGTCTGAGTATTATAAAATCCTTCTATCATTTTTATAAAATTTTCTCCGAATTTCATCTCATCCAATAGTGTTGTTATAAATTTCCAGATTACATTGTCAAATGCTTTTTGTGCATCAAAAAAAACCAGTACCATTTGCTTTTCTGGATGTGCCTCGTAGTACACTATTATGTCTAGGATGACTCTCATATTATTTCTTTTTTAATTTAAAATTTAAAAAAAACCCTTTTACAAATGTTTACTCCCCTCCCCCTACCCTCCCCACCCAAATCCCACCCCTCCCAACCTTCCCTCCCCCGACTTCCCAGAACCAATACAGGGTATAAATCTTTAACAAAACTATTCTAAAGTAAACTTAAAAGTAAAAAATTAATATCCTCTATCATTTGAGCTTTAACTCCTCTTTGCTAGGCTAACTCTAAACAGATTATGTCATTCCTTGTTGCCTCAATCATAAGCTATCTGGAATTTCTTAGTCCCATATTTATTTTGAGTATGGTCAATCCATCTTCTCCACTCCAATTTATATCTCTCATTTGAGTGGTCCTTGAGATATGCTGATATTTTAGCCATCTCTGCTAAGTTTGTTACTTTTAATGTCCATTCTTGAATAGTAGGCAAACCTTCCTTTTTCCAGTATTGCGCCACCAACAGTCTTGCTGCAGTTATTAAATGCAAAATCAAGTTAGTCTCTATAACTGTACAATCAGTAATTATGCCTAACAAAAATAACTGAGGGGTAAACTTTATCCTTTTTTAAAGAACATTTTGCATAATCCACCATATTTTTATCCAAAATGCTTTAACCTTTTTACAAGTCCACCATATATGATAGTATGTAGCATCAGCACAATCACATCTCCAGCATTTAGGTTGTAAATTCAGATACATAGAGGCCAGTTTTTTAGGATCTAAATGCCATCTATAAAACATCTTATAAAAGATTTCTCTCAAATTTGTAAATTTTACATTTCTTACCCAAATCTTTTCCCATGTATCCAACATTATTGGTTCTTCAAAATTTTGTGCCCATTTTATCATACAGTCTTTAACTAATTCTGTTTCCGAATCCATTTCTATTAATACATTATATAGTCTCTTTATATGCATTGGACTTTGATCTCTAATTTGTTTTAATAAATTATCCTCATCTTACAGAATACCAATTTTTTGATCTTTTTTCCATCTGGCCTGTAAATACCCATACTGAAACCATGTTTGAATTGCCTTTTCCTCTTTTAGTACATTCAAGGGTTTTAGTTGTAATACACCTCTTTCTAAGGTAAGAAGCTGTCTGTATGTAATTATGTACTATATTTATGTTTTCTATTGCGTGTCTAGGAATTGCCCACATGGAACATATCTTCTTTACCCTGGAAAGCAAATCATTGGTTGTTAGTGTAAAGTCAATCCTAGAAAAGGATTGATGTCTATCGGAAAAAAATGTTAAGTCATATTCTTCTGCATTCCTTTCTCACCAGATGTCTCTCAGTTCAAAATCATCCATCATATCGAAAAAGGACTTGGGTAATTTTGCTCGCAATTGGATATTTTGCCGGAGACCCTTCTTGTCTTTCTTGGTATCCATAACACCGTTCCAGTCACCCAATAATATGCAAGATCATCCCAATGTACTAACTTAGTATGGAGCATTTTATAAAATTTATCTTGTTGATTGGGAGCATATATTCCCATTAGAAGTATCTTCTTCCCTTCTAATATCAGTTCTATTGCAATATATCTTCCTTGAGAGTCAGCTTCAATTAATTCGGCTTTCATGTCTTTTCTTAAGTAAATAACTATACCATTTTTCTTCTCAGGAGCAGAAGCTATAAAATGTTGTCCAAGTCTTGTATTAATCAAGTATTTCTGGTCAGTTGATCTAATACGAGTCTCTTGCAGACAAATTATGTCATTCTTAAACTGTTTCAAATAGTGATTTATTTTCTTCCTTTTCTGTGGGGAATTTAAACCATTAATGTTCCAGGTTAAGAACTTAGTTGTCATCTTTAGCTCCCTGAAGCTTTTAAAGAGCCCACTAGAAATCCTAAAATTTGGTTTTTGGCCTGGCTCCGCCCACTGCTTCTAAACTAAGATCTGTGGCTTCTTGTACTATAACATGTGTTTGTTGTGAAGCTTGTTGCTTTTTTAACTCTTGTTCCATTCGCCTGGTAATCACGCGGGTTTGTCTTTGCTCCTTTGCTCCTTGTAGCTCTGAGAGAAGTTGGTCCAGCCTTGATGGTCCTTGAATAACTTGCTGTCTATCCTGTCCTTCTTGTTCTCTTTCTCTAGGTCCAGGAAGGGGGGGGGATGTCCAGCCTTCAGTATATTATTGTAAAAATCATGAGCCTTCCATACTGAGTTAAGACGATATCTTTGCCCCTGGTAGGTAACTGCAAGTCCGGCTGGGGCCTCCCATCTGAACTGTAGCTGGCGATTTTTGAGCTCATCGACAAAGAAGGCATAGTCTTTCCTCGATCTCAACATTTTAGGTGATATTTCCTTCAAAACAGTCACCTCCTGACCCCCAATTTGAAGCTTAGTTTTGTAAGACTCTTGCAATATCAAATTCCTCATATCTCTTGTAGCAAAGTACACCACAATATCTCTTGGGAGTTGCTTTTGTCTGGCGAGCCAGGAATTAACACAGTATATCTTGTCAATTTGCCAGTCAAAATTCCCTCCTGACCTTCCCATCAATTGATCAAAGGCTTCTGAGAAAATCTGCTTCAAATTTTCTTGATTTTTCTCATTGAGGCCTCTTATCCTTAAGGCAAATTCCATCTGTCTATACTGCGACATTATAATTTCATATAATACTCTCGTATTATTTTTAATATGTCTGTGGGGTAAAAATCCATTTTGGTCCGGATGTATTCATTCATTTAAAACCTGTTTAATTCCTCCCGCCATAATTGCTGCAAATATTTTATAATCAGAGTTTAATAATGAAATTTGCCTGTAATTTTGAATTTCTTGTAGATTGGTTTCTTCTTTTGGGATTAGCGATATTATTGCTTCAGTCCATGATTCAGGTATCTTGGCTTTTCCTAAAACCTCATTAAACATTTCCACTCCTAGCTCTTCCAATATTATTTTGTTATATTTGTATAGCTCCACCGGTATTCCGTCTGGTCCTGGGGTTTTATTATTTTTCTGATTTTTCAGGACTAATTCCACTTCGGCTAACATTATTGGCCTGTTTATCACCTCCCTTTGTTCTTTTGAGATTGGTGTTATCTTTTCTGTGTTTAAATATTGTTTCATTTTGTTTTATTCCATACTATCTTGTGCATATAGTTTTGTGAAGTATTTATGAATGATATGCTTCTTTTCTTCCACTTTGTATTGAATTCTTCCCTCATCATCTTTTAATTGATATATCATCCTTTTTTCTCTTGTGTTCTTCGGTCTGTATGCCAGCCATCGTCCTGGTTTGTTGGCTTGTTCAAAGTAATTCTGTCTGACGGCTTTAATTTTCTGTGCTAATTCCTTTTGAATTATTAAGTTGATCTTATGTTTTATCACCTCTATTTTTTCCTTTTTAGTTTTATTCTTTAGATCTTTCTATAGTTCTTCTTCGACTTCCCTAAGTTCTTTTTGCATGCCTTCTTGTTGCTCTTTTTGTTTTCTAGTTTTTCTTACCATGTAGGCAATCATAAGGCCTCTTGTATATGCTTTCATAGTATCCCAGAGATTTTGAATTGAGGTGTCTTCCTTTTTATTTATTCTAAAAAACAATTTTAATTCTTTCTCCAGCATTTGAGTGTATTCTATTTCATTTACAATACTTGAATTCGTCATCCATCTTTTTCTTCTTCTTTGACCTTTCCATCTTAGTTTTATTGGATTGTGATCTGCCCACTCATTTGCTTCTATTTCAATTTTGTCTACTTGATTACATAGCCCAGATGAGATCCAAGCCATATCGATTCTTGATAGAGATTGATCGGGGTTCGAATAAAAGGTATATTGCTTTCTTGTTTTGTGCCTTTCTCTCCAAATATCATGTAGTTTATATTCCATTGCCATCTCAAAAAAGGATTTCGGTAATGTATTTTTTTTGTTTTATTTTTCTTTTTGCTTTCATAGCCCATTTTTTTATCCACTATTGCATTATAATCCCCAATTAAGCAAATGTTTTCATATTCTAATTCATTTATTTTGTTGTGTAATTTCCTATAAAATTCCTCTTGTTTCTGATTTGGTGCATATATGACTATTAATAATATCGGTTTTTCTGTTGTCTCTAATTCAATCATTAGCATCCTGCCTTCTTCATCAGAGTAGACTGCTTTGGAGTTTATTTTTTCCTTTCTATAGGTTGCTATCCCTCTTTTTTTTATCTGCCAAAGCTATATATAATTTCCCTAGTTTTTTGTTTTCCAGTAAGTTCCTATGTTCCCTTTTAATATGCACTTCCTGTATACAGGTTATATCTACCTTCAATTTCTTAAGTTTATTAAACAGCTGCGCTCTTTTTTTTTTGGTGCATTCAGTTCATTCAAGTTTATCGAAATAATTGTTATTTCCTGGTCCATCTTTAGACGAGGTGTTTTTTGTTACTTCTAGTTTGTATCTGCCTTTTCCCTCTCGCACCTTCCTTCTCTGCTCTCTCTCTTTCTTGCCTGGGCATGTGCATGCTTTGCTTCTCTTATGGCCCGGAACAAAACTATATTATGATGCAGTGGCATTATCTGTAATTAGTGATTGGACTCATTTAACCAATGATAGAATATTGAATATTGAGGGACATGATCTGGTATTTGGTTGGCATGCTTACCTGTTATTCAACAAAAAATTGGATAAGAATTTTAAAAGTCATATTTTAAGAAATGCTTTATTGCGGGTTTGGAAGAAATATAAATATATTTCTTCCAAATATAAGAAATATAAAACCAATATAAATTAAATGACAAGATACCCATGTGGGCAATTCCTAGACACGCAATTGAAAATATGAATACAGCACAAAAACAGGACAGAATTACTTACAGACAGCTTCTTACCTCGGAAAGGGGGGTATTACAATTAAAATCTTTAGAGGTATTAAAAGAGGAGAAGGTAGTTCAAACATGGTTCCAGTATGGGCCTCACCTGCTTCCTTGAACGCCTGATGAATGGTCTGTATGCTGGAATTAGCATAACAGAGACGTGATCTGAGTAGCCAAGATGGGGGCAGGGTTTCACCCGATATGCACCCGGGATGTTTGTATAAATTTAGGGAGCACAGTCCTGAGATTTGCATGATTGAAATCTCCGGCAACAATAAACAATCAATCAGGGTGTGTGTTCTGCAGATCATTGATGGTCCGGTGAAGTATACAGAGCTCCTCCTTAGCTTTAGCGCTAGGTGGAATATACACACCGAGTATAATAGCAGTGGTGAATTCCCTGGTAAATAAAAAGGTCTATATCTCACAACCATAAACTCCACAAGCGGTGAGCAGTAGGTGGAAGCGAGGACAGAGTTTTTACACTATTCTGTGTTGATGTACACACACAGTCCGCCACCACGTCTTACCGCACAGAGTGACATTTCTGTCAGCACGAAACACAGTTAACCTGTCCAGCTGAATAGCAGCATCCGGAACTCTATCACGCAGCCATGTCTCCTGAAAACAAAGATGCAGCAGTGCCTGTACTCACGCCATGTAGCTTGCTGGAGTCTGATGTAATCTTTTTTTTTTAATATAAAATTTTATTTTTATTACATAGACAACACATACACACAACAATAAAAAAAATAAAAAAAACATAATCACATACAGCATGTCGTTTGGTTACAGGTGTTTTAACATCCATATTCTCAAATAACATTTACCATCTCAGATTTTTCTTCTAGTATAACTAAATACCTCCCTTTCATTGTACAGTATATATTCAATTACAATTAGTATTATTTTTTTCCAATAAATCATAATTCCCTTACATTCTTGATTGTCTATTTGATAACAGTATACCTTTATATAATCCCCATGTGATAGAAATTTTTTTTTAACAACCATTTATATTTGCATATCACTATTTTCAATTATGCATAATTCCACCAATCAACTATCAGGTATGCTTATGTTCATTATTATCCTTGTACATCATACATTCAAACAGAAATCTTATTCCTTCATTTTTCAACAAAATATTCTAAATAGTCGCTACATATATATACCAATTTTCAATTATTCCCTTATTAAAATTATTTATCAACAACAAGATATCATTGTAATATGTTCTTAACGTTATACATTATATCACCAATCCTCTATCAAGTATATATAAAGTCATTATTATCCTTATCCTTTTTAAAACAAAAAAATTCTAAAGTATTCAATTCATAGAATTGAATTTTCATTGTATCATTGTTAATTTATTTGACAGCATGATTATGTTATCATTTAACTCCTTCAGTTAAAGCATGAGTAAAACATTTTTCATTTCCAAGTTTTTTCCCCCAGCCACTGATAAAACAAGTCCCATATCTTATAAAATTGCTCGTCCTCTTGTTCTCTAATTTCAAGTGTCAATTTACTCGTTTCAGCACAGTCCATTATTTTTCGAATAACTTCTTCCTGTTTTGGTATTGTTTCATTTTTCCAGTTTTTTGCAAATACGATTCTGGCTGCTGTTAACACATTTACAATCAGATATTTTAAGTCTTTGTTATAAATTTCTGGTATGATCCCCAATAAAAAGACCTCTGGTTTAAAGTCTATTTGTTTGTGTGTCATTTTCTCCAACCACATGTGGATTTTAGTCCAGTATCTTTTAGCTTCAATGCAAGTCCACCACATGTGGTAATATGAGCGCAGTATCTGATGACATTTCCAACACTTTTCTGATTTATTCTTGGACATTCTTGCAATTCTGGTTGGGGGTAGATGCCACCTGTAAAACATCTTATACAAATTTTCTCTATATGCAATAGACATTGTCATTTTATAATTTTGAGACCACAGTTTCTGCCATTTCTCTAAGTCAATCCCATACCTAAAATTTCCCCCCCCCCCAAGCTATCATAGTTTCTTTGACTTGTTCTTCTTGTAATTTAATCTCCAATAAATATCCGTATAGTTTTTTAATTACTTTTTCATCAGTACCTGTTAAAATTTTGTCTAACTCAGTCATTTTATTGTAAAAACCTTTGAATTTTCTATCTTCATTATATCTAGATTGTATCTGTACATATGAATACCAGTTCATTTCTATCCCTTCTTGTTTCAATTCTTGGATAGATTTGAGTTCACCCTCTGCATTCAATATTTCAACATATCTAACTGTTTGTTCCTTTTTATATATTATTGGATATGAAAATGCTTCACTTCATTTCATTTCATTTATTGAATTTATAGGCCGCCCAATCCTGGAGGACTCCGGGCGGCTTACAGAAATGAGAAATATAAAAAAGGGGTTAAAACAATAAGTTTCAATTGTTGATATCCAGACTGGAATTTTTAAGTAGTGTACCGGTAATCTTTTTACCTTTTCCCAGTTGAATAACAACACCTCCCTTATATAATGTCTTCTAAAATAACCATGTGCTTTAGTTCCCTTATACCATAAGAAAGCATGCCATCCCAACAGTAAATCATGACCTTCTACATTCAATAATCTAGAATTTTTTAATGATATCCACTCCTTAATCCACATCAAATTTGTTACTTAGTAGTATAGCTCCCAATCAGGTAGGCCCAATCCTCCTCTAATTCTAGCATCTTGTAACAATTTAAGTTTTATTCTAGCTTTTTTCCCTTGCCAAATAAACTTCAAAACTATTTTGTTTAAATCTTGAAAAAAGTCCTTACCCAGCCTGATTGGGATTGTCTGGAACAGGTATAAAATTCTAGGTAAAATGTTCATTTTAATTGTAGAACTTCTTCCCATCATTGATCGATGCAAATTTTCCCATTTCATCAGATCAGTCGCTATTTGTTGTTGTAGTCTAGTATAATTGTCCTCCTTAAGAGTACTGCACCTAGATGATAGGTATATCTGGAAATATTTAACCTTACTTGTAATTTGAATCTGCAAAGTTTCTGACAACTCTTCCTTTTGTGTTGCTGGCATATTCTTTGTCATAATTTTTGTTTTGTCTTTGTTTATTTTCAAGCCTGCTACTTTTCCATATTCCTCTATTCTTTCTAGCAGTTTGGGTGCTGTTTCTAATGGATCTTCAAGAATAAAAACTAGATCATCTGCAAACGCTTGTAGCTTATATTCTTCTTTCTTAATTTTCATTCCTCTTATTTCTTCTTCTTCTCTGATTTTCTGTTTAAGACCTCTAATGTTAAGACAAAGAGTAATGGCGATAATGGGCAACCTTGTCTCGTACCTCTCTTTATTTCAATAGGATCTGTTAATTCTCCATTTACCATTATCTTTGCTGCTTGTTTCTAATATATCATTCGTATGGTTTGAGTAAATTTTTTACCAAAGTTCATCTGCTCCAGTTGTAAAAACATAAATTGCCAATTCACATTGTCAAAGGCCTTCTGCGCATCGAGAAACATCAAAGCCATTTGTTTTTCGGGGTGGGCCTCATAATATTCCAAAGTATTCAAAATCATTCTCATATTATCTTTAATTTGTCTCTTAGGTAAAAAGCCATTTTGATCTGAGTGGATGAAGCCATTTAAATATTTTTTAAGTCTCTCTGCTAGTATAGATGCAAATAGCTTATAGTCTGAATTTTATAAAGAAATTGGTCTATAATTCTTGATTTGTGTTAGATCGGTCTCTTCCTTGGGTAGCAATGTAATATATACTTCTGACCATGACTATTTTACTCTCAAACATCATTCGTAACTTGTAAGAATGGGAGAGTCAAAACTTCTTCAAATGTTCTGTAAAATTCCACAGGTAGTCCATCTGGACCTGGGGCTTTCCTGTTGTTTTGTTTTTTAAGTGTATCTGTTAGCTCCATCCAGGGGTGGGTTTCTCGCCCCGTTCCAACCGGTTCGGTTGGAACGAGGCCTCGCGCACGCACGCGGCGTCCTCACGCACGCACGCGGCGTCCTCGCGCATGCACACATGCGTACTAGCGTCTGCGCGATGCTCCAGCTGCTCCTGGAGGATCACGCAGGCGCTGTATGCGTTCTGCGCATGCGTAGAAGCGCAGAATTCGTAAAAACCGGGTAAGGAGCAGGCGCGGGGGGGGGGTTCGCCGTTCCCGGAAGTTACTTACTTCCGGGCTCGGCGACCAACCGGATCGCAGGGACCGGTGCGAACCGGTCGAAACCCACCCCTGGCTCCATCATTGTTATTTACTTTCTAGCATTGTTCTAATTTCATCTGATATCTGGGGAAGATTGGCATCCTGTAAGTACTTTTTGACTCCTCCCTCCTCCACCTTCTCTTGTTCGTAAAGCTTAGCATAGTAGTCTTGTATAATGTTTTTTTTCTCAGTATTTCCATACTGAATTTGCCCTTGTTCATCTCTTAATTGGAATATTTTCTTTGTTTCTCTCTTTTTTTTTCAGCTTATAGGCCAACCACCTGCCTGGTTTATTTGCATTTTCAAAATAGTTCTGTTTAGCACCTCTAATTTTTTGTGCCAGTTCTTCCTTTTCCAGTAGGTCCATTTTATGTTTAATTATGTCCATTTTTATCTTGACATCTTTTTTTTGTGGCGATCTCTGTAATTCTCTTTCAAGTATTTTATAATCATTATCTAAGACTTTATGCATTTGTCTTTTATTTAGGTTTCTTTTCCTTGTATAGTCTATTATCAGACCTCTAGTAACAGCCTTCATTGTGTCCCAAAGATTCTGCATTGATGTGTCTTCTTTCCTATTCTCTTTAAAGAAAAGGACTAACTCTTTTTCCATTTTTTGTACAAAGTCTTTTTCTTTCAATATGGTATTATTTAATGTCCATCTAGATCTTGCCCTTTGGCCTTTCCATTTAATTGAAATTGGGTTGTGGTCCGCCCAAGTGCTTGCTCCAATCTCAATTTCTTGTACATTGCAGCTCAATTCTGCTGAAGCCCATATCATATCTATTCTAGAAAATGATGAATGTCTATTTGAATAAAAAGTGTATTGTTCTTTTTTGACATTTCTTTCTCTCCATGTATCTTTTAGATTTACTTCATCTATCATCCTGAAGAAGGATTTCGGCAGCAATTTTCTATTTAACTTTTTTGTTTTGTATGTTTTATAGTCCATATTTTGATTCACGATGCCATTAAAGTCTCCCATCATACAAATATCAACATACTCTAAGTCCAAATTTCCATTTCCATTTATTGAATTTATAGGCCACCCAATCCCGGAGGACTCCGGGCAGCTTACAGAAATAAGAAATATTAAGAAAAGATTAAAACAAATAAGACACAGCAAATTTAAAAGAAACACAACATGCACCCAATCTAAGCGGGGCTGGACCTCAATCAAGAGGTCAACAGCCCCAGGCCTGCCGAAAAACCAGGTTTTGATAGCTTTTTGGACGGCCATGAGAGTGGGTAGGGTCTGGATCTCTGGGGGTAGCTCGTTCCATAGGGCCGGAGTGGCAACAGAGAAGGCCCTACTCCGAGGCATCGCCAGCTGACATTGTCCAGCTGATGGCACCTGGAGAAGGCCCATCCTGTGCGATCTTATCAGTCTTAGGGAGGTATTCGGCAGAAGACGGTCTCGTAGATATCCGGGTCCTAGGCCATGTAGGGCTTTAAAGGGGATAACCAGCACCTTGAATCATGCTCAGAGACCAATGGGAAGCCAGTGCAGCTCACGGAGGATAGGTGTAGTGTGGATGTACCTTGGTACACCCAGTATCACTCGCGTGGCTGCATTCTGGACTAATTGTAGTCTCCGAACACTTTTCAGGGGCAGCCCCAAGTAGAGCACATTACAGTAATCCAGTCTTGAGGTGACGAGGGTGTGAGTGACTGTTTGAAGTGCCTCCCAGTCCAAATAGGGCCGCAACTGGTGCACCAGGCAAACCTGGGCAAAGGCCCCCCTGGTCACAGCCGACAGGTGATGTTCCAAAGTCAGCTGTGGATCCAGGAGGACCCCCAAGTTGCAGACCCTCTCTGAGAGGGGCAAATTTTCTCCTCCCAGGCTTAAGGACGGACTAGCTGGACTATCCTTAGGGGGCAACATCCACAGCCATTCGGTCTTGTCAGGATTGAGTGCAAGTTTGTTCACTCCCATACAGACCCTAACAGCTTTCAGGCACTGGCACATCACTTCCACCGCTACACTGAGTTGACATGGGGCAGACAGATACAACTGTGTGTCATCCGCGTACTGGTGGTATTTAATCCCATGCCAGCGAATGATCTCACCCAGCGGCTTCATGTAGATATTAAATAGGAAGGGGGACAAGACCGACCCCTGCGGCACCCCATAGTTGAGGGGCCTAGGAGTCGACCTCTGCCCTCCCACCAACACCGACTGCGACCTGTCGGAGAGGTAAGAGGAGAACCACCATAGAACGGTGCCTCCCACTCCCACCTCTTCCAGCCGTCGCAGAAGGATACCATGGTCGATGGTATTGAAGGCTGCTGAGAGGTCAAGGAGCACAAGGATAGAGGAATGACCTCTATCCCTGGCCCACCAGAGATCATCGGTCAGTGCGACCAAAGCGGTTTCGGTGCAGTAACCAGGCCTGAAACCAGACTGAAAAGGGTCTAGGTAATCTGCTTCGTCCAAGGTCCGTCAGACTTGGAGGGCCACCACCTTCTCAACAACCTTCCCTAAAAAAGGGAGGTTGGAGACTGGATGATAGTTTTTAAAAATAGCTGGGTCCAGAGAAGGCTTCTTGAGGAGGGGTCTCACCACCGCCTCCTTCAGAGGTTGTGGAAAAGATCCCTCTCGCAAGGAAGCGTTCGTAATTCTCTGGAGCCAGCCTAGCTTGTCATCCCTACTGTCAAGTCCTGCTTGCATTTTCTGTATCACTTGCATGATTGTCTCAAAGTTTGCTCCTTTCTCTTTTTCTTGCTGAAGCATTGGCTGTATTGTCCTCTGGCCTCACGCAGGTGAGGGGGCAGAAGTTGTTGTAGAGCCAACAGGGGCTGCTTTTCTACTCATGGTCAGCAAGTTTTGGAAGGTGTAAGGTTATAAGTATGATGAGAAAAAGGCATAAGAGACAGAAGAAGGGGGGAGAGTGGAAATCTGACTTAAGAAAGAGGGTAAAAAAAGGAGAGAGAAAAGGGAGAGATAGTGAAAGAATAAGGAAAGAAAGAAAGAAAGAAAGAAAGAAAGAAAGAAAGAAAGAAAGAAGACTCTTCAGACTAGTTTGCTCAAAATTTAAGGTGAGCCATCTATTGATGTCCCAATGTCTTCAGAAAAAAAAAAGTGCAAAAAGAAGACATAGGGTAAGAAAAGAAAACCCCCCAAAAAAGAAAAAACAAGAATGCTTCAAGCCACAAAAAAAGAAAAAGAATGTAAGTAGTCAAAAAATCAAAAAGGATAATAATAAAAAAAGAAAAAGGTCAATATCAATATCTCCCCAGCAGAATAATATGAAAGTAATGTAAAAAAACAAAAACAAAAAAACTGCCACCAAGCTAAAACAAATAAGTTCAGTCTTTTTTCCCCCCTAAAATAAAAGTCTTTCCAAGGTCATTCTCAGCTTCCTTTGCTGCTCTGTTATTTAGTCTGAGGCAAAGTTCCAGATAAGGAAGAGCAGCAGCCGTGTAAATAAAGCCTTTTTTTTAAAGTCAGATAGATTACAGGGGAAATTTTGGTAATAATATTTCAAGTCCGCTAGATGGCAGTATTAGCTTGTATTAACTTGTTAGCTTGCATTAACTCAGTATTAAAGCTTCTGTAACTGTTTACAAATATAAAGAAAGTGACAAGAATTACTAAAACACAACCAAAAAGCTAAAAAAAACCACCAGATCTTCAGAGCACTTTAAGTTTAAATTCAATGTCCCCATAAGGTGCAAAGTTAAAGATATCAATGGTAAAAAGAAAAACACAGAAAGCCAATTTGAATTGCAAGAAAGTCCAGCCCGGTTTCCAAAGATAAAAAGATAAACAGAAAAAATAAAAAAATAATCCTTCAATTGGCAAAGCTTATACCCGCCGCTTTTCTCACTAGTCAGCCTTATTTTAAACTAAGTTTCCAAATTTGAGTGTTCTCTTTCCAATAAAAAAAAAGAATTTAAAGCTCTCATCAAAACGACATGCTTCTTCTCCAGTCTATTTGGGGCTGTCAGCAGTTTCAGTAGCCTTGAGGCTAATCCGGAAATCACTGGCAAAGAGGGTTTTTCCTTGGTCCCCAGAGACTTTGCGGGTGTCTCTGGGACCACTGGGTCTCCCCCTACCTTTCACTGTCTCTTTGGGACAGCTTGGGTCCAAAAAGAACCGTCCAGATGATCCAGTTTAGATGGACATTCAGGAGCAGCCTGAAAGTCCGTCTTCACACTGCTAAGCCCCGCCTTCTTCCGAGTCTGATGTAATCTAATTTATTGTCCAGGGAGCAGACATTTGCTAGCAGGATGGATGGTAGAGCAGGCCGGCTGAGGTTTGCCTTTAGCCTAGCCTTAACCCCTGCTCGCTTTCCGTGCTTCCGCTTTCTCTTGCACTGCTTCCAATGCCCCCTCCTCCATCCGTTGGCTTCTAGCAATGCTGGGGTCTGAGGACCTGGATCTTGGAGCAAGCTGAGGTTGCGCAGCTTCTCCCGCAAATCATCATTAATCATCATTAATGGTGTTGGAGTTGTTTCTGTATTTCCATAGTTCCTGTACATGTAAACACCAGTTGCTCTGACCTCCATATGTTTTGTGAGATGGGACAACATAAAAATAGCACCACTTTGGATCCAGAGTGGCCGCTGCGAGCTACTGCCGTGCTGCCTACACCTCCATCCTACACCTCAAGACACCTTTCCTAGCTGTCCTGCTCCTAGTTACAGTACTAAAAAAAAATATTCAGAGAAACACTCCTAGCTACAGTACTAAAAAAAACGTTACTCAAAAAAAAAACACTCCTGGTGAGGATCCGAAGTCACGACGACACGACGTGCAATCTCACTTTTGCCTCTGGGTGGTCCAAACGGACCTAAACCATCCCGTAGAGACAGTGATCAGGAAGAATACATCTTGCTGATTACAGGGACATCGCAAAGTCTCTGATTGATCCAAGAGAAGCTCTTCAAGCTGGTGACAAAAAATCCAGCCAAATGGCTGATGAAGTCAGGGCGGCTTCAAAATGGAAGGATATGGAAAGAGAAAATGTTTCCAACTGGTGAGGAATTTTTACTGTTTTAAAAGTGACTGCCTATAAAAAAAAACTTTAAATTAATTTAAATTGGAGAACAGAAGAAATAAGTGGTGGAATTAAATTTGGACTGGTTTTGAACAGTGGGTTATCTTACTTTTTAAATGTTATTTTTATGAATGGAATTTATGCAAGCCCTTTAAAATAAATGGATTAAGGTTCCTTCTTCTATTTTTTTTTCTTTGACTAGTCTCTGTAATCTAGGGACTAAAACTCTCCTCTTTCATTACTGTGGGTGTTTTTCTAATTCATTTAAGAATCAGACCTTTTTTAACTTGAAATACAAAAAGATACAAAAAGAAACAAAGAAATGGTGACATTGTAACATTGTAACGCTGTTACTCGGAAGCTAGACGTCTGTGTATTGGAAATGAAATATTTTTTTCACTGATTACCTTGGCGTGGAATTTCAAAGACTCACAGCTTGTTTATAGAGAGTGATAAGAAGAAGAAGAAAAAACACACAGATGTTCCTTTGAAGTAGATTTTTAACCAGAGAAAGGTGAAATGTTATTGTGGTGCTTAATTCTGCTAAAACCTTCTAAGCTAGAGTAGCAGTGTTTGTCAGCTGGAAATCATGGCACAATTTCAACACCAGAGAGAAGTTTTAAATCTGCAAAAGATATTCTCAGAAATACAGAAATTATCAAATACAAGTGAGAGGATAAAGAAGAAGTTGGATTACTTAGTGCATCAAACAGTAAAATATGACGGAGAAGTTGAAGATGTTCATCAAATGGAAAAAGTGGCAGTTAAAATCCAAAAAATCGAAGAGAAAAATGAATATAAAGAAATTAAAATTGCTGATATTTATGGTGATTGGTTTGTTTCTGGAAACGGAAAGAGTAGAATACTGAAAGATGAATTAAATGGAGAGAAACCCTACCCCAGATGGGAAGATACAGAAGAGGAAAAAAAAAGAATTTATGGATTTAAAGAGAGAAATCTTATTAGCAATAGTTTTGATAACACCACCGACAATCAAAGATAAGAAGATTAAGGAAACAGAAGAAGGGCATCAAAATTACATGAGAGATCTTATAAGCAAAGAGTTGCTAAGAGGATTCCATACAAAGCTGATTAAGGAGATGATTAGAGGACTGACGCCACCAATGGCAGAAGATATGACATTGTTTTGTTACTGGAAAGATACAGGTTGAAAGATGGAAGAGTATAATTTAAAACTAGCTAAACTTAGCGAATTTTAGTGATAATAGATATAGTTAAATAAACAATTGATAATGATAATAATGTATACAATGTGTAGTATTATGATAAGTAATAACTGGATATGAATATTGAATGGAACCCATGAAAGGAAGATTATATATATATAATATATATTATATATTATAATATATATATATATAATCCTTTTGGATTATATATAAAGGTTAATAATAATAAAAAAAAAGAATTAAGTTATATTCAGTTAGGTCTTAATTACTAGGGGGGAAATGATGTGATGCTGGATATAGTCAAATATAGGAGGGATAATGATAATAACGTATATTTTATATATATATATATATATATATATATATATATATATATATATATATGTGTGTGTGTGTGTGTGTGTGTGTGTGTGTGTGTGTGTGTGTGTGTGTGTGTGTGTGTGTGTGTGTGTGTGTGTGTGTGTGTTTTATTTGTGCTGATAAATAAATAAAGGGAGACTAGTATAGATCTATTTCAAGCTATTTAGCTCTCATCAGCTAGCCATGCCCTTACTGGGATTCGAACCTGTGCTGTATTGCATCTTAGGCAAACGTCTTAGCCATTATGCCACAGGTCTCCTCCTTATCAGCTGAAGCCAGGGAAGAAGGTATATATTTAGTGTCACAACCCCTGGTAAGCCCCAATTATGGGAGGAAGCTAACTGCTTCCATCATCTGTCAATCGGCTCGTCACAAAAGTCCATCACGACAGAAACCCAATATTTTTACTGTTGCCTTTGTTATATTTTGTGTTTTTTATTTGTGCTGATAAATAAATAAAGGGAGACTAGTATAGATCTATTTCAAGCTATTTAGCTCTCATCAGCTAGCCATGCCCTTAAATTATATATAAGTATATAACAAAGTATATAACAAAGGCAAAAATATTGGGTTTCTGTCGTGATGGACTCTTGTGACGAGCCGATTGACAGATGATGGAAGCAGTTAGCTTCCTCCCATAATTGGGGCTTAGTGTCATTGGAGGATTTTAGAAATAGTAAATGTAATGCCAGTATGTGGTTATGTATTAACCTTGGCATATTTTATGATGAAGGACATTTAAACAACTATAGTCAAATGAAAATGGAGGTATGATGATGGTAACATGTATAAATATCTGAGTTAAAATACTTGAGTTAATATGAATTATGCTTGATGACTGTGGAAGAGATACACGAAAGTCTTTTGTAACCAACTGATACACTTTCTACAGCATGTAAAAGAAGATTTTATGTGTTGTGTTTGTTTTGAAAATAAAAAATAAAAAACTATTAAAAACATTCCTACTTACTACACTGAAAACTTAACTCAGAGAAACTCCTAGCTACAGTACTAAAATGTTACTCAAAGACACTACTTACAGTACTAAAAACATTACTCAGAGGAACTCCTACTTACAGTACTGAAAACATTATTCAAGAAACGCCTACTTACTGCACTAAAAACATTACTCAGAGAAACATTCCGAGCTACAGTACTAGAAATGTTAGTCAAAAGAAACTCCTACTTACAGTACTAAAAAAAATACTCAGAGAAACACTCCCAGCTACAGTACTAAAACGTTACTCAAAGATACTCCTACTTACTGTACTAAAAACACTACTCAAAGAAACTCCTATTTACTTTACTAAAAGTCAGCCGGAAGGCAGCCAGCTGCGGGCACCTGGCCTTGCGCTCCCACAGGAAGAGAAGGAACCGACCGAATGAACAAATTGTTTCCTGCAAAAGCCCTCTCCCTGTTCGTTCCTCTTTTGTTTCCTCTGGGAGGAGCCAATCACCTCTAAGGTGTGGCTTTACTCTTAAGTCGACCCTCCTTTCTGACTTGTTCTTGTCTTCTGGCAGCTCTGTGCATGCACACACTGGGAACAGGCTCCAGCTGTTCCTCTGCCTTACTGCTGTCTAACTCCCTCTCTGCCTCCGATGCAGAGCCCTTGTCTGAGCTTTCCTCAGCCTCCAGGACTGGCCCATGTTCTTCCCCAACCTCCTCACTGTCCGACTCTGCTGCCAGTTCTGCTGGCCGCCGGTGAGTCACAACATATAGGTAGTTATCATCCCAAATGGACCCCTGGCCATTTAATCATTATTTTAAAAAATAGCAAAGTAAAATAAACATGACTTTTGCCAGAAGTAGTTTCAATTTAACTCAATGAATCAGGGATTATGTTTAATGCAGCTATTGAATGTTTAGAAATCTGCCTGATGAAGTTTGCAATTTGATGTTTAATTTCCAGTAAGAGATTTCAATCCTTGCCATTTTCACTTCAGGGAAGTTAATGTGCTTATTATTTTTAAATTGTGCACAGCAGGAATCGTAGAGAAGCTTTTAATCATTCCCCTTCTCTAGACTCTACGGGAGGAAAATTAGGTAGGTTCTGTTGGATTTGACTCTCTTATTTTTCAGTGGCAGAAAGCCACTAAAATTAAGAGTATAACTTTTGTAAGAAAATATTCCTAAGCATGAAAGAAAACAATGGCTCTTCAGAGGAACGTTTGAGGATGAGTAAAATCTTGTTACCTCCTAATGGTGAGGTATCAGATAGATTCTCCTTTGCTGATTATTCATCTTTAAACCTTATCTGATGCTACAATTTTAAGTCTCTGCAGCAGTATTTTGGAGAGGCCCGAAGTATGGTAAATTTTATTGATTGATTAAGAAAATGTATGTGATTATTCAACTCTCATGGTGTGTCCAGATCAGGGGTCACCAACCTTTAGGACCTTGGGGACCACTAAATTCATAATTTTAAATCCCGCGGACCACTAATATGATCTGTCTAGTGACTGGGTGGGTGGGTGTGGCCAACTCGGTGTCACTCACGTAAAGGGGTGCCTCGCCCACCTCTACTCACCCCTCCCCTCCCAGCCACTCCGTGCCTACCCACCCAGGCTCCTTAGGGCCCCAACAGGAAGCAGTTGTTGGAGCTAAGCAGCCACCACAAGAAAGAATTGGCAAAAGAGCTCAGTTCAAATTGGATCTGACCGAGAAGGAGGCTCAACAGAAGCACCTCACTGAGGACTAGGAGCATAGGCTTTCCAAGCAGAGGAAAGACCTGCAGGAGTGCAAGGCCAGGTACCAGTGCCTGGAAGCTCAGCAGGCTGAGATGGTCAGCCAATTCCAGGCCATGATGCAGTCCCACTGGAACAAGGCCCTCCGGCTCTTCACCACCAGTGGCGCTTCCTTCCAGCCTTCACCCAAAGCCCTAAACCAGGAGGCTGAAGCAGACCCCAACTCGGAATTTCTGCCCCCCCCCCTCTGAGCCACACAAACTGAAGACCCTGAAGGGGGAGACTCTCTGCAGCAACACAAGCGTTCATTTCACGTATCCGTCTCAGGGGCCGTAGTTTGAGGACCTCTAATTTAGTGCCAAATAAAAAATGTAAATCATTTTTCTGCGGACCACCAACATTTTCTCACGGACCACCAAATGGTGACCGTTGCTCCAGATGCTTACCCCAATACAATCCCAATAGATCCCCATTCTGGTGACAACAATCAAACCAGTCGCTTGATGGGCTCCACATGACCATGGGGTTCTTGGGCCTGGTGGCACAGCCATGTCTCAAGGGCCTTTCCAGAGGATGTCATGATGGAGGCCAACCTTATTTCTGCAGGGCTGAGATTCCACAGGGAGGGAGCCAACACAAAGAAGCCCCTTGGCCTCACCAGATGTATTTAACGATCAATTTTGTTGCATTTATTTTATACAATGACAATAAAGACTATACTATGGAGTGCCTTAGGAGAAGGGATTGTAATCCTGTCTCCCTGCTCTGGTGGGTCAGGTGGATGTGACTGGGAAACAAAAGTCCTTCAAAGGACCAGGTTCCCCAGGTCATAAATGACAAAAGCAGCACCACACCAATGAGATGCAAGCCACACCCCTTTGGTGGCCCTAGAGCCTTGGACGAAAGGCAATGCAAAAAAAGAAGAAATGATCATCGGCCTGGAGACAAAAATAGAAGAACGATTGCAGGATTTGACTTTGGTTAGTCTAGAGAAAAGAAGGACTATGGGCAGTGGTGGGTTCTGGATTCCATTCCAACTGGTACAGTGGGAACGGCCCCAGTGTCACCCACATGCATGCGTGTGACACACGCATGTGTCCTACCTCTCAGCAAGGCTTCCACAAGCCTCCGCGACACTCCAGCTGCTCAGAGGAGCGTCACACAGGTGCTGTACACGCCATGCGCATGTGCGGAAGCACGGAAGCCTTAAAAGACAGGTAAGGAGCTCAGTCTTCCAGTATTTGAGGGGCTGCCACAAAGAAGAGGGGGTCAATTTATTCTCCAAAGAACCAATAGGCAAGACAAGAAACAATGGTTGGAAACTAATCAAGGAGAGAAGCAAGCTGGAATTAAGGAGAAGCTTCCTAACAGTGAGGACAATTAATCAGTGGAAGAACTTGCCTCCAGAAGTTATGGGTGCTTCATCACTGGAGACTGGACAGTGATGATGTCCAGAATCACATAGGGCCCCTTGCTTGAGCAGAGGCTTGAACTAAAAGACCTCCAAGGTCCCTTCCAATTCTATTCTTCTATGTTCTATGAGTAGTTTGTGGTTCCGTATAACATGAGAAGTCCACCATTGCCTTAGAAAGTTGCATGACATCAGACTGTCTTCTGTAAGCCATCATATGGGAAGAAGGCGTAACATTGTATGGGAACACAACAGTTCAGATTCACATTAATAGAGTTGGAAGGGACCTTGTAGGTCATCTAATCCACCCCCCTGCCCAGATGGATGTCCAATCTCTTCTTGAAAGCCCCCAGGGATGAAGCTCCCACAATTTCCGAAGGCAACTTCTATTCCATGTGTTGATGGTTCTCACTGTCAGAAAATTTATCCTTATTTCTAGGTTGAATCTCCCCTGGATCAGTTACCATCCATTGTTCATAATTATTCATCATTGTGCAGAGAAGAGCAACCAGGATGATTAGGGGACTGGAGACTAAAACATATGATGAACAGTTGCAGGAACTGGGCATGGCTGGTCTAGTGAAGAGGAGGGGGAGACATGATAGCAGTCTTCCAATATTTGAGGGGCTGCCCCAGAGAGGAGGGGAGCAAGCTATTTCCTAAGGCACCTGCAGCCCAGACAAGATATAATGGATGGAAACTGACCTGGAAATAAGGAGGAATTTTCTGACAGTGAGAACAATCAACCCATGGAACAGAAGTTGTGGGAGCTTCATCACTGGAGGCTTTCAAGAAGAGACTGGACTGCCATTTGTCAGAAATAGTGTAGGGTCTCCTGCTTGAGCAGGGGGTGGGGGTTGGACTGGATGATCTCCAAGGTCCCTTCCAGCTCTGTTAATCTGTATCTGTCTGGCCTTTAGGTGCTTTGGAAAAGCTGTGGTTTATTAAAGTGGTTTTGGATTTCATGTTTGGTATGAAGCCATATTTCGATGTGATTGGCTTGACAAAGCTAAGGGAAGCCATGGCTTTTCCAGTCACTTGCTACTTGAATTTGATTTTATTTTGTTAAATGGAAAGAGCAAGGCTTGTACAGCAAATGGGTTGTTCTCACCATTGCATTTCATCTGTTAATTGGGGCCATTAAATAGTTGGGAAACAACTTGAAATGAGGAAAACTCCCTGCGGGAAGATGGAAGAACCGCATACATACCTAGGGTTATTTGAATGTTTCTTAAACACATTGTTCTCTTGACACTCACTGGTGCGTTAAGTTAATAACAAAAAAATGTCCCTAAAGGAAAAGCACAATGTAGAGCAAACACAATTAATGATGTCCCTCATCCTTCTTTTATAATACACAATTTAGACTTGGGGAAGGGGAAAGACAATTTTTTTTAATATAAATTTTCATTTCTAAGAAAATTTTATTTCTCATATATACATAACATGATCTCATAACTATTATTAATAATATGTATTTGTAACAATTTTTCTCCCCTACAGTTGACACTATAATTGAAATTGCTTTCTTACCATCCCATAAACCCATCTTATTTTACAACAATCCTACTTCTTCTTCCTTCTTTCCCTCCTTCCTTCCCTCCTTTCTTCTCTCCTTCTCTCCTTCCTTCCCTCCTTCCTTCCCTCCCTCCTGGGGAAAGACAATTGTTCCCCCCGGAAACAACTGATACAGAGTCCTAAGCCTAACCCTTAATTCCTGATTGAGGGTTAATTGTAGGAAGGAGGCAAAATGGCAGCCACAACCATGTGATCGAATTTCTTTCCATTTATTTATAAATTGCAGGGTAGGTTAAAAAAGAGCAGGGAATTATCTGATTTATTTGATGGCATAGTCAGGGTCCCCATATATATAGGAGCTCTTTGTGCTCCTATGTCAAACCTCTGGGAATAAAGATTGATCGAGATGTATTTTTGCCACTTTTCACCAAAGAATTGTACATAAGGAAGCAAGAACATAATAGAACAGAGCAGAACAGAATAGAATAGAACAGAACAGAACAGAGTAGAGAATGGAGTGGAATAGAGTGGAGTGTAGAGTAGAGTAGAGTAGAGTAGAGTAGAGTAGAGTAGAGTAGAGTAGAGTAGAGTAGAGTAGAGTAGGATTCAGAATAGAACAGAATAGTATAATAGAATAGAATAGAACAGAACAGAGAATGGAGTGAAGTGGAATAGAGTAGAATAAAGTAGAATAGAGTAGAGTAGAGTAGAATAGAATAGGATTCAGAATAGGATTCAGAATAGGATTCAGAATAGGATTCAGAATAGGATTCAGAATAGGATTCAGAATAGAATAGAATAGTATAATAGAATAGAATAGAACAGAACAGAGAATGGAGTGAAGTGGAATAGAGTAGAATAAAGTAGAATAGAGTAGAGTAGAATAGAATAGAATAGGATTCAGAATAGGATTCAGAATAGGATTCAGAATAGGATTCAGAATAGGATTCAGAATAGAATAGAATAGTATAATAGAATAGAATAGAATAGAACAGAGAATGGAGTGGAGTGGAGTATATAGTAGAGTAGAGTAGAGTAGAGTAGAGTAGAATAGAATAGAATAGAATAGGATTTAGAATAGGATTCAGAATAGGATTCAGAATAGAACAGAATAGTATAATAGAATAGAATAGAACAGAACAGAGAATGGAGTGAAGTGGAATAGAGTAGAATAAAGTAGAATAGAGTAGAGTAGAGTAGAATAGAATAGAATAGGATTCAGAATAGGATTCAGAATAGGATTCAGAATAGGATTCAGAATAGGATTCAGAATAGGATTCAGAATAGGATTCAGAATAGAATAGAATAGTATAATAGAATATAATAGAACAGAACAGGAGAAGAGAACAGAGTGAAGTGGAATGGAA
The DNA here is from genome assembly GCF_051295495.1 of Thamnophis sirtalis. Taxonomy (NCBI): domain Eukaryota; kingdom Metazoa; phylum Chordata; class Lepidosauria; order Squamata; family Natricidae; genus Thamnophis; species Thamnophis sirtalis. The sequence goes on from NW_028261382.1 coordinate 73,349,198, forward strand.
TGGAGTGGAGTGGAATAGAGTATAGAGTAGAATGGAACAAAATGGAATAGAATGACACGACATGGCATGGAACGGCATGGAATAAGGAAAGTTTGAAGGTAAGTGTCCTTCGCTTGCAGCGGCAGGTGGTGCGCGGCGGCGTGGAGCGGGGAAGGCGGCTGGAGATGGTTGAGCCGCGGTTGGTCGTGGCTGGGCAGGTCGGGCGGCCGACGAGCAAGTAGGCCCCGGATGCGGTGCTTGTGCGGATAATGTGGCCAGTTGGGGCGGCCCCACAGTTGTCCGACGGCGCAGCTGGTTTAGATGGCGCCGCCATAGTCGTCCATCGTCAAGCTGAACCCTATAAGAGCAGGGTCCAGTTAGCTCTAGAATGACCCCTGGTAGCCACTTTGGGTCTCCGGCATAGTTCTGCGAGAAGACCCCCTCACCCACCAGAAAAGCCCTAGGGGGAGAGGGAAGGGGGCCCGCAGTGGGAGCGAAGGAGGGATGTAAGGGGTCAAGGGTGGTCCTAAGGCACCAACCCATAAGGATTTCCGCTGGGCTTTTGCCAGTGGCCTGGCAGGGAGTGGAATGTTGCACCAGGAGATAGGTGCGGAGGTGGGACGGCCAAGGTAGGTGGGAGAGCCGGGCCAGGCCCTCCTTGGCCGAACGTACGGTGCGCTCGGCCATGCCGTTGCCAGCCGGGTGATAGGGGGCAATAAGGGCATGCCGGATGCCCAGGGAAGCTAGATAGGAGAGAAAGGGGGCAGAGGAAAATTGAGGGCCATTGTCAGATACGATAACGTCAGGGATGCCGTGGGTCGTAAAAAGGGAATCAAGAATTTGGATGGTGGCACCGGACGTGTTGGATGTCATGGGGAAGATGTCCACCCATTTGGACAAAGCGTCCACTACTAGGAGAAATGTGTGGCCATCCAGGGGTCCAAAAAAATTGAGGTGGAGGTGACTCTATGGAGAGGCGGGGGTCTCCCAGGGTCAGGTAGGGGTGGAGGGCAGAGCAGGGCGGATGGCCTGGCAGGGAAGGCACCGCTGAACCCAGGCAGCGATGTCGGCGTCCATGGAGGACCCCCAGACATAGCTGTGACCAAGAGTCTTCATTCGCACTATGCCCGGGTAGCCCTAATGGAGGCGACAGAGGACCTGATGGTGGAGGGCAGCAGGAACAATGACCCTGGAACCCCAGAGCAAACAGTCGTGAAGGATAGACAGTTCGTTCCGGCGGTGAAAGAACAGGAAGAACTCGGCCGAGCGAGTCTCCTCTGTCCAGCCCCAGCGAATTGCATCCAGGACCCTCTGGAGAAGGGGGTCAGATCAGGAGGCCTGGGAGATGTCCGAGGCCAAGAGGGGACACGCGAGGTCATCTGTCAAGGCAGCAATCGAGATTGTGGGTGCCGGGTCCGAGGCAGGGATGGGCAGCAGGCAGCGGCTAAGGGCGTCGGCGTGGCCCATGTGTTTGCCTGGGTGGTAAAGGAGGGAGTAGGAGTAGGAAGTGAGGAACTCAGACCAGAGAGCCATGCGAGGAGAGAGTATAGGGGTCACCAGAAAGGATGCCCAAGAGGGGCTTGTGGTCGGTTTGGAGAGTGAACTTGCGACCGTACAGGTAGTGGTGAAAGCGTTTTACCCCCGCAACGGCTGTGAGGGCCTCCTTGTCCAACTGGCTGTAATTGAGCTCAGCTTTGGACAAGGTGCGGGAGTAAAAGGCAATCAGGGCTTCAGAGCCATCGGGGTAGGTGTGGCTCAGGACAGCCCCGACACCGAAGCGGGAGGCATCACAGGCAAGGATAAGCGGGAGGTGCTCGTAATATTGGAGGAGCACGGGGACAGAAGTTAAAAGGACTTTGACAGCCGTGAGCACATGCGCCTAGCGCTCTGTCCAAACCCAAGGGGCGGAGGCATAGAGGAGGCGGTGGAATGGCTCCACAATGGATGCCTTATGAGGGATGAAGGACGCATAGAAATTGAGGAGCCCCAGGAATGCTTGAAGCTCCGCCTTGGAGGAGGAAGTGGGGTCAGAGGTAATGGCCTCAATTTTAGAAGGGGTGGGGTGGATTCCTCTGGAATCCACAAGAAACCCCAGGAACTCAACAGAGGGCATGCCCAGCTGGCACTTTGATCCTTTCAAGTGCAAGCCGGCATCTCGGAAACGAGATAGCACCGTCCTAAGGGTCCTGACGAGTCCTGATTGGTCCAATGCGGCAATCAGGACATCGTCAAAATAGGGCACTACACCCGGGATGCCATGGAGCAGCTGCTCCATGAGCCCCTGAAATATGCCGGGAGCCACGCTGACTCCGAATTGCAAGCGGCGGTATTTGAAAGCCCCGCGGTGGGTCACAATAGTTTGGGCTGTGGCGGAGGCCTCGTCAACCAGCAATTGTTTGTACGCTTGGGCCAGGTCCAATTTTGCGAAAATCTTGCCCTGGCCGAAGGAGTGCAAAACGTGCTGCACGACTAGCATGGGATAGGGATGCACCTGCAGAGCCTTGTTGAGGGTTGCCTTATAGTCTGTGTAGATCCTCAGGAATCCATCGGACTTCAAAGGGAACACTATGGGGGTCTCCCATGGGGCGTGATCAACCGGTTCCAGGATGCCCTGGGAGATCAGTTTATCGATCTCCACGTCCACACGAGCCCGCAGGGCAAAAGGAACCTGTCATGCCTTTAGGCGGATGGGCGCCACCATAGGATCCAGATTAAGGGAGATGGGGTTGCCTTTGTAGCAACCCAGGGCATCAGAGAAGACATCATTGAACTCTGACAGGAGGGAATCTAGGGAAGAGGCAAGATGGAGAGAATTAATGCCGTCAATGCTAAGACCAAAAGCCCTGAACCAATCTAGCCCCAGGAGGAAAGCTAGGGGGCTTTGAACTACAACAAGGGGCAAGGAACCCTGAAACCTCCCAAACTGGACAGGGAAATTCCCACAACCCAGGATGGGGATAGGGTTGCCCTGGTAGTCCCTCAGGAGGCAGTTTGAAGGGGACAGCTGACTAGGCGTAAGGTTCGGGAGCAATGCTCGCAAGGTGTCCCAGGACATTATCGTGCAGGCTGAGCCCGTGTCCAGTTCCATCCAATAGGGGCAGCCAGCGAGTAAGACGCGAAGGTGCATCTTACCCTGGCCACCGTAAGAGGAGGCAGCGGAGTCGGGCAGCCAGTCGGGCAGAGGGATCGGAGACAGCGTAGCACCCCAGTCAGATGGCTGGAGGCCCCGGAGGCGGACATCGGGAGGCAGCAGATGGGGCAGAAGAAACAGACGGTGGAGGCCTTGGGCTGCGAGCGTCCCCTGGAGCGGAGCAGCAAACAGCTGCGATATGGCCCTTCCTACCGCACTTGCAGCAAAGGATGGTTCTGAAGCAGCAGGAGGCCCTGGAATGGCGGCCACCACAGCTGAGGCACATGCCGCCATCCCGAGCGGTGAATGCACCCCCTGAAGTACTGCCGGCGGGAATACTTAGATGGCGTTGGCTCATAGTGGATCTTGAGCCTAGCCATGAGACGGTCGAGAGGCATCGTGTGCACCAGGGTCGGTGCAGAAAAAGCCCTTCCGGTGGCAAATGTTTCTGGGCCACAGTAGTGGAGGAATGTGCCCCGTCTCCTCCCTTCAGGGAGATCAGAGAGGTCATGCGCTTGCAGGAAAACCTCAAACCTCTCCAGAAAAGCGTCCCAGGATTCAGCCTCTGGGTGAAAAGCAGTGAAAACCAAAGAAGGAGCCAAGGCTGGGATGATAATGGGGTCCGTGTCGCTCATCCTCGTCTCCAGTTTTAAGAACGAGGCGCTGAGGTAAACGAATCAGCTTTTATTAACGTATAACAGGCAACAGCGAACTCAGAACATGAACGAACAGAAGCCCGCCTGACAGCTATTTATATTTGACAGCTGTCAGGCGGGTAGCCAATCGGCGTCTGGCATTTCTCCCGCCGGCTGGCTGGCCCACCAGAGCCAATCAGGAGCCTGAGGCTCTGGCCACGCCTGCCAGCTGTGTCGAAAGGACGCAACAGGTTGTGTGGGTAGTGTTTGCCGATATACTGGACTACAATTCCCAGACGTCCTGGGAGCCTGGAAGGACGAGGTAAAGGTGGGAGCGCCGTGCAGAAATGCCAGGCGCACAGCTCTGCTTCCCCCTCGCACTTCCTCGGCTGCTGTGCAAGGAGGCATCGGTCGATCCAGCTCCCAAGGCAACAGGTCGCGCAGAAGGAAATGCTGCGGGGAAATGCAAACGGGGCATCACCCATCCCTGGCTAAAAATGCCTGCAGGGAGCACGCAGGAGGCATCCATTAGAATCTTTTCAATGCCATGGGCTCTGCTGTCTGGGGAACATGGGCACCGGGATCCATCCCCTGTTCGCAGGCTCTCCTTTGAGGCAGGAGATCTATAGGTTTTGTCTAAGCAAGGGGTTGGACTAGAAGACCTCTAAGGTCCCTTCCGTCTCTGTTATTCTGTTCTGTTCCATTTCTTACACACTTGAGGTGGGCAACTTCTAGGATGGGACCACCACGACTCCAGTAAATCTTTTGGTTCATCCCAGAACATGGCAGTCGTGGTTACAGGGCATGCCAAGGCTCAGAAGGTGGCAGGTGTAAGCCTAAATTAAAACCTCCTTTCCGTCTCCTTTTCCATCTGCTTATGCCAGTCCAAACCAGCCTTCGCAATGGGCACAACTGGCGCACTGAATCGATGAGCCTGCAGCCCCTGAATCCCAGCCAGGGTGATTGTTTTGAGTCAAGGTTTAAAAATTCTTTGTTCTTGTTATTCAGCTTGTTCAGTTCTTTCTCCAAAGATGCCCCCCAGTGGTCCACCTTCAGAGCCATCTCCTGAAACCAGGTGGCATTTATTTTATTTATTTTTTAAAGAATTTTATTTATTTATTTTATTCTCTGACATACCATTTTAAGTATACATTCACATTGTTATTCTTCTTTACATTTATCATTCTTATACATTTATCATTTCATTTAACAGGTTATAATATAATATAATAATATAGTTTGGTTGCTTTATTTACCATCCCTTCCTCCTGTTGTAACACCACCTTCTTTTCCCTTTCTTTTCTCCCTCCCTCCCTTCTCTACTTTCCTCCTTCCTCCTCTTTCCCTTCCCCCCTTTCCCTTCCTTCTACCCTTATCTTTCTCCTACTCCTACTTTTTCTCTTCCTCTTCCTACCCTCTCTCCTTCACTTCCTCTCCCATCCTCCTCTCCTTACTTCTTTCTTCTTTCCCCCATCTTCCTTTCATTCTCTCCTCCTCTCTCTCTTTCTTTTCTATTATTGTAGGGGTCTCTTTCAGGTCTCAGTTTATGTTTCCTTGGGATAATATTTCTGCAAACCCAATTATAATTTGATATCATTTCTTATTCCCTAATCTATCCTAACTATATTTCTCCCCTTTATGTATCACTCTTAGATATATACTTATATATTTAATATTTTTTCTGTTTTCCTCTCCCCCCTTTTCCTTTTAACAGTGCCTCGTCTGGGTTCTATATCTTCTGCCTACTTTCTTTTCTAGTTTCCTTTCTTTAGCCAATCATAAAATCTTCCAAATTGGGTGGCATTTATGAAGAGTCCGGATGTAACTGCTAGGCACCGGTATAACACAATAACAGAGTTGGAAGGGACCTTGGAGGTCTTCTAGTCCAACCCCCTGCTCAAGCAGGGAATCATGTACCAGGGGTTCTCAAACATTTTAAACAGTGAGCCAATTCACGATCCCTCAAACCGTGGGGAAGGGGAGTGGACTGGCTGGATGGGTGCGGCTAGGTGGGCATGTGACCAGGTGGGCATGGCCAATTTAGCAGTCCATTAAGCAATACACACAAATAAAACTTTAATTTGTAATGCTCCTGGAGGTGGAAAGCAGGGTAGTGAAGGGATGTGGCTGCCTTGAGGGGAGTGCGCCTCTCTCTCTCTTTCCCTCCCTCTGGAGGGTGGGGAGGGTAGGGCAGCCTTGTGGTCCTTCTCTGGCCTGATTAATAGCTTCAGCGGTCATATCTGGCCCCTGGGCCATAGTTTGAGGACCCCTGCCATATACCATTTCAGACAAATTGTTGTCCAATCTTTTCTTAAAACCTCCAGTGATGAAGCTCCCACAACTTCTGGAGGCAAGTTGTTCCATGGATTAATTGTTGACAAGCTCAAGAAATTTCTCCTTGGTTCTAGGTTGCTTCTCTCCTTGATTAGTTTCCATCCGTTGCTTCTGTTCCTGCCATTACATGCTTTGGAGAATAGATTGGGCCCCTCTTCTGGTCTTTTGATCTCAAGATAATTTTTTGGTCCACAGTAGTTTTACTATTTAACATTTCCTTTTATCTACATATTATTAAATCTCTTTGTCCATCTGTAACCTTCAGTTAGACCAAATGGTGCATTGTAATTTTTTGGGGGGTGGGGGCGCGGAATCATGGTGCCTCAAATCCCCTAAGGTGAAGAAGGTGTGCAAAATCTGGGATCTCTTTTATGCAATTAAAATTTCAAGGATCGTCATACCAGTTGCAGCTGCTGCTGCAGTGTTGTGTCTTTGTGATTTCCAATGCTCCCCGCCAACTTCCCACAAGCAAAGCCAGTGGGGAGGACAGCAGGAAGTTGCCACTACTTCCACTGCTTGTTTGACCACCTGTGGTGAAAAAGGCTACGATGGTTAGAGAAGGAAATCTCTTTCAAGTGGGACCCATGTTTTCTAGTTTTTACAAAAGGAAGCATAAAACTTTTACTTATGAACATACTAGATTTGTACATTGTGTGGTGCGGTAGCTAGAGGTGGGGCTCTCACCACAATCAGAAGGCTGTGAGTTCAATCCTAGGTAGAGGCCGATATTTCTCTCTCGGGGCACCATGAGAATATAACTGCTGAAGTAAACTCCGCATTGGTGACAGGAGAGGAATTCAGCCAGTAAAACACTCTGCTAGCTCCGTTCACTTGTCCAGACTTCACCCCAAAAGGGATTCTGGGGTCGTTAAAAGAGGATACTAGATGTGTATATCTGAATGTTTATCCCAGATGTTTTGACACACCCACTGTGATAGCTAACAAGCTATAGGACAGAACTTGCAAATAACTAGCAGCATTTCATGGCTCAATCCTTTCCATGGGTTTCATGCTGCCTTTGGATCTCGTATTTGAAGATTGTGTTAGAGCCGAGGTGGCGCAGTGGTTAAATGCAGCACTGCAGGCTACTTCAGCTGACTGCAGTTCTGCAGTTCGGCTGTTCAAATCTCACCGGCTCAGGGTTGACTCAGCCTTCCATCCTTCCTAGGTGGGTAAAATGAGGAGCCGGATTGTTGTTGGGGGCAATATGCTGACTCTGTAAACCGCTTAGAGAGGGCTGAAAGCCCTATGAAATGGTATATAAGTCTAACTGCTATTGCTATTATTTTCTCTTACATTTACTCATGCTGAGGTTCAGAAAATAAGCAAACGACAGTCACTTTGAACTGGGGGGGAAAGATACTTTTTCCAAAATGAAAACACCTCAGCTAAAGACAGCGATAAAGCTCTTTGGAAGGATTGCAGCCAATTGTCAATCTCTGTATCAGAAAAGTGTTTTCAGCTTTCAAACTAAGTCTTGCAGATTAGGGAAAACTAGGAATAGGAGAGCAAAAGGGAAGAGCAGAAAAATTGAGATTTTTTTTTCCCCGGAGTGAACAAATGGCAAACATCAAGAGAAAAAGAGAGGCCCATTTTATGCATTAGAGGCAACTCCATGAGTTATTTTTTAAAAAAATCTACTGCACCTGTTTGCCAATTGCACAGTGGCAGATAGGACAGCACTCAAGGGCTAACGTTATTGCCCATAGAAGGAGTGGGCAATCTGCGGCTCCGGAGCCACATGTGGCTCTTTCATCTCTCTGCTGTAGCTCCCTGTTGCCGGTCGGCTCCACAATTGATAGGGCTCTCAGTTAGGACAGGTAGAGGGAAAAGAACGCTGCACTAGGAGAAGACTCCTATGGTGGTGGGGGAATTGTACTTCCGGTTGGCAGAAGAAAAAAGGATGCCGCACTAGGAGGAGACTCTATGGTGGGGGAATCGGACTTCCGGTCGGCTCCAGAATGGAATGGTTAGGACCTTTGTGACTCTTTGAGTGTTTAAGTTTGCTGAGGATCAGGGGTTCTCTCTCTCCTTTATAGCTCCCGCTGCCTTAAGAAAGTTCAAAACATTCTTAAAGATCCATCTCATCCTGGGAACTCTTTTTTTTTTTTTGAACTTTTATCATCTGGCAGACAATACAGGACAATAAAAACAAGGGCAAATAGGCTGAAAACAGCTTCTATCCCAAGGCAGTAGCTATATTGAATTCTATTGTATAATAATGCAATATTAATGCATCAGGGGTTTCAATTCAATTGTGTAGAACGTGAAGGATATGTGTTTTATTTTTAGTTACAATGTACGCTGAAGATGGCATTTAATTTTGTTGTACAAGCAGCGACAATCAAGCAAAACTAAATTAAAGCCTGCTCCATTCAACGTTACCAGAGGAAGAAAGATTCCATGTGCAAAACCAGACCTCCAAAATGGCTCAACATAATTTATTTTTTTTTATGTTAAAATGTACAGAGTTCTTTTGAAAGTACTTGCTAGAAAGGGGAGAGGGAAAAAGTGATATTACATACAAGGAGAGGAAGAGAGGCCGACAGGCCCAGGAGCTCATGACATGGAGAATTACAAGGGTTTTCATCCAGGCACCCCCTTCCCCTTTTGAAGCTTACAAGTCACCAAGAACAAAGTACAAAGAAGTTACAAAACAGGAAAAGCAAATATAAACAGACAGGAATAGACGGCGGCTTCATTTTGTACATGCGGCTTTTAGAGGCATCTGGAGCTCTAGTCACACATTCTAGAGATCTCTTTAAAGAGAATTTTCATCTTTCTTAAAATAGTCTTTAATATTCTACAACAAAGATAAAAAATTTTAAAGATGGAATGAAATGAAAAAAGCTCTTTTTTTAAAAGGCATCAAAGTCACTAACAGTGAGTTTTTTCTTTTTTTTAAAATTTCTTTTAGAAGATTACCCAAGTTTTATTTTGCTAAAAATACATTATTATTTTCATTTTTTTCTTTTTTTTTTTTCTTAAACCAGAAGTGGAAAAAAAATGACAGGTACCAATATTACTGTGTTGGATAGTTTTTCTTCTTCTTCTTAATAATAATATAGAAAAGAACACCAGTTCATCTACAATAAGCTCTACAGTCACAAAGGTTTCTGGAAAAAACAGGAGCTGCCCAATTGATTAAAAAAAAAAGTAGAAAAATTCAAAATCAGGGGGGAAAAAGTAACAGCAGATGGAATATATATATATATATATATATATATATATATATATATATATATATATATATATATATATATATATATATATATATATATATATATATATATATATATATATATATATATATATATATATATATATATATATATATATATATATATACGGCCCTCGTGCCAACAGCTTTGCTTTTGACACCACCAACCAACCAGCTCCTACCCACCTGCAGCCGGGAAGCGACGCCCGCCAACCGGTGCAGGTGATCTGAGGAGGGGGGCAGGCTGGACCACTTTTCAAGACAGATGAAGTGAGCCTGGATCGGTGGGTATTTACAGGGTCCCGGGTCCTACAGAGACTTGGACACATGCTCAAGTACTTGAGAGAAAACGAGGGCTGGAAGCCCAAGGGATTCAGCCATTCCGTCCTCACGAGGACAGAGGAAGTCCACTTAGTTGCAGCTGAAGCTCTGGCCCCTCAGAACTGCCTTTTGGGTTGCTTTGAAAAAAACAAAACAAAAAATGAAATTTTTACACATCTAAGTCGATCTAAGTGCGTCTGTAGCTCTACAGGACTATACAGAGAAGAACTTTACATCAGGAAAGATAAGCTACATTGTTTCTCCTCCTCGCCATTGGCAGATGGTGTGGGCCCGCGGGTCTTGTGGTCCTTCGATCAGTTCGGTAGGATGGACTGCAATGCGGGGAAGGATCCTCCTGTCCTCATCCCCCACTCCACTCCCCAAAAGGAAGGCTCTCACACAAAAGGCAGTGGGGGGAGGGGGAACTCCAGCTAGTGAACCTCCAAAGATGGAAGGAGGCAAAGGGGATTTTTTAAAAAAAGGGGGGGCTGTTACCAGGAGGAGGAAGTCCTACGTGAGTCCTTGCTCCCCGCATGCTAGCACCAGGCCAGCCAAAAAAACCATTCTTTTAAAAATATATATATATATAAGACGCGACAACCGTTTAAATGTTAACATCCCGACTTCCAGGAGTGGGACAGCTTTGCACAAGTGCCTCTGGGAACCGGGCCCTCCCAGCAGATTTTGTAATGCAAAGTCCAGTCGCTGGGTTTGGAGGGGTGGTTCACCTCCAGAACTCTTGTTCCTCCCCCACCTTGTTTTTGGCTGGACTGGAGCGCACATTTCCGGCTTGGATATATGTAATGGCTGCACAGTTACATTTAAACCGTTTTTCAGTTCACCCAGGGAGGGAGGGAGGGAGGGAGGGAGAGGGAGGGGGGAGAGAGGGGGAGAGAGAGAGAACGAGAGAGAGAGAGAACAAGAGGAGGATGAGAAGGAGGAAAAGGATTGTGGGGTCTTTGATGTTCTCTGACCTTGGTAGTTTTCTTGCAGATGTTTCATTATCAAACTAGGTAATGTTATCAGTGCCAGAAGGGAGCAAAGTAAGTGGAGAGGAGGAGGAGGAGGAGGAGGAGGAGGAGGAGGAGGAGGAGGAGGAGGAGGAGGAGGAGGAGGAGGAGGAGGAGGAGGAGGAGGAGGAGGAGGAGGAGGAGGAGGAGGAGGAGGAGAGAAAACAAAATATCAACTATTCAGAGTTCCTATATTTGGAGAAAATAGCAAGAGGTTCCGAAGATTTGCTTCGGGCTCCATGCATCACTCCCAGTGCCTGCCATGAAGCCAAGGGCACAGAAGATGGGCAGGATCTGACCTCTCAGGATTGGGCCATCTGAAGAGCTGTGCACAAGGGTCAAGAAGAGAAGAAGACTCCAGCGCCTAAAAACAAAGAAACCACAGACTCTGCCCAGGTGGTTCTGGCAAAGTCAGGACTCTTTAAATTCAAGGACGGGAATATATCGTGTGCACGTTTTCAATCCCTCTCCTCCCCCCGACGGGAACGGGGAAAAAAAAGAGAGGAAAAAATCCCAAAGCCCAGTTCCCAAAATGGATTTGAATGGTGAAGTTTCCCCAGGTTGTGGAAGGAAGGAAAACTAAAATTAAAATAATCCAAGATCCGCAAGCCAGAGAACCAACCCCCCTCCCAAAGACCAAAAAAGAAGGAAAAATTAAAAAAAGACCAGGCCCCCTTAAAAAAATAAAATTAAAACCGAAAGGGAACCAAACCCTATCTAAGATCTACAGCAATATTTAACTGGGGGAATAAAAGGATCCATTGTCTCTGCTTTTTTTGTCAGTATAAAAGGTTCCTTGATTGAGAAGAAGTTTCGGGGGGCTTGTCTTGCTCATCTCCTCATGTAGGGCCCATTGAGTGATTGCTTGGGGACCCCGGCAGCGTTCATGTAGCTGTGGTGCGAAGGGCCTGTGTACATCATGTTCCCGTGGGGGTTGGGCTGCATAGGCTGCTGGGGGTAGGCCTGGCTCCCCATCATCCCCATCTGCATCTGCATAGGATACTGGGCCGTCTGGTTCATGTAGGCAGGGTTGCTATGGTAACTGCTGTTCATCATGGGTTGGGGCATCCGGTAGCTGTTCATGGCGTTCAAGGTGTTCATATTCATGGAGTTGACGTTGTAAGGGGCCGTGGGCATCAGGTTCACCCCCATATTCATGCCCCGCTGAACGGCCAACGCCCGGGGACTGGCCTGCATGGCCACGGCTGGAGGGCTGCGGCCATAGAGCTGCTGCTGGTGGGCAGCCGCCGAGGGCAACGGAGCTGATTTCGACCGGATGGAAATGTGGCCCTTGACCGGCATCTGGCCTTGCAGCCGCTGGGTGTGAGGGATGCCGATGTTGGTGGTGGGCATGTTACACTGGAGCAGGGGAGAAGTAAGGTTCATGGTCGTGGAGGCCAAGTTGGGCGGGGGCGTCATGGTGGCTTGTGCTTGGGCCGCTCCGGCCAGAGGGTGAGAGGGGGCCAGCTGCGCCAGGCCCGTGTTCGACAAAGACACGCTGGTTGCATAGGAAGTCACAGCAGAAGAATGGCTGTAAGGCATGGCGTGTGGGTCCATAATCGTGTTGGTCAACTGCTGCAACTTGGCTAAGCTGAAAGTGGCCGAAGGCTGGGAGTAACCGCCGGCCCCGAAATCCCCGGGGAGCCTCTCGTAGATGCTGATGTTGCCGGTGCTGCCGGATTCCGGGATTTCCATGATCATCGGCGCCGGAGTGAAACTGTTGTTCATGCTACACTGCGACAGAGACGGCTGCTGCTGGGGTGGCGGTGGCTGCTGCTGCTGCTGCTGCTGGGCTGGGGGCGGTGGCTGGGGCTGCTGGGCCTGGGGCTGTGGAGGCTGCGCCGTGGCTTGCTGGTTACTTGGGGGCCTCTCCACCACGCAGTTCTGGGGAGACTTGATATTGCAGTTGGCGGTCGGCTGGACGCTGCCTTGGGGCATGAGGCTGCAGCTGCTGCCCATGCCAGCCATTTGCTGGGTGACCACACAGCTGTTCTGGGTGAGGCTGCTGGAGGAGGAGAGCCCCCCGTAGGAGCAGCTGCTCTGCGAGGAGGCGTTGCCGCAGATGCTGCCCCCCATGGTGGAGTCGTAGCTGCTGGGGTTCTCGTAGTTCTCGGTGGTGCTCTCGATGCTGCCCAGGTCACTGAAGCCGCTGTCCACCACCTGCTGGGAATGGTCCGACACCGAAGGCACGTCCATCATGGGGCTGGTCTCCATGTTCTGCATAGAAGGGGCGGAAAGGGAGCCTTGCTCGGGGCTGATCTGAGTGTAGCTGCTCTCCAGCGCACCAGGCACACTGGGGCTGCTGACAGAGCGCACCGACTGGCTGGGGTGAGACTGGACTGAGGAGATGGGGCTGTTGTGTTCGGAGGCCTGGCAGTCTTCCACCATCGGCATCTGGGGGTCGTCTTCAGCCTGGGTGTAGCTCTGCAGGTTCTGGCAAGCAGCCAGGGTCTCCTCACAGTCCTGGTATGCCACGTCATGCTCGTGGTTTTCTTCCTCTTGGGTCAAGGACTGCACGGCCTGCACCGTTTCGAGGTCAAGTTCGCTGTGAGGGATGGGCTCGTCTTCCTTCAGCTCCATCAGCCCTTCCTTGGGATGCTGCTCTTCCTCTTGGTCGTCTTCTGAGCCAGGAAGCAGGTCTGAGCCTACCGAGGTCTCATGGGACACCGGGTCCTCCTCAGAATCGGCCTCTCCTTCGCTCTTATTTTTGGCGTCCTCCTCTCTATCATCCTGTGTGCTTGTTTCTAAAAAAGGCTCCTGGACTTCCGGCTCTTCCTTCAGTCCTTCCTTCTCAGCCTGCTCTTCCAGCTCATCCTTTTTGACAGAGCCCAGGTGACCGTCGTCTTCTTCGTCATCGGCATCGTCGTGATCTTCGTGCTGGTTAGCGATGGCGGCAGCTTCCTCTTCTTCCTCTTCCTGATCGTGCTCGGGCTCTTCAGCTTCCTGCTGCTCTTCTTCGGATGGCAGCCTCTGGTCTTCGAGGGCTTGAGGCTTCTCTGCGTCTTCCTCCAGTTCGGGTTCTTTAGAGTCCATTTCTGGACTGTTGCTGCTGTCCACGGGAGATGTTGCCCTCATTTCCCTAGCAGGCATAATATCTTCCTCTTCTCCTAAATCCCCGACTTCCGGAGGCCCATCATCATCTCTCCTTTCTTCAACACTGGGCAGAAGTTCTTCCTTCTCCTCAATCAGCTCTTCCTCGTCCTGTACTTTTGCCTTATGCCCTGATTTGGAACTGGCTTCCATGAGGTCGGTGGTCTCTTCCAAAGGAGGCACTCGGACTTTCCCCCTCCTCAATTGAAAGCCTGGCTTGCGCCCAGGCCTTTTCTTCCAGTGGATGGGCTTACGGCTCTTGCCCTTGGGCCACCCTTTCTTCTTTTTCATGGGTGTAGAAGTGCCAGGCTGGAGCGGAGAATCCAGCGACTCGCATTTTCTCAGCAAAGGAACAGGCTTCAAAGTAGGAGAATCTGAAGAGAATACAAAACAGATGGCGTCAATTTTGGAACAGCAATCCACAATTATTCATTGCTGGCATTGTCAATAACCGAGAGCTGATCAATAAGGTTTGTTTATGTGGTTTGTAAGGATTCAATAAGGTAACTATCATGCCTGGCAAGCCAGCTTTTCTTTTGGACTTCAGACCTGCCACACTATCTACTGTCTACTTTCTATTGTGGGAACATGGGAGGGGGGATTATACAGAATTGGATATGTAGCCATAACAACATTTTTCTTAGAAAGCCAAGGTTCCAGCCTGGCTGGAACTGGATGGGTGGAAGCTACCAGTATCGCAGTGGAAGATTGGACCATGTGATTAACTTGTGGGTTTTGGGGCAGGATCTTGAACTTTCAACTGGGTGGGAAAACCTGGAAGCTTTCAGATTTGGATTTTGCCAGATGTGCCAACATGGCTCTTTTAATAAGTTGGAACTTTGAGGAATCCTTTGCCTCGGACTCTGATTTAATTTTGGATGCTATTTAGAACCCTGACATTAACTTTATCAAAATCCTGACGTCTGTGAAATGTTATTATACACTATTAACGAGGACAATAATATTTATTTTTCTCTTTTTCATTTTCTCAGAGACATATTTGGTCTGAAATAGTCAGAATTTGGGGAGGAGAACTATATCCCTTACTCTCACTGTTGCAGAAGATTGTCCCACACTATTGGCTGAGTAAGTGCGACCATATTAAGTAAACTTTTCAACCCTATATACTTGCATAGAATCACACAAGATTTTAGTCAACTACATTCTGGGCCAGTGTGATTGGGCCAGTGTGATTGGGCCAGTGTGATTTGTTTCACTGGGAAAATTAGACTTCTCAACTCCTAGACTCAACGCATATGCTACTGAAGCATTTCTAGAAAATAATAATAAAATAATAACAATAATAATCATAATAATGAGTGACCAACCCTAATAACAATTAACTTAATACCATTAAAAATAATGATAATCTGGATATTGGACGTGGCAGAACCTGGAGACAGCAGAATAGAAGAGAAAGACCTGCAAATGGAAGTAGAGCAATTGTGCCAAAAGGAAGCAAAGGTAGTGCCAATCGGTGCCTTGAGTGCAATCCCAAAACAATCGGAGCACCAACTGAACACCATCAGCATTGACAAAATCCCCATCAGTCAATTGCAAAAGGCAGCTTTACATAGCACAGCTTACATCCTGAGACAATGCCTCTTGAACTTCTTCAAACATTCTTATCTGCCTATCCAGGTCCTGGGAAGGACTTGATAGGTGGATAAAAATACCAAATCTAAGTCTCAGCACCTGACTGAGCATCTGATGAACCATAGTAAGTTGAACTTGTATGCTACTCATCTCTCAACAACATTGGGCGACTCACAACCATGAAACAAAGGGGGGGGGGGATGCAATCAAATCAATAAAAACATAAAAACCAAAGATAAGGGAATCTACTAGTCAACCAGAGAGAGAGATGGAATGTCAATGGAAAACCACTTTTTATTATGCATCTGTGTGTACTTGGATATCATGATATCTAATTTGTCACAAATATTTTGCATGCAGATTAGTTTGTTTTTTTTAAAAAAAACACCTCAGTTTGAGAGGCATATTCCAAAAAGTACTCAGGGCGGGTGGGTGGGTGACTGCTATTATAAGATGTCAGCTAAAAGACTTGGGGGAAACGTGTGGAAGGGCTAAGACCCATTTATACAACACCAGTTTCCCCACTCTGTTTTCTTCTGGCAAGGGAGTTCAGCCTGGTACATCTGAACAAACATAATTGGAAAGCAACCTTCTACTAGGCTAAAAATACATCATGCTACTTTCTAATTTTAGTTTAGTCATGGATGAGGTGAGGGTTGCAGAGGGAAAAGGTAGGGATACAGAGCGGGATGCAAAATAGGTGCTTACGCCACTTCTTCTTCAGCGACATCATTTTCTAGCCTCTATATCAGAATTTTAACCTTCATCTTTTGGAGGTTGTTCTCTAGGTATTCTCCTTTTTGCAGCATCTTAATTTTGGATAAGGTTTTCAAGGGATCTCAGTGAAAACTACAGGCAGTCTAAAAAGGCAAGACAGCTACAGGGAACAGCATGCCTAGCCTATTCCTGCCAGTTCTGGGCCCCTTAAGCAGCAGCTTTGGGCTGAAATACCAGGAAAGTGGGCTGGTAGGAATAATTCTGCTAACCTTATCAGATGGAACCAAGGTCAGAACTCTTGCTTGGGCTGCACAAGCACAGCTGCTTTGGTGTTTTTTTTCCTCTCTCTTCAAGCAGGAACATTTATTTACAGCCATTTCAGCAAATTTATCTCCAGCTAGCTAACTATTTCTCACAATTTTCCCTATCATTCTTGAAAAGGGAGGGAGTCATTGATGCTGAAGGCATGGAGACTTTGGACAACACTTCTCACTGCCCCACAGTCCCTCCCTGAGTCTAGATTTTGTATCGTGCCTATTCCCCACGTCCTCCTTGCTTCCCCCCCTTAATTACTATTCACCATACAATCAAGCCAGCCACATGACCACAGAAACGTCTTTGGACAATGTTCAGCCCCTGTTCTGACTGAGGCTTCCCAAGAGCAGGAAGCCAACTCCTTGTCCTGACAAAAAACCCTTTTATTAACTGGCTGTGAATTCTGCTCATTCACATCCAGCGAAGTCTTTCGAGGGAGGATTTACAGTCACAGACCTTATCTGGCTTGGAGAGCTGCTAGGCCCATATCTGCAGAACTTGACAAGGAGTCTCAGAGAGTCACGAACCAATGAAGCCAACTAATTGTCTCCTGCAAACTATACTCCCCTTTCTCTCCTCTATTATTTCCTCTGGGAGGGGCCATTCACCGTCCCCCTGTGGCCTCACTCCCAAGTCGACCCGTTCTTTAGCTGTTCCCTTCGTCTGGCAACTCTGTGCATGCGCACACTAGGAACAGGCTCCAGTTGTTCAGCTGCCTCCCTGATGTCCGACTCTGAAGGCAGCTGGTAACTGGCAGACTGCCCTAGCCCCCTCATTGCCCCTGACACAGAGCCCTCATCAGAGCCTTCCTCAGACTCCAGGACTGGCCCATGTTCTTCTCCAACCTCTTCACTGTTCGAATCTGCTGCCAGCTTTGCTGGCCGCTGGCGGGCCACAACAGTCCCTCAGCGAGGAAACGGAGTATTGCTCTCTAGAGGTAGACACAACTGAACAGGGGAAACCTTTACTTGTTTATATTTGGGGCAACCCATCTGTCACCTTTTTGACCTATCTAGCTATCCTGCTAGCCGTATTTCCCCTTCCCTCCATATGGCAAACGTTTGGGGGGTTTGTTTGCTTCAAAAACAGAGGAGTATTTTGGTAAAGTAGGGCTGGTAGTTAGATGGGTGTCATCCTTATGAGGTAGACCAAACAGCAAACAAGACCAGGTAAGCTAATTTTACAGTATTGGAGAACTACATTAACACAGTCTTGCAAGTACAAATCACCAGCCCAACTCCTTTACTGCCCATGACACTAGGGAGGCTTCTCCTCTGAGCTTCTTCTCCTGCCAATGTTCCTGCTGTGGACTCATCTGCCTTTTATCTGACCGTCACACGGTTGCATCTCTTTGCTCTGTCTCTCTCAAAGGCCATTCCCTCATACCAAGATATTGGGTATGCCCACCTAAGCCTCAAAACAATTACCGTGTTTTTTGGACTATAAGACACACCAAGATTTTGAACATTTAATTTTTTTTAAAAAAAGTTTTTGCACTCTGCAGGGCTCCCAAACCCTCTGTACGTCTCGTTTTTTGTGAAAAATGGGGCATGCAGAGAGTTTGAGATGTCTGCAAAGTACTCATGGGACTGGGGGAGGGGAAAAATGAGCAAAAAACGGCACCTTTTCACAAAAATGGGCCCATTTTTTGCAAAAAACAGGGCATGCATAGCCTTTAGGAGGCTTATAGAGTGCTCCTGGGGGCTGAAGGGGGGCAAAATTGAGCAAAAAAGCCCATGTTTCGCTCATTCCTGCCCTCCCCAGCCTCCAAGAACACTCTGAAAGCCTCCTAAAGGCTATGCACGGCCATTTTTTGCAAAGAGGGCAGGGGTTTCAGGAGGTCAAAAATTATGTATTCAGTGTATAAGAAGCACCCAGATTTTCACTCTCTTTTTGAGGGGAAAAAGGTGCGTGTTTTACTCTGAAACATATGGTAACTCAAAATTTATAGAATATCAACCTTGGGCATTCTTGATCAGTAGATCCTAAGAGAGGGAAGAGATCCACCATCCTGGATTCAGATAAAGACAGAATCAAATTATCAGGAAACCTACCAGCCATATCGTCCGATTCCTCTGCTTCTTGACTTCCTCTCTTTAAGGAGGACCTGTGCCTAAGAGAATCCTGTGGAGAGAGACGGCGAAGATATCCTCGGGAGAACAACTCGCTCTCTTCCTCCTCCTCCTCCTCCTCTTCCTCCTCCTCTTCCTCCTCCTCCTCGTCCTCCATTTCATAGGTGGGCTCCAGCTGAGGCATGGGCCTCTCGGAATCAGAGTCCTCAAACGGCTCGTCCAGGACCTCTGTTGTTTCTGAGATCGTTTCGGTAACTACGCTGCTGTTGTGGTATTTCCGCTTACGGACTCGCCTCTTCCGGGGAATGGGCTTCTGTACAAGACAGACAAAAGAAAATGAGAAAAGAAAACAACAACAACAAAGTGAGAAAACACTGCAAAGTATCTCCACAATCTGCTAACTCATAAGCTATCAAGACTGCAGCCATCTTTTCTTTTGGATCTCATAATCTTCCTATTATGCTACTGTGCATTTTCTATTGTGGGAAAATGGGAGGGGGGATTGTACAGAGTTAGATTATATGTAGCCATAACAAAAACATTTCTAGAAAGCCAAGGTCTCTGCACCTCTGCACCTGACCGGAACTGGATGGGTGGAAACTGCCCATATGACAGTGGGAGATTGGACCATTGGATAGACTTATGGGTATGGGGGGCAAGATCTTGAACTTTCAACTGGGTAGGGAAAACCCAGGAAGATCAGATTCGGGTTTTCCCAGATGTGCCAACATGACTCTCTTAATAAATTAGATCTTTGAGCAATACTTTGCCTTGGACTGATTTAATTTTGGATGTTATTTGGAATCCTGACACAGACTCCTAAACAGCCCTTCTTTTACCAGTCTTGGAAATGCCAGAGACCCTTATGGCAGTATTGGGGAACCTTTTCGGCACTGAGTGGCAAAACAGGAGCGTGCGCCAGAAACCGGAAGAACCGCCTAGTGCGCATGTGCGCCAGGAGGATGATCTTCCGGTTTCTGATACGTGCATGCACACCGGCCACCTTGTCTTCTGGCACGATCTGCACGTGCGAAGACCAGCTGGCTGCTACGCATGAGCCTGCTGGAAACCAGAAGAGCAGCCTCCAGGTGCGCAAGCCTGTGCTGGGAAGAGGATCTCCTGGTTTCTGGTGCGCACATGCGCACTGGCCAGCTGGTTTTCCGATTTCTGGTACGCATGAGTGTGCGAAGACCAGCTGGCCAGTGCGCATGCCAGAAACCAGAAGATCCTCTTCCCAGCACACGCATTCGCATGGGGGCGGCTGTTCTTCTGGTTTCAGTTCTCCCACGCATGTGAAAAGACCAACTGGCCAGCGTGCCATAACCCGGAAGAGCAAAGGGCAATGGCTCAAGTGCCCGGAGCAGTGGCTCTGCATGCCACTTCCAGCATGCGTGCCATAGGTTTGCCATAGGCTGCAGAGTTCAGCTTTCTGAGCTCATGCTTATTTTTTAACATAGCAAATCGCTGATCTCTGTCACTTTTAAAGATAATATTGGAGAAATGATCCGTAAGATTTCCAGCAGCTGCCAGTATGATCCCTTCCTTATCCTTCTGCTCCACTATGCCAGCTAACCAAACTCGGATGGAAAACCAGCAGGAACAAGGGGGTCCCCGAGAGTCCATGTGCGTCCTGAGGCTGAACCCTTCTTATTTGTTTAATGCACTTTCATCTCCCGAGCCCTTTCAATAGTGGGGCAGCTGAAACGCACCTTCCGCTTCAGCGCTGGCTTGGTGAGAACTGGTGGAGAGCTGGAGCAGGGGCTGGTGGGCTCCTCGTCTTCGTCTTCGCTGCTCTCGCTGAAGTGCCTGAGTGCTGTGCGGTCCCCTTCGCTGTGCCGCCGGGCTATCCTGTCGCACTGCTCCGAGACGCGGCTTTTCAGGGGCTCCAGAGCTTTCAACTGCCCCTTCCAGACCTCCATGCCTTCGCTGCATCGCCTCTGGCCGGCGGAGGGCTTCTCGCCCTTGCCAAACGGCCCCTGGGAGGAGGCCGGCTTGTCTTCCTCTTTACTAAAGTGCCCTCGGGGAGTCGGGGTCTTTTCCTCGCATTTGCCGCACTGCCCCTGGGAGGACGCCATCTTCTCTTCGTTCTCGGCAAATCTCCCTCGAGAGGCTGCCACCGCTGCTGCCGCTGCGGCTGCCTTTTCCTGGCACTCGCCGCATCGGCCGCCCCTGGCCATGGCCGACTTCTCCTCCAAGGTCAGCTTTGGGTCCTTCTCGGCGAAGGATTCCCGCAGCTTCTTGTTCTTGCGGCTCCACCGGCCCCTGCGCGGCGTGTGGCTGTTGGCGGGAAGACCACTTAGGGGAAGACTCTGCTTGCCAGATCGCAGGGCATTGACCGGGAGTATCTCTGGCTTTTTTTCACTCTCCAAGGGAAAGCAGGACTCTCGTTCTTTCCTCTCCCAGGAGACGCACTTTATCACCTGTGGGTGGCAGGGAATAGGGGGGGGGGGGCACAAAAAGAAATTTGATTCTTTTTAGGCTGCCATTGAAACAAACAAACAAAAAGCTCATGGGACTGGTAGAGCAGGGACTGGTAATTGTTTTAAAAGCGTGGTTATGAAATTGGTGAATGAAGCTATTGGAGTTGTGGAAGTCCCAGGTTGAGCAGGGGCAGACTTTAAATGCCCTTCAAGCAGGGATGAAATCCAGCAGATTCTGACAGACCGGTAGCAGACATTTTTTAGGAGTTCAGAGAACCAGCAAATGCCACTCTGGCTGGCCCCAGAGTAGGGTAGGAATGGAGATTTTGCAATATCCTTCCCCTGCCACACCCACTAAACCACGCCCACCAAGCCACGTCCACAGAACCAGTAGTAACAAAATTTGAATTTCACCACTGTCTTCAAGAGGTAAGCAAAGAAGTCAGCTTGAAGGGGAAAAATAGAGAATGAGCTTTGTTTCCAGTAGGATTTTTGAAAAATTGCGAGACTCCTTTTCGACAACCGCTCTCTGAACTGCTAGACCATCATTTCTCAATTTCTTTGTCCCAAAAGGTGCTTCTTCAAGAGGCAACTGGACTTTCTGATTTTTTTCTTGGAAGACGTTTTGCTTCTCATCTGAGAAGCTTCTTCAGCTCTGGCTGGCTGGTGGGGAATGGAAGGATTTATGTTCCTTGCAGACAGCTGGCCATTTGCATCGTTTTAGAGGGTCATTGAGGCCTCTTGGAGATTTGGCTCTGTCCTCAGGGTCACCTGAGTGGTGCAAATGGGTGTGGAGCCTTTTTGGAAGTGCTGAAAGGACCCGTGTTGTAGACTGGAGCTGGACAAGGGGGAAGGGAGACGACATCATCTATCTCCAGTGTTCAACACAGTCCTTTCAACGGTTCCAAGAAGGCTCCACACCCATTTGCACCACTCAGGTGACCTTGAGGACTCAGATAAACCTCCAAGTGGCCTCAACGACCCTCTAAAAGGATGCAAATGACTAGTAGTCTGCAAAGAGTATAAATCCTTCCATTCCCCACTATCCTGTCAGAGCTGAAGAAGCTTCTTGGATGAGAAGCGAAACATCTTCAAAAGAAAGAAAAAACAAGAAATTCCAGTTGCCTCCTGAAAAAGCACCTTTGGGATAACCATGACCTGGATGACTAAGAATCTCTACAGACTCAATCTCTTTGCTGCATATGGATATATAGACTTTGGTCTCAGAATTCCCGGCTAGGGAATTCTGGGAGCTGGAGTCTACAGGTCTTAAAAGTTGCTGAGATTGAGAGACACCATGCTAGAGGAGCCCGTAGGTGTCAGGCTGCGTTGAAACTCCAGAAAGCATACAGAGAACAGCAACAGAGAGGATCATGGGACTGGAGGCTAAAACATATGATGAATGTGTCAACTGCCAAGAACTGCAGGCATGTCTGGTCTAACAAAGAGAAGATTAGGGTTGACATGATGAAATAGTCTTTCTGTCAGATAGAAGATGGGGTGATAGAGAAGAGGGGTGGGGGTCTCAATCTATTTTCTGTCACAGGGAAGATGGGGGCCAATCTATTTTCCAAAGCACCTGAGGGCAGTACAAGAAGTAATGGATCATTAAAGAAAGATCTAACCTAGAACTAAGGAGAAACTTCCTGAGCGTGAGAACAATTAAATAGTGGAATGGATTGCGTCCAGAAGTTGTGGGTGCTCCATCACTGGAGGTTTTTAAGAAGAGACTGGACAGCCATTTGTCTGGGATCATATAGGGCCTCCTGCTTAAACAGTTTGTTGGACTAGAAGACTTCAAAGGTCCCTTCCAACTCTGTTATTTTATGATTCTACACTATCAAACACCTTGCATTCTGACCTCAATGTCTCTCTCCCGTGACTGCTGTGGGACCTCGATTTCTGTCTCTTCGGGATCATCCTCTTCATCCTCAGAAACCACTGAGTTTGAGACGATGACAGGGGTCCAGCGCAGACATTCTGGGTCCACGACTACAGGCCGGATGTTCAGTTTCAGCTTTGCCATATGGTCTTGGATAAGTTTTTCCCGTCGAACAATCACAAATCTGAGGAAGGAAGGAAGAATGATGGGGAAAATTGTGAGAAATAGTTAGCTAGCTGGAGATAAATTTCAAATTCATGCCATCATCTTCTTTTAATGACCCCATAATCCCTTGCGGGGTGGAGTCTGAGCAACTAAATGGAGCCCTTCCTGTCCACAATGCGGAGTTTTATTCAGCAGATACTTTCTCATTGTGCCCAGAGAGAGAGAGAGAGAAATATCTGCCTCTACCTGAGATTGAACTCACAGCCTCTTGACTGTGAGGCGAGAGCTCCACCTCTAGGCCACTGCACTCCTCAGCATCATGTTCATGCTGTAAATATGTAAAAGTAGGGAGAAAAAAGGTGATTGGGAGACTAGAAGCATTTGCTACTAAGCAGTGCAGCCGTTGCTCACCACTGTAAACCCGTGGCCTTCAAAATGTCACAGAGACTCTGGACACGGACTTATTCCACATTGGTTGGGCTCATAATAATGCATCATCCCATATAAAGAATGGTTGCAGAAACTGGGTATGTCTAGTTTAATGAAAAGAAGGACTAGGGGGGACATAATAGCAGTCTTCCGATATCTCAGGGGCTGCCCCCAAGAAGAGGGAGTCAAGCTATTCTCCAAAGCTCCTGATGGCAGAACAAGAAACAATGGGTGGAAACTAATCAAAGAGAGAAGCAACTTAGAACTGAGGAGAAATTTCCTGACAGTGAGAACAATTAATCAGTGGAACTCCTTGCCTCCAGAAGTTGTGAATGCTCCAACACTGGAAGTTTTTAAGAAGGTGTTGGATAACCATTTGTCTGAAGTGGTGTAGGGTTTCCTGCCTAAGTAGTTGATTGGACTAGAAGACCTCCAATATCCCTTCCAACTAAATCTAATCTAATCTAATCTAATCCTATTCTATTCCATGTTCTGAGCTATTCTATTCTATTCTATTCTATTCTATTCTACTCTACTCTACTCTACTCTACTCTTTTCTTTCCTTCAACTTCTCAGTCACTTCTCTGGCTCTCTAAATTCACCTTGACTTCTGAGATTGCAAAAAAAAAAAAAAAGATTCCATCCCTCTCAATAAATCTTGATAGCACAAGCTAGAAAAATTGAGTATTAAAAAAATCATTTTCCCATTTTTTGGGATTTTTGCCTCTTTGAGAGTAATCCTGCCATTTCCCAAAGTCCCCCGATTCCGTGAGAGAAGGAAGGGTGATGCTCACTGATCGTTACGGAAATCAAGCATGCGCAGGT
Organism: Thamnophis sirtalis; assembly: GCF_051295495.1. Taxonomy (NCBI): domain Eukaryota; kingdom Metazoa; phylum Chordata; class Lepidosauria; order Squamata; family Natricidae; genus Thamnophis; species Thamnophis sirtalis. The sequence goes on from NW_028261382.1 coordinate 73,373,338, forward strand.
GATGAAGAGTCGAGGTGATGTCTTGAGGACAGATGCCGGTAAGTTTGCTTAACTTCTTGATGCTGATCTGCTTGTCGTTTTGGTGATAAAGGCACTCCAAGATGACACTTTTCCAATATGCCATGTAGGAAAGACGACCCAAGTCAGACAGCGGCTTCTCGGGGGATCCGGCTTGGCCTTCGCGTTTGGATAGGAGATAACCTAAGAGAAAAAAGAGAAAGCACTCAGGACCAGGTTTGGTTCACACACAACCACACTCTTCCAAGTTTACTTGGAAGTTTAAGTTGAGAGCAACTAAGGGCCCATGAAAGACCACTAGTGACACCTCTGGTGGGAAAGGGATCACGAAACAAATTGTTATGGCCAACACATTGTTACTCTGGTCCTTATGAACATCAATCTCAGGGAGCTTCCCTTCAGCTCCTGCACAAAAAAATGGGATAGAAGTCTACCATATTTTTCAGAGTATAAGACACACTCCCCCCACCCCAAAAAAGAGGATGAAAATTTGGGTATGTCTTATATTCAAATGTAGCCCCGCCCACCCTTTGGCCTCCATGTGTCACGTTTTAGACTTGTTCCAGGTTGCAGGGATTGCCACAGGCCATTGCCGCCTCCGTGCATTGCGTTTTAGAACTTGGCTCATTGTGTTTTCAGCCTCCGCACACCCCGTTTTTGGCCTCTGTGTGTTGCATTTTCGGGTGGTGACTGGCAGCGATGTGCTTTGGCAATCCCCGTAGCCTTGAAGGTGTCTCAAACGGAGCGTTTGGAGGCTGAAAACGTGAGGTACGGAGACCAAAATGGCAACCCAGAACAGCTGCTGCCTTGTCTGACCGCTTCCGCACTTCGCCTGATTTACTCACTGGATTGCCCCACGACAATCAGCTGTGCTTTTGAAGCTGCTTATCAGCCCCAATGAGGCACGTGTGAGCATAGCGCAGGCAGGAACTAATGTGCTGAAGCTGACCAAGCTGTTTGTTAAGGACGCTAGCCAGATGACTACTGATGGATGCTAGTAGGCAGAGGCAGATTTTGCCCGCCCAAAAAACTAAGTGCATCTTATACTCCGGAGTGTCTTATACTCTGAAACATAAGGTAATATGTATTAATAAATGCTACCTTCTCCACTGCTTAGTCAAGAAAGGGAGCCAGAACACCAAGAGATATTTTCATAAAGAACTGAGATTTTTCTGGAAGACGGATGGACATGTGAAAACCATAGTGATATGGATCCCTCTAACCAAGATCTTAATTTTCAAGGACCACAAGTCATTCTTCCAAGCCACAGAGAAGGGCTTTAGCACCCGTTCTACTGAAGAATGATGTCCAGGTTGATTATAAACATGTATTGGAAGGTCCCTTCCAAGGGCAGTGCGGTGGCCTAGAGATGGAGCTCTTGCCTCACAATCAGGGAGGCTGTGAGTTCAATCCTAGGTAGAGGCAGATATTTCTCTCTCTCTCTCTCTCTCTCTGGGCACGAGATTATATCTGCTGAATAAAACTCTGCATTGGTGACAGGAAGGGCATCTTCCTGTAAATACTCAGCTAGTTCCATTCAGTTACTCAAACTCCACCCCACGAGGGATTATGGGTCATTAAAAGAAGATGATGATGATTGGAAGGTCCCTTCCTATTCTGTTAAAATATAAATACATTTCTGCATCTGAGTTTTGTTTGTGGCCACTAGGGGACAGATATGCCTGTGATGATTAACAGCCTACCAACAAAATGCAAGAGGGCATCTACTCTCTTTCTTTTACAGTACATTCTATTCTGTCTATCGTCCGCCTCAAGATGGCAACAGGAGTCATACTTAACTTTTAATATGCTGTTGTAGGATTACTTTTTGCTCCCTTAAGTTCTTTTACTTAAAATTCTGTACTATTTCTATTAAACTCTGCGTTCTCGTCTCTTTTTTTCTGTGCCTCTCTTCGGTACACACTGACCAACTGAGAGAAAGCAGGATTCTCTGTAAGATAAAAAGGCACCTCAAATTTTGGAGGGGGGGGGCTTACTTCTAAAAGTGGATACTTTAGAAGTTTCCCCAAGACGAAGAAGTCTGCCTCTTCTCCCAAGAGAAGCATCTGCTATTCCATTCACCTCATCATGTGAAGAGTTTGAACTCCATGTTCATCCCCAACTTGTAGGAAGGGGACTCAATGCACATTTTCAAATTATACATCATTTTATTGCCTTCATTAGTGTGTGTGTGTGGGGGGGGGGGGTGGCACAACCAATAGTGTGGTCTACATTCCACATAGGTGTATGTCATGGTGAATGTGCTGATCTTCAACCTGTTGTAAAAACCTCATTTGTCAAACCTTCTTAGGGTAAAGGTTCCCCTTGGACATATGAGCTAGTCGTTCCCGACTCTAGGGGGCGGTGCTCATCTCCATTTCAAAGCCAAAGAGCCAGCGCTGTTCAAAGATGTCTCCGTGGTCATGTGGCCGGCATGACTAAACACCAAAGGCGCACAGAACGCCATTCCCTTTCCACCAAAGATGGTTCCTATTTTTCTACTTGCATTTTTATGTGCCACCGCGTCCCATACACCTTAGGGTAGGAATGAGCAACTACTGTATGGCAACTTTACGACTTGTAGACTTCCACTCCCAGAATTCCTGGGCCAGGCATGCTAGCTCAAGAATTCTGGGAGTGGAAGTCCGTAAGTCATAAAGTTCCTTTAGTTGCTCATCCCTGCCTTAAGATGTGCTCCCTGGGTGATTTGGAAGGCAAGCTACAGGCTGGATATGATTAAGTGCCAGTAACTGCTTTTTAAAGTTCCAAAGGGCAGCTCCCTGTCTAGGATGTTACAGCAGTCAAGCTCTCAATATCAGGAATATAAGTGACTGGGGAGAAGGAGCCAATGTCGCAATGATACGGACATGCGGTCTTGATGCTCCGAGACTGCAGCTGATACTTTTGCCACTGGGTAGTCCAATCGGACCTAAACTATCCCGCAGAGATGGTGAACAGGAAGCATACATCTTGCTGATCTCAGGGACATCACAAAGTCCCTGATCGATCCAAGAGAAGTTCTTCAAGCCAGCGACAAAAAATCCAGCCATTAGGCTGATGAAGTCGGGGCGGCTCCAAAACGTAAGGATACGGAAAGAAAAAGTGTTTCCAGCTGGCGAGGAATTTTTACCGTTTTAAAAGTGACAAAAAAAACCTTTAAATTAATTTAAATTGGAGAACAAAAGAAATAAGCAGCGGAATTAAGTTTGGAATGGCTTTGGACAGTGGGTTATCTTACTTTTTAAATGCTATCTTCATAGATGGAATTTATGCAAGCCTTTTAAAACGAATGGATTAAATTTTCTTCTTCTATTTTTTTTTCTTTTATTATTCCTTGTAACCTATGGACTAAAATTCTCCTCTTTCATTACTGTGGGTGTTCGTTCTTCTAACTCATTCAAGAATCGGACTTTTTTTAAACTTGAAATACAAAAAGATACAAAAAGAAACAAAGAAAATTGCAACAATAACACTGCTACTTGGAGGCTGGAGGTTTGTGTATTGGAAACGAAACACTCTTACTTTTCTCACTGATTATCCTGGCTTGGCACTCCAAAGTCTCACTGCTTGTTTATAGAGAGTGATAAGAAGAAAAGCATACAGATTAACCAGAGAAAAGTGAAAATAAAACGTTATTGCGAATCTATGCTTAATCTTGTTAAAACCTTCCAAGCTAGAGCAGCAGTGTTTGTTAGCTGGAGATAATGGCACAATTTCAATAGCAGAAAGAAACTTTAAGTTTGCAAAAGATATTCTCAGAAATACAGAAATTATCAAACACGTATGAGAGAATAGAGAAGAAGTTGGAAGACTTAGAGCATCTAACAGTAAAATATGATGAAGATGTTGGAGACGTTTATCAAGTGGGAAAAGTGGTGGTTAAAATCCTAAAACTCGAAGAGGAAAATGAATATAAAGAAATTAAATTTGCTGATATTTATGGTGATTGGTTTGTCTCTGAAAATGGAAAGAGTAGAATACTGAAAGAGGAATTAAATTGAGGGGAAATCTACCCCAGATGGCAAGATACAGAAGAAGAAAAAACAAAAGAATTTATGGATTTAAAGAGAGAAATTTTATTAGCAATATCATTGATAACACTACCAACAATCAAAGATAAGGTGATTAACGAAACAGAAGAAGGGCATCGAAATTACATGAGAGATTTTATAAGCTAAGTTGCTAAGAGGAGTCCATAGAAAGTTGATTAAGGAGATGATTAGAGGACTGACACCACAAATGGCAGAAGATATGAGACTGTTTTGCTACTGGAAAGATACAGGTTGATAGATGGAAGAGTATAATTTAAAACTAGTTAAACTTAGTGAAATTTAGTGACAACAGATATAGTTAAATAAATAATTGATAATGATAATAATGTATACAATGTGTAGTGTTATGATAAGTAATAATTGGGTATGAATATTGAATGGTACCCATGAAAGGAAGATTAGGAATCCTTTTGGATTATATATAAAGGTTAATTAAAAAGAACTAAGTTAGCTACAGTTAAGTCTTGATTATTAGGGGGAAAATGTTATGATACAGGATATAGTTAAATAAATGAGGGATGATAACAACGTATATATAGGTATAGATACAACATAAGGAAACTGGATGTAAATTGTAAACAGTGATTTGGAAAGGAGGATTAGAAAATTTTGTTATTAAATATTATGAATGTTTAGCTAGAATAGGACATAAGGATTCCGTGTTATTGGAGGATTTTAGAAATAGTAATTAAAAGGCCAGTATGTGGTTATGTATTAAATCTTGGTATATTTTATGATGAAGGACGCTTAAACAATTATAGTCAAATGAAAATGGAGGTATGATGATAGTAACATGTATAAATATCTGAATTAAAATACTTGAGTTAATATGAATCATGTTTGTTCTGTGGAAGAGATGCACGAAAGCCTTTTTGTAACCAATTGATACACTTTCTACAGTATGTAAAGAAGGATGTGTTGTGTTTGTTTTGAAAATTAAAAATACAAATTTTTAATTAAAAAAAGGTTTATAAGTGACTGTTTAGAGATACAAAGAAAGGGCTGGCAGCTGCTTGATTTTTCTGGTTACTGATCGTTCTCGACTTACAACAGTTCATTTAGTGATGGTTCAAAGTTACAATGGCACTGGGGGAGGATGACTTATGACCGTTTTTCACATTTATGACCTTTGCATCATCCCTGTCAAAATTTGGAACCTTGGCAATTGACTCATATTTATGAAGGTTGTAATGTGATTACCTTTTGCAAGCAGTCCATCGGGAAGCCAGATTCCCTTAACAATCGTGTCACTAACTTAAGAACTGCAGTGATTCAATTAAGACCTTTGGCAAGAAAGTTAAGTGAGGCTAAACTCACTTAACAAATGTCTCACTTAGCAACAGAAATTTTGGGTTCAATAAGTCACAGACCACTTGTATATTGGTGTTGTGGTCCGCCAGCAGCCTGATGAGGGCTCTGCATCGGAGGCAGAGAGGTGGCCAGGGCCGTATGCCGAATACCAGCTGCCTTCAAAGTCAGACATCAGTGAGGCAGAAGAATAGCTGGAGCCTGCCAGCTGCCAGGAGAAGGGAACAGCTAAGGAAAAAGGGCCAACTCAGGAGTAAAGCCACAGGGGGATGATGAATGTCCCCTCCAAGAGGAAATAAAAGAGGTGCGAAAGGGGAGTGGAGCTTGCAGGAGACAATTATTTCGCTTAATTGGTTTGTGTCTCTCCGAGACTCCTTGCCAAGTTTTGCAGATCTCGGCCTGGCAGCTCTCCAAGCCAGATAAGGTCTGTGACTGTAAATCCTCCCTTGAAAGACTTTGCTGGACGTGAATGAGCAGAATTCACGGGTTTTTTGTTGGGACCATGAGTTTGCTTCATGCTCTTGGGAAGCCTCAGTCAGAACCATTGATCAAATCAACAAAGCTAATTAGAATGATTCTTCACCTTCAAGTCAGGGAATCCATCATTCATTATGTGACCTGGCTTTATAAAAAGTAAACTCGAGTCGCTTCCTCCCATCCCAAGATCAACGGGATCAGTTAAAACAAAGTAGCTCTCATAATTAAGAGGGTTTTCCTCCCCAGACTTCAAATCAGTGTTTACCTTGAGCAAGCTGATGATGAAAGTCAATTTAGAGACTTGTTTGAAGCCCTAGGATTCACTCAGCTTTTCAAATACACCAGACAGCAACAAGATGGTAAACAAGCAATTACTTAAAGAAGGTAAAAAAGAACGGGAATGCCAGCCAGAAATTGTTATCAGCGCATAGCGTTCGTTTCAGATAATGAGGACGGAAATGTCAGCATCCCTTTAGGGCACATTATGTGTGCAGCTCACTTTCGGAGACAGAGGAAGCTGCCTGCACAAGTGAGCGTCTTCTCATTTAAAGATGGGGGAGAGAATGAGTAAAGAGGTACTTAGTTTGTCTTTGAAAATGGAACTTCTCTTCCTCTCCAGAAAGCACTGAATTGCTTTATATTTCCTGTCATTGCCATCAAGTCCAGATAAGGTACTTTTGCTATCCAACTGAATTTGGCTACTAGTTGGCTTCCGTGCACAATTCAAGATGCCTTTTTCAAAATAAAACAATCTGCATGTATCAGATTTTTCTGGTCTTTTGAGATCAACTGAAAAGAATAATCAGCTTACTTCTTCTTTCTCAAATAATGTCTGAAGTTTCAGGTTGGTACAGAAGTACACAATTCATTTTTTCTAGACACAACAGTAGTTTGCAACTCAAACGTCACCTCTTTGTTCTGTCAACCAAGGTTCGAAGGCAGAATCACAGAATTGCCATCGATTCCTCCTTTGCAAAATGGATTACCGTATTTTTCGGAGTATAAGACGCACCTTAGTTTTTGGGGAGGAAAATAAGAAGGAAAAAAAACTCTGCCTCTGCCTACTAGCATCCATGGTATTCAGCTGACACAAGGTAACAAGGTCAGCCAATGAATAGGCATAGCAACTAAGTCAGCCAATGAGGGCTATTTGGATTCTGAAACAGTATTTGCTGTGTGAGCTACAAGGAGACTGGAAGGAGACTGGCTTAGCTGAGTACTGAAAGTGAAACTGCTTGTGTTTTGCTTGTATTGACTGCTACCTTGGAAAACCTGCTTTTGGTATTGTATATTATTATTATTTTGAATCCTGCTGAATCAGTTACTTGTGTGTGCTTTCTGAATGTGATTGCTGCTGCAAACTCTGACTAGCCAGGTCAGCTTTAGCACTTACTGCAGCCTGATTCAGCACAGCTGATTGGTGAGTGCCAGAATAGCCCCAATCAGCTGTTCCAGGCTGCAGGGATTGCCACAGACCATCGCTGCCTCCGTGCCTCGCATTTTTGGCCACTGGTAGGGGTGAGTGGGGCTACATTTAGTGCATAAGATGCACCCAAATTTTCACCCTCTTTTTGGGGGTGGGTGGGGGGAAAGGTGTGTCTTATACTCTGAAAAATACAGTAATCCAAACTTGGGACAAGTCAAAGGCTCTAGAAGCAGGGATGCCCAACCTTAGCAACTTTGAAGGCTTGTGGACTTCAACTCCCAGGATTCCCCAGTCGGTGGATAAATAGATACCACTTTGGTGGGAAGGTAACAGCGTTCTGTGCACCTCGGGTGTATAATTATGCCAGCCATGCAACTATGAAAGTGTCTTTGAACAACCCTTGGTTAAGAAATGCAGATGAACACCACCTCTACAGACAGACATGACTGGATAGGGAAATCTTTGCTTGTTTGTTTGGCTGGGAACTAGCAACCACAGGGCATCTCCAGACAGCCACTGGAACTCCCCTCACATTCCTCTCTGAGATTCCAGCAGGCCACTCTGACACACACCCCCCCAAGGCTGATGGACCTAAACAGAGGTGTAAAAAGATAAAGGTTTCCTTCGCACATATGTGCTAGTGGTTTCCGACTGTAGGGGGTGGTGCTCATTTCCGTTTCAAAGCCGATGAGCTAGCACTGTCCGAAGACGTCTCTGTGGTCATGTGGCTGGCATGACTCAATGCCGAAGGCACACAGAATGCTGTTCCCTTCCCATCGAAGGTGGTCCCTATTTTTCTACTTGCATTTTTGCCTGATTTCGAAGTGCTACGTTGGCAGAAGCTGGGACAAGTAACAGGAGCTCACTCCGTTACGCGGCGCTAGGGATTCAAACTGCTGAACTGCCAACCTTTCTGATCAACAAGCTCGGAGTCTTAGTCACTGAATTACCGCATCCCTAAACAGAGGTGTAACAGCACCACAAGTCCATAAAGTAAAGGTAAAGAGTCCCTGTGGATTTTACTCAGCTAGTTGTTGCTGACCATAGGGGGTGATACACATCTCAGTTTCAAGGCCATGTGCTGTCTGAAGACATTTCCATGGTTCAGTGGCCAGCATGATGTCACGGAATGCTGTTACCATCACATCAAAGTGGTTTGTCTGTCTATCCTTCCTTCCTTCTTCCTTTCTTTCTTTCTTTCTCCTTCCTCCTCCTCCTCCTTTTAGCCATTATCTATCCACTGCAGAATGAAGGCCTCTTCCATGTATTTCCAACAAATATAGTCCTGAGCTTTCTTTTCTTTTTATTTTCTATTCACATTTGCACGCTTTCAAACTTCTAGATGGGCAGAAGATGGGAAGAGGATGGGAGTTCATCCTATCACGTGGCGCCTGAGTCTCAAACCTCTGGACTGCCAGCTTTTCAGAGAAGCCCAGCCTCTTAACTGCTGAGCCACGCCACTATTATATAACTATGATCTAAATTAGCAACAATTTACCGGAATGGATGTCTGGATAAAAACAAGTTTCAGATTTAAAGCCGGAAGACTGTTAATTTAAGATTGCTGAAAGGACATGCAACGGGGGAGGGGGGGAGACACTGATGTAAGACACACGCAATAAATGAAACATTTATTTTCACAGAAAACAGCTAAGAGGCAGGGAAAAAAGGTTTCCTGGAATTGCAAAATAGAGCTAATTCAGGTAAAGAATCCTTTTGAAGTCACATCCTGCCAAATGAGTTGCAAGAGAATTGTACACTCTGTAAATCGTAAAGCCAAGTTTTAGATGAGGGGGATTTTTTTTAAAAAAACCAACAATTTAGAAAAACAAAGAATAAGAAGGGGCTTACTGAAGTCAATGAGGAATCTGCCATAGCCCTTGCGTTGGTACTGGGGAAGAATCATGATGCAAGAGACGTTGTATTTCTGCTGGCAGTGCTTCTCCTAGGAAAAAAAAGAGAAAGGTGGGGGGATGAATCCACTTATTAAAAAGCACGGCCTTGTGACACGGAAGAGCTCTTTAGGACAATAATTAATACGGAGGGAATATTCCAGCTAAAGACCCAGCTATAATTCCATCGGGGAGTCAGAGAAAAACCAAGTGAAAAACACGTCTCCGATGGAAGAACAACAGTAAACCTGTAATTATTTGGGAAATGGGAGGGGGGGAGATAATGGAGTAATGGTTTGGTTCCTGAAATCCAGCAATGTTTATTTCCAAAGGACTCTGGCTTCTCCCTCCCCCAAGGGTTTTGCCTCTTTGGAACTTTCTAAAATAGAAAGGCTATTCCCCTCCTCCCCACTAAGATGGGGGAGAATATCTGGGAAATGTTGATACTGTTTGGATTCTAGGCTATATACCCAAGAGTATTTATTACTAGGAAAACAGTTTCTTCGGCAGCCATGGCTCCCTGAAGCTATGGAGCTGATCAATGGGGATAGTAAGAACTGGAGGAAACTACCCAAGTGTCTGCAGGGAAGAGTAAATGTAATGGGAATGAGGGAGTCCTCAACTTGCAACGGGTCCGTTTAGCGACTATTCAAAGTTACCACAGTACTGGAAAAAAGTGACTTATGAGAACCCAACATGACCGTTGCGGCAACCTATAGTCACGAGATCCAAATTCAAAATTGCAACCGTCTGATAAGTGAACTCAATGGGGACTGTGTTACTAGCTGCAGCAATTCATTTAATGGCTGCGGCAGGCAAAGTCGTAAAATGGGGCAAAACTCACTTCACAAATGCCTCGCTTAGACACAGAACTTTGGGGCTCAATGGGACGAAGGCTACCTGAAGCTCGAAGAGGGGCAGTCTTGCCAAAAGCAATAATGCAATGAGCGTGCGTGCCCCACCCCGCGCATGCCCCCCGCCGCCATGCATGCGCACAAGATGCCCCACGCAACCCTCCCCCAAAATAAGACCAGGACTTATATTAATATGCATTAGGTCTTATTTTCTAGTTAGGTCTTATTTTCTAGTTAGGTCTTATTTTCTAGTTAGGTCTTATTTGGGGGAAATACGGTATTAAATGTGTCTGCCTAGTTGATGATTTTAATTGGGTCTTGTTTTGGGGTAGGGCTTATATTATGAACATCCTGAAAAATCATGTTAGGGCTTATTTTCTGATTGGGTCTTATTTTCAGGGAAACAGGATATTTAATTATACATGATATTATTGTATCACAGATTTGCAGGTGCGGATAGGACACGACTAGGACACGACTTTAGGCTCAGAAATCCCTTCAGTGTGTTTCTCCAGATGGGCCTTAATGCACAACTTGGGACTCCTTCTAAATGTACTGCTCTTGCTGGAAGAGTATGTGGTAGCTATGGTTAGGAGGGCTGGTGTAACCAATGCATTCTTTTTTTTTTAGACTAACCCACTTTTACTATGGGCACTGATTCATTGCACCTCCCATTTGGACTATCACAGTGCAAAGCATATGTCTTGTCTCCTGCAGTAACTAAAGCTGGTCCAAAGTACAGCTTTGTGAGTAGCGCATCCACATATCACCTCTCTATGACAGGCTGCACCAATTACTAGTTGATTTGGGGGTACATTTTGAAGTTCCAGCTGTCTTCTATAAAGTCCTTCAAGGATCAGGCTTCAAATTCAAGTTCAATTTTAGAATAGAGCTGGAAGGGACCTTGGAGGTCTTCTAGTCCAGCCCTCTGCTCAAGCAGGAAACACCATTCTATTTCAGATAGGTGGCTGTCCAGTCTCTTCTTAAAAACCTCCAAAAAACCTCAAAACCTAAAAAGAAAACCCTACTCAACTTCTGGTGTCCAGCTGTTCCACTGATTGTTAATTTCTCCTTAATTCCAGGTTGCTTCTCTCCTTAGTTGGGTGTCCATCCATTGTTTCTCATCTTGCCTTCTGATGCTTTGGAAAATAAGATGACACTCCCACCCCACCTTCTTTGTGGCAGCCCCTCAAATACCGGAACACTGCTATTATTTTACCGCTAGTCCTTCCTTGCTCTAGATTGGCCATACCCAAATATTCAGTATTTATGGAAATGCTGGCCTCAGCATTATGCCAGTCTGTCCTATGAGACCTGGCATGGTGGGCATACTCCAGGCCCATCTATAAAATAATGCCACCTTGTGGGACGCTGGAGGTGTATTGTCCCTGTTGTTGCTTCTCCCCTCTGGAGTAGCATTTCCCCTCAAAGCCCATTTGGACAAACACAGGTACACATACATAGATACACACACAGAGACACACACCTGATCCTGCTGTTCTTCAGGAAAAAGCATTTCTGGGTCAATCTGTGAACCATTTGAACAATAGCTGTTTGAATATTTGCACATTTCCCAAAATGCTATTATTTTATTTAGCTCTGCCTTGATTCCTAGGTCTTCTTTTGATATTGTTTTTAACCTATTCAGCATTGCCTTATCATGCACACACACACACACACACACACACTTTTCTTTCTTTGCCTTGCAGAGTGAAAATTGAAAGTCTGCAGTGCCTCCCAAAGAAAACAGAGAATTTGGGTCCTCACGGCAGACCTACCATCCAGCAGGCATACCCCATTCTGCAGGCAGGCTAGCTAAACTACACGGCCTGGTTATTTCCTCCCCTCTTCCCACCCACCCCACTGGAAAAATTTCTTCTCCAAGCAAAACAGCTTCTGCAAAAGGCAACCCTGAAGCCCTCATGCCTGGACCCCTCGTCTATGCAGGAGGAATATGAAAGCCATGTTTGGTCTCAATTGCATGTTTTTTTACCAGAGCACAAACAAAAGCTTTGCAATGAGATCAGCATCTGATTTGAGGAGCAGCGGGTTTGGTGGCGCGGTAACAATGAATGTTTACTTCACCAACTAGCTGTACTCTTTGCTACCCAAGGGACGAGGAAGTAATTTAAAACCTCCCTTTAGAACCGCAAAGCTGGAATTCACGCTCCTCGGAGGATACACTCTGTTCAAGGCAGGAAGAGAAAGCCAGACAACGTTAACTGCTTCAGTTCCCTGGATTTGTCTAGACAAGAGTCTTAAAAGGGAATAGGGAAAACTGCACCCAGTGCTTCAGAAGTCCCTCATGTAGTTAAAATCCAGCAGACTTTTGGAAGAATGACTGCAGAATCACTTTGAATTCACACACTGAAAACACCGGCCCAATTATAGCCACTGGAATGCTGTTTTAGACTAATTTCAAAGGTAATTTCCAGAGATAAAGAATCAGCACAGGAGGCTTAATACCACGGCAAAAAAGAAAAAGGCAGAGATAGGGGAAGGAAAAATTAATTATCTTCTTGCACAAATCATATCTCGTGATGGCAGAGGTTCAGAAGTGGTGCTGGGAGGCCGGGGTGGGTGGGAGGAAAGCATGGGAATGGATGCTGAATGCAGCACTTACTATCCTTAATCACTAGCAAAACTACAAAGCATGTAAAAACTGAAATAAGCAGGTGAGGAAATGCCTGTTAATGCACATAGCTAGCATCATTTAAATGGATTTCCAAAGTCCACATTCCTTCCCCTACTTTTTATAGCAGGTTTTTTTACAATACATAAGCTATTTCCTTCTCTTAAGGGATCAGAAAAGATCCAATGGTCAGCATTGCAAAAATGAAACTAAAAGTCCCCTTCAAACGGAGTTCATTTATTTCTTGGTGACTTAGGAGGACACACTCATGAAAACCCAGGTTTCAAGGTCGGCACCCTCACCTTGGAGAAGTAGCCGACAAGGTGACAGCCCTTCATATCATTTTGCGTCAGCACGTAAAAAAGAAATGGCTCCACATCGTAGTAGAGAGTCTTATGGTCCAGGAAGAGTTTTGCCAATAGACATAAGTTCTGGCAGTAAATAGTACTGACGTTGCCATCCACCTTAAAAGAAAAGCAGGTTAATTCATCAGAAAACCACAATGAAATACCATATCCTGGCCAAATAATATTAGAGCAAACAAGGGAGATAACATCCATTTTTGAAAGCATTAAGAGAAAGAGAGCAGTTGGAAAGCATCACTACTCTGACCTTTGGTCCCCCCAAGGCAACCCATATTTTTTAAGCTTAGCAACCACTTAGATTTGCTTATATGGCCAAGAATTTATAACCCTATTTAAAGAGTCACTAAAACGGCTATGCACTACTCCTAACTTATGAAACAGAACTCTTTTTGGAAATGGTATTTAAAAAGCCAATTTAGAAGGCAGAAATTTACAGCAGAAACATGTGAACATAAATTAAATTCTCACTCACAGTATCTTCACTAAAAATTGCTGACTGCCCACGTCTCTGCAAACAACATACTTAAAGACTATTCAAAATATATTTCTGTGTTCTAGAGCCAGTTCCTACTCCTTGGTTCTAGAACTTGCTGTCCAAAAACCGTGACCTGAGAATTCCCTCTGAAGGGGGTTGATCCAACCATGGGAAACAAAAAATTCAATGTAAACACACTGTATAGCTTATATTGTATATTACTATTGTACTAGTTGTAACACAGAACAAACAGCAGTTAAGAGCTGTTGAAATTTACCTCGAAAACTGAAACATTACTCTTTCTATATATTTCATTGGCTGGGGGATGAAACCAGCCACATTTCTTCGTGTGCTGCTGGAGAATAGTTCTGCTTTTCATGTATTTGAGACAGAATTCACAAATGTACAACTTGGGCAACCTGAAAAAATATAAACCAGTTAATACCCACTCAGCGCTAAAGAAAAAAGACAAAAAAATAAATGAACAACCTTGGACCAAAATACATACATGGTTAGGAAAAAATGATAAGGCAACACATTGATTTTAAACCAGAAATATTTTTGTTGGGTATTTTACTAGAACAATCTAATAAAGGGAATACATACTGAATTTTACATGTATTAACAGCAGCAAGAATTGTCTTTTCACAATAGTGGAAAAATGAAGAGATCCCTTTAGATGAAAATGTTATAAAAATATTGGCAGAGATGGAGAGATTAACACTAACAATAAAAGAGAAGGAAGAAAAAGAATATTTTTTAACATGGTACCTGTTTTACAATTGGCTAACAGAAACAGAAGTTAGAAATTAAACGAGACCAAGAGAGTGATTAATTATATAGGGAAAGCTTCCTAGTATGGACAAGCCAATGTTACTATTATGTGATTATTATCAATGTTATATATACTATGATTACTATTATGCTTATTGATTTTTTGTTGTTCAAAACTAACTGTATTCAGACAACACGCTATTCATATAGACATTGAGGTTTTTTTATGTTTATTAAAGAAAAATGTATCAATAAAATATAGGTATAGGTAAAGTTTCCCCTTGCACATACATACTAATTGCTCCCGACTCTAGGGGGGCAGTGCTCATCTCCATTTCAAAGCCGAAGAGCCAGCGTTGTCCGAAGATGTCTCTGTGGTCATGTGGCTGGCATGACTCACCGCCGAAGGCGCATGGGACGCTGTTATCTTCCCACCAAAGGTGGTTCCTATTTTCCTACTTGCATTTTTTAGGTAATTTAGAACTGCTAAGTTGGCAGAAGCTGGGAAAAGTAACGGATTCAAACCACCGAGTGCCAACCTTTCTGATTGACAAACTCAGCGTCTTAGTCACCCAGCCATCGCATCCCTTCAATAAAATATTATATCTATATCTCTATCTATCTATCTCTCTATCAATCTAGTGTTTTCCCTTAAGTAATTATTCACTGGACAGTATTGAACCAAAGAGATACAGGAGCAGATGGAGCCCTGTAGAGTAAGCGAAAGACTACCTAAGCTGACTTCCGGTATGATACAGGGAGTCCAAGCTTAAAAGTGAGCAGTGTAAAAATGTTACAGGAAAGTAACTAGAGACTCAATATTGGATATTACCAAACCTATTAATTTAACTATACACCAAGCACAACACTCAAATAGGCTCTCTCATATAAAAGCATCTCTTAAAAGGATTCAAAGCTCTTTTGAAAAGTGAATTTAGGAAACTGATTGTTGTAAAAACATTTTATCTGCATCTTTATTTCTTTATCTGCATCCTTCTTCTGCTTATTACACTGCTGGCTACTATTTCCTTTCTTCAACTGATACACACCACATTTTTAGGAGAGGGCAAGAGCTTAAAACATGTGTAAACATAAACATGTAATAGCTAGATGTAATAGCTGTTATTTTATTTCCAGCAAAGGCAAAAAGTTCCAGTGGGCAGCACAACGCACATCATCAAAAGTGCTTCGTACCTGGAATATTCCTGTGGATATGGAGAAGAATACCAGGTGTGGATTTCATATTTTCCAAATTCGATGACTGATGGGCAGCGGACCTGGGGGTCATGTGCCCCTGACACTCCTACTTTCTGTAAAAAGAAATAAACAAATTTAATCCCCTCAATTTTACTCCACAGATTTGAGAATCTAGTTAAAAAAGCAACAGGTTTATGTGAGAAAATAAAACATTACATAGGAAAATGGTTATTAACCCAGTCATACTTCATATTTCTGGAAATGTTTGTTATTGTAATGATCCAGGCAATGTGCATAAGGAAATTAAATTCCCCTTATCATTGAGCCAAGGTGGCGCAGTGGTTAAATGCAGCACTGCAGGCTACTGCTAGATCAGCAGGTCAGCGGTTCAAATCTCACCGGCTCAGGGTTGACTCAGCCTTCCATCCTTCCGAGGTGGGTAAAATGAGGACCCAGATTGTTGGGGGCAATATGCTGACTCTCTGTAAACCGCTTAGAGAGGCCTGAAAGGCCTATGAAGCGGTATATAAGTCTACTGCTATTGCTATATTCTAAGGAAATAAATGTCCTGGGATTGTATTTATTTATTTATGTTTCATTCATTTATTTGCTAAATTTGTATGCCACTCATTTTGCAGTTAGAATAGAATATAATTATTTCTTGGCCAAGTGTGATTGGACATGCAAGGGATTTGTCTTTGATGCATATGCTCTCAGTGTACATAAAGAAAAATAAAATAGAATACATTCATCAAGAATTATAAGATATAATTAGTGAAAGTCATAAATTACTAATAAGCCATCAAATCATACTAGGAAACAAATAAAACAATAAAAAATTTAAAGATACAAGCAACATGGTTGCCATAAATGGAAACAGATAGGTAGCGAAGAATAATAGTAATACAGTCTTAGTAGAAAATTTGACAGTGTTGTGGGGATTAGTTGTTAAGCAGAGTGATGGAATTTGGGAAAAACTGTCCTTGTGTCTAGCTGTTTTTGTTTGCAGTGCTCTACAGCCTCGTTTTGAGGGTAGAAGTTGAAACAATTTATGTCCAGGATGCGAGGGGTCTGTAGATATTTTCATGGCCCTCTTGTTGACTTTTGCAGTGTACAGGTCTTCGATGGATGGCAGGTTGGTAACCATTGTTTTTTCTGCAGTTCTGATTATCAGTTGAAGTGTCTGTCTTGTTGGGTTGCAGAACCAAACCAGACAGTTCGGGGCAAATAAAGTGAAGAAGGAAAACTGTATATCAAGGGCATCTATAATAAACAGTGGGAATTGCCATAGGGTACTGAGTTCAAGTTAAGAGCTATCGGTTGAGTTCAGGCCTCTAAGGGAAAGGTTATACGTTCTTTATTCGCAAATATGTGGAAATAACCCATCCACATTATCAACTTAGATAGATAGGACTTTTAAACGAGGACAAAAGAAACCTTCTCTCTACACATGCTATTTGTGACAGTAAAAACAAAGTTAGGAACTCCAAGAACCTTAAAGGAAACTGCAAAGGAAACAATTTCATTTGGGGAAGGAAAAAAATGGGGATTTTCTACAGGAAGACTGGAGGTCATAAAAGTTTAAGTGTTCTGGGGTGAGGAGGGGGGGGGAGTCATGCCTCTGCCTTTCAAGTGATCAACATAATTTTGGCCTTAATTATTACTCAGTTTTACTTCTCTGTAAAACAGAGGACTCCTTTCTTTCTCCTCTCTACCTACTACCCCTTTTCTCTCTCTCAAGCAGAGATGGTAATACCTTGCAAATTGCCCTAACATGCAGAGGCAGAAAGATGAAGAGAAAATGCCAATTAGGCTCTTTTAATCCTTTCCTGTTTAGTTTCTCCCGTGCACTAAGAACTTTAAACAATAAAGACTATAAATGTTTTACAGCTTTTCCTAGTGACAGGCATTGGTTTTTTTCTCCCCTCTTATTACTCCAGCTGATTCTTCTTAGGTACTAAGATGTCTTGCTATCAGCACGGTATATTTGCACACCCTGCCAAAGAAAATATTCTTCGCCTACAGATGGTTTCAGGTGTCCAGTTCTTGCACCTGAAAACCATTACCGCCAGAAGGTCCAGCTCTAGCTTTCTCTCTCTCTAAAAAGGTAAAGGTGAAGGTTCCCCGCACATGCCAGTCGTTCCTGACTCTAGGTGGCGGTGCTCATCTCCATTTCAAAGCTGAAGAGCCAGCGCTGTCTGAAGATGTCTCTGTGGTCATGTGGCTGGCATGACTAAACGCCGAAGGCGCACGGAGCGCTGTTCCCTTCCCATCAAAGGTGGTTCCTGTTTTTCTACTTGCATTTTTTACCTGCTTTCAAACTGCTACGTTGGCAGAAGCTGGGACAAGTAATGGGAGCTCATTCCGTTATGTGGTGCTAGGGATTCAAACAGCTGAACTGCCGACCTTCTGATTGACAAGCTCAGCGTCTTAGCCACTGAGCCACCAGGTCCCCCTTCTTTCCCTCTGAACCCGCTCAATTTTTATTTTTTCCCAGTTGAGGAAGGCTGTGCAGATGGCTCCTCGGTAGACATTAATTAGTTCATCTTAGGCAGCACTGAAACTCCACCGTAGAACCATTTCTTGCTGGTTGTTTTTCCTTTATGTCCCTTTTCTAGGGAATTACAGGAACATGTTGAAACGTTTAGATAAAAGAAGAAGGGTTGGGCCTACACAATTTCCCCCGTCCTCATGCACTGAACTGAACCACGGCAACGTGCCAAATCATTGTTTAGCATTTTAATCAGGCAAGCAAGCCTCCTGGGTCCGTGTGCTCCCTTTTTCGTTTCTTACTTCAGTCCCGTGGATTATTTTCTTTTTAGCTTAAGCCACAATTACTATGTCCCCTAAGATTTAGGACTGCCCTTCAACCAATTATTTAATCATCTTCTAAAGCTAGAGTTTGGCAGGATTCATTTAGAAGACCATGAAAAGCATGTATTTTCTGATTTAGGTTAACAAGGGTCTACTTTTACTGCACTGGAGCTGATCTCCCTCCAAGTGATAATTTGGCGGTGTGAAAAAAAGTTTTATGATGTCTAAAAATACCTATAAATGGCGTCTTTTTCTTTTCTTTTTTAGTAAATCAACAGAGAACGATGAGTTAATTTGTTTTCTCTTCTCTCGCTCCCTAGTTTCCAAATTTGTAGTTCAAGATTAAACTAAATTTCCAGAGTTGGATGTGACATGAAGCCGGTTAATGTCCTACATTAACCTACATTACATTAAACCTACATTAAATCCTCCATTATAAAGCAGGAGTGGAGAGATTACAACATACGTTGTAAGTCTAGGAAACACCAGTCTATTAAACTGAGGTATCTTCAGAATTCAGCACACAAAACTTTGGAACTGAATGAACATTATGTAATTTAGGTGTGGATGACGTTTTATGCAAGATAAGGATGAGTTTTAATAGCTAGACACAATTTGTGTATTTAAGACCAGCAAATCTGATCACCATATACTGAGGATAAAACAAGAAATGGCTAGTTACTGCCATCCTGCCATGCTCACAAAACTGCTAGAGAGCTCTGGCTGACAAGTGTTTAAAAAGGATGCTACAGTAGGTAAACCTTTGATCTTAACCAACAAAGCAATCTGTGTATTCCTATACCAACCTCAGGGCAAAGCAAATCCATGAGAATTTATAGATGTGCCTTACTTACGCCTCTTTTATTTCATGTTTCAAAGAAGCAATGAGTTTAACACTGCTGTCTGCAAAAGTGCTTTCACACTTACCAATATACTAGCACACAACCTGCTAGATCTATTCACAACACGGCACAACAAAAGCTTTCTGTCAGTGTATCGCATTGCACACCAGAGGAAATTCACGTTCTCCAAATGTCATCGCTTTGCCAGAGTTCACCGACTGATTTCCAGGGCTTTCTTGCAAAAAGAAGAGCCTTAATCCTGAAGGATTGACTGCTTTATCTAAGGAGTTAGAGCAAATCCAACTAGACAACGTGTTTTCTTTGCAGTTTAAGAAAGTCTCTTTGTTTTGCCGGGGAGGGAACACAACAGGTAAATTGGAAAAAAGTTTTAATTCTATAATCTGCCTTCAATTAATTGCCCAGGTGCAAGTTCACTAACAAATACACTAGTCAGTGGAATAATAGCCTATAAGAATACGCCCTACTGAATGCAAGGAATATCAATCCTTCCCCACCATCCTGTCAGAGCTGAAGAAGCTTCTTGGATGAGAAGCGAAATGTCTTCAAAAGAAAAAAACAAGAAAGCCCAGTTGCCTCCAGATGAAAAAACGCCTTTGGGCCCCACTGTATCAATTGCCATTTCATTCCTAGTAGGAACGGAAAATGTGCAATTGTTTTTAACAATGGGAATGAATATAAATTTATAATCTTGCTACAGAAACTGCGAATATTTGTATTTTTTGGGTCGTCAAGATTTAATTGTATGCAAAGATGCCTCAAGCAGGAATGCCGCTCACTATACCTGTGATAACAGCGCGTGAGTGTGCACCTTCCCGACAGCCGCGAAGCTTTCCTCCAACTGAACATCCGAAATAAAGGTGAAGTCCCAGTTCCAATACAACTGCTTGCACATCACAACAGCCCAAATCCCCTCCAGATGGCCCAAGTTCCATCAAAAGCTGCCAATACCCAAACTGGCTACATCTGTTGTTTGAGATTCTTCTTGTCCGACAGATTCCCCAATAAATTCAGCGCGCCATCCTTGCATTTTTTACTGAGTGAATTCCCTTTTGCTCAGGTGCGGCCCTCTGGTCTACCTAGAGACGGACTGCGTCAGCTACTCAGCTGCACTTAACCCGGTACTTGCCAAAACAAACCAATTAGCAAAGTTGTAGCATGAAACAATAGATCTAATGTTTCCTAAAACCTATAAAATACATTTGCTTTCTTTCTAGCCCCACCACGAGTGCTTCACACTTCTATCTTGCTATAAAAGCTAAATTTTAGCATGTGTAGCAGCTAAAAAAATTGTTTTGAAGGTTTAAAGACATCATACATTAACAGAGATATGTATTTTGCCTGGCAGTAGCTCTTTGGCTAGTAAAATTGAGAGAAGTGCACATTTAACCAGTTCATTTAAGTTTGTATACTTTTGCATGCTTTTTTACCTTTGTGTTAGTTCCAAATAAGCCATAGCAATAGCACTTAAGACTTATATACCGCTTCATAGTGCTTTACAGCCCTATCTAAGTGGTTTAGAGCCAACAATCTGGGTCCTCATTTTACCCACCTTGGAAGGATGGAAGGCTGAGTCAACCTTCAGCCGGTCAGGATCGAACTCCTGGCAGCTGGAATATAGAATAAGCCTGCAATATTGCATTCTAACCACTGTTCCATTACAACTTTTGAGCCTTTTCCCCATCTTCACCTGTAAATGCAGCCCAAATTTCCCCCTCTCTCATAGTTTTCCAATGTGGTCAATCCTTCCTTCATTAAAAGAGGATAATGTATGGCTGTGAAGGTTGGGCCATAAGGAAGGCTGAGCGCCAAAGAATGGAGGCCTTTGAACTATGGGGATGGAGAAGACTCCTGCAAGTCCCTTGGCCTGCAAGGCGATCAAACCGGTCAGTCCTAGAGGAGATCTACCCTGACTGCTCTTTAGAAGGCCAGATCCTGAAGAGGAAACTCAAAGACTCTGGCCACCTAAGGAGAAGGAAGGATTTCCTGGAGAAGAGCCTCATGCTGGGAACGATGGAGGGCAAAAGAAGAAGGGGATGGCAGAGAAGGAGGTGGCTGGATGGAGTCAAAGAAGCAGTCGGCATGAGCCTTAATGGACTCCAGAGGAAGGTAGAGGACAGGAAGGCGTGGAGGAAGTTGTCCATGGGGTCGTGAACAACAACGTCTGGCTATTGAATAAGTGTTCCAAAAACATGAAACATTTTAGAGACTGACAAAACCTTCTACTGAATTACTATTCCCTCCTACTCAGAAGTAACAAAGCAAGAAAACTGTACGAGGATCTCAAGGGAGCTCCCACACAACTAAGTGTGCATGAAAAAAAGAGGAGCCACAAGAAAGTGCTCAGTTAAAATGTACTCAACCCTACAGTAGTAATTCCATATTAATCCTGCAACAATCAAAACTATTATTTTCCCTGGAACTCAGTCTGCCTTATGACATCAGAATCACAGTTAATAAATTGTGCATCAGTGGTCTGATACTCAGAAAATCTTGTGTAAATGATCTCCTTCAGTTTCCTGAACGGCAGAGCCCTATGCCAGTTATCAGTTGCCTTCAGAGTCAGACATCAGTGGGGCAGAAGCAGCTGGAGCCTGTTCCCAGTGTGTGCATGCACAGAGTTGCCAGACGAACAGCTAAAGAACAGGGGTCGACTTGGGAGTAAGGCTACAGGTGGACAATGAACAGCCCCTCCCAGAGGAAAGAAAAGAGGAGCGAAAGGGGAATGGAGTTTGCAGGAGACTTTGCTTCATTGGTTCATGACTCTCTGAGGCTCCTTGCCAAGTTCTGCAGATCTCGGCCTGGCAGCTCTCCCAGCCAGATAAGGTCTGTGACTGTAAATCCTCCTTCAAAAGACTTTACTGGATGTGAATGAGCAGAATTCACTATAAATTAATAAAAGGGTTTTTTGTTGGCACAAGGAGTTGGCTTCAGGCTCTTGGGAAGCCTCAGTCAGAACAGTGAGCTGCTTTGACTGTGAACACATTGGATGAAAGTTGACTTGACTTTACCTGCAGTGCTTGCTCCTGAATGTCTCTGAACAGCTCCATATCTTTCTCCGCCATGACATCTGGGCCTCCTAGAAGCCACTCTTCATTTTCTTGTTTTCCATCCCAGCCATCCTGATTGTCTGAAAACAGAACATTTAGAATTCCTTGATGGATTGTCGACAATTGAAACAGCAAGTAAAGTGATTTCTCATTAAGAAATGGCTTCTGAGCATTCCCTTGCTTTTAAACAAGACAAACACATCCTCCTTAATTTTGGCAAGAGAAGAAAGTCTTACTTGGTTACCGAGAGTGCTTTTCTTTCTTCTACATCCACCCAAAACCCGTCCGCAAAACAGCCCTGCATCCTCTCTTGATTTATGACAAAAGCCTCTAGTTAATAGACAGGGTAATTCCAACTAGTTCCCAATGCTCTTTAGAGTATTATTGACTAAAATAATAAATTGCAGCAATAAATCAAGATAATGATTTGCTTTGATCTTCCTATGATAATACAGCAGGTTATTTCTAATGGACAGCTTTCAAAGGTGGTTATCACAGTTTCTTTATAGCCGTTCACCCAGATAACCTCCCAGTTCCATAAAACACAGAGTCAATCTCTCTCTTCGCTACCTGTGGGCCAATCTGAAGTGCTTGATTTCCTATTGTCCTTTCTCCTGATCCTATATTGCTGAGAGTAGTCCACGACTTCTCCTCGGGCTTTACGCCCATCGGGGGATGGTGTGAAGAATTTGGTAAGGCCATCGATAAGCCCTTTGGTTTTCTTGTTGAATTTCAAGGTGATGCTGGCATCCCCACAGAATTCCAGACCGTCGACTTGCTCCAAGTAACCCCCATCCAATGAGCAAGTCGACTGACTGGATAAGGGGGTCTTACGCTTGCGACCCCGACCGGGTCCCGTCTGAACTTTGCTGAAGGGAGCTTTCGATCTGAAGAAATAATTGGAGAGGAAAAGAAAGGGTGTTAGAAAGAAGACAGAGAAGCATCAATCAAGCTTGCAAACAGTAATTGATTCACAGTGTGTGTGTATATGGGTGTGTGTCTGTGTGTGCATACACAAACATATATACATATATACATATATACATATATACATACATACATACATACATACATACATACATACGTGACACAGTGGCTCAGTGACTAAGATGGTGAGCTTGTCGATCAGAAAGGTCGGCAGTTCGACGGTTTGAATCCCTAGCGCCGTGTAACGGAGTGAGCTCCTGTGACTTGTCCCAGCTTCTGCCAACCTAGCACTTCAAAAGCTTGTAAAAAATGCAAGTAGAAAAATTGGAACCACCTTTGGTGGGAAGGGAACAGCATTCCGTGCATTTAGTCTTCAGCATTTAGTCATGCCGGCCACATGACAGCACTGGCTCTACAGCTTTGAAACAGAGATGAGCACCACCCCCTACAGCTGGAAACGACTAGCAGGGGGGAACCTGTGCGGGGAAAACCTGTATGTATGTATGTATGTATGTATGTATGTATGTATGTATGTATGTATGTATGTATAAAGGAGTCTATGAAATGCCATGCAAAATCTGCCCATCCACATACATTGGACAAACTAATAGGAGAATAAATGCACACATCGCAGAACACAAGACTGCAGTCAGAAAAGAAGAAAAAACTTCCTCCCTTTTCCAGCACCTTAAAGCAACAGGACATGAAATTGATTTTGAAGGAACCAAATGACTCTCCAAAACTGAACTCTTCAACAAGAGAAAGAATGTTGGTCTTACCTGAACGTGTCTTTTAAGAGGAGGGGAGGGAGTGGTCACCTGTGGGTATTCTCAAAGCCTGATTGGTCCAAAGACTGAGAGCAAAGCCTTAAATACTTGTGCCTTCCAATCCTGGCCCAGTTTCTCGAAGTCGAACGGTACAACTGAAACAACAAAAAAAAACAACCAACCCCCCGGGATCACCTGGGCCCTCCCCTTGGCCCCAATGGAACACAACTCAGGGCGGCTCGTGACCACTCCCTCCCCTCCTCTTAAAAGACACGTTCAGGTAAGCCCAACATTCTTTTTCCAGAGGAGGGGAGGGAGTGGTCACCTGTGGGACATACCCAAGCTATAGTCCCAGGGAGAGAGAACAAGAAACCACTAGGACCCAAGGGGAGCATCAGTAGCAATAGCAATAGCAGTTAGACTTATATACCACTTCATAGGGCTTTCAGCCCTCTCTAAGCGGTTTACAGAGTCAGCATATTGCCCCCAACATTCCGGGTCCTCATTTTACCCACCTTGGAAGGATGGAAGGCTGAGTCAACCCTGAGCCGGTGAGATTTGAACAGCCGAACTGCTGAACTGCAGTCAGCTGAAGTAGCCTGCAGTGCTACATTTAACCACTGCGCCACCTCAGCCGCCACCCTCTGCAAGACCCTCTAACCAAACGACGCGTCCGCAGACGTGAAGCATCCAGATAGTAATGTCGGATGAAAGGCGTCGGAGAAGCCCAAGTGGCCACACGACAGATGTCCTCAAACGGGGCCCTCGTGGCCCACGCCGCTGTAGTCGCGGCACTTCTGATAGAATGGGCCGTGATGCCCGATGGGGCCAGACGACCCGAAGCCCCGTAAGCTTCCACAACGGCCTGACACAGCCAATAGCCGATGGTAGCCGAGGACACCCTAGAACCCAGCGTCCCCGGCTGGAACGAAACAAACAAGGCCTCCGACCTATGGACCTCCTCGGTCCACCGGAGGTAGATCCGCAGAACGCAGCAGATGTCCAACCAATGCCAGAGCCTCTCCCTATCATTGGACGGACCAGGGCAAAAGTCGGGCAGGACGATCTCCTGAGCCCTATGAAAGGGAGTATTCACCTTCGTGATGAAGGTAGGATCAAGGTGAAGCACCACCCTGTCCTGGTGAAAATGGCAAAGGTTGTCCCTGGAAGACAGGGCGCCCAGTTCTGAAATACGTCGGGCGGAGGTAACCGCCACCAGGAAGGCCACCTTCAGCGACAAGAACCACAGATGAACAGACCGGAGAGGTTCGAATGGGGCCCCTGTCAAGGCCCTGAGCACCAGGGGAAGATCCCACGTGGGGAACCTGTGGATGGGGAGGGAGGCCTGAGATTAGCCGCCCCCTTCAGAAAACACTTGATCAGGGGGACATGGGAGAGGGAAGAACCCCCCCCCCCCAGGATCGATGACAAAGTCGCCACCTCGCAACGTATTCTGTGAAAGCCTGCTTTCAAGACCCTTCTGGAGGAAGTCTAAGACGTTAGGAATGGTGGCCCTATTGGGAGAAATGCCCAGAGGAGAGCACCACCGGACAAAGGCCATCCAGGTGGAATTGTAAATGCGGGTCATCGATGGACGCCGAGACGCCTCGATGGTACAAATGACCCCGGAGGTCAGATTAGCCCCCCTTGGAAGCCGCCGTTCAAGAGCCAGGCGGTCAGATGGAGCCACTGGGGCTCCAGGTGAATCAGAGCCCCCTGCAGCAAGACCACCTCCCCCTGTGGAATCCTCCACGGAGGGGCCACCGACAGTTGGACCAGGTCTGCGAACCAGGGCCTCCTGGGCCAATAAGGGGCCACCACAATGACCAGGGCCCTCTCCGCCACCACCTTCCTGACGGTCACCGGGACGAGGGGAATGGGAGGGAATGCATAAAGAAGGCCCGAGGGCCACTGGCTCCTGAGGGCGTCCGTGCCCTCCGCCGGCCTGGACTGGAAACGGGTGAAAAACCGAGGAAGCTGGGAGTTCGCTGGCGAGGCGAACATGTCCACCAGAGGAGTCCCGAACCTCCGACAGATCCTCTGAAAGAGCGACGGGTGGAGCTGCCACTCGCCATTGTCCAGAGTCGCCCGACTCAGCCAGTCCGCCTGGACATTGGAGAGCCCGGAGATGTATTCCAACACCAAGGACAACAGGTGGCTCTCCGCCCAGGCGCCCAGCCGCAGAGCGTCCAGCCAGAGGGCGCGCGAGTGGGTTCCCCCTTGACGATTGATGTGGGCCTTGGTGGCCACATTGTCCGTCAGGAGGAGCACATGGCATGGCATCGGACCTGGGTACCTGAGAGACCGCCTCCTGCCAATTACCTCCCAAAGACCGATTTGATCGCACAGGCTTGGCCTTCTCCAGATTCCATCTGCCAGCCAATGTCGGCTGGCGACCCCCCGGGGAACGGCCTTCTCTGTTGCTGCTCTAGCCCTCTGGAACGAGCTCCCCGTGGAGATCCAGACCCTTACTACCCTCCCGGCCTTCCGTAAAGCTATTAAGTCCTGGCTGTTCCGGCAGGCTGGGGGCTGTTGAAGTATCTGGCCCCACTTCAATTGTGAATGTTGCTGTATTTTTTAATTGTTGTATTGTCTTGTATTGTCTTATTTATCCCCTCTCCCTGTTTTATTGTAAGCTGCCTGGAGTCCTTCGGGAGTGGGCGGCATACAAAACCAATAAAACTCTAAACTCTAAACGTGACGCTCCTCCACCGAGGACTGAAAATGATGCAGAGCCAGGCAGGCTGCCTTCAGCTCCAGCCAATTTATGTTGTGGCGGAGATTTGAGGCCGCCCACCTGCCCTGAGCCATCCGAGAACCCACCAGGGCCCCCACCCGAACAGACTCATGTCTGTGGTGACGGTCACCCTGTCCGGCTCCAAGAAGCAGCAGCCCCGCTGAATGGCCGGGGAAAGCCACCACGCCAGAGAGACCCGGACCCCTGCCGGGAGACGGAGAGTCCGAAGAGAGTTGCTCAGCCACCCCCTCTGAAAGGGGATGAGCTCCCACTGGAGAGGCCGAAGGTGAAGCCTGGCCCACGGGACAATCCCAATGCAAGAGACCATCTTGCCCAATAACTGTGACAGAGAGAGGACCGAAGCTAACCGCCTTCCACGAACACTTTCCGCCAGTTGACAAAGGCTGCTCTGATGTTCCGGGGACAGCCGCACCACCCCCGACACGAAGTCTATGACCATCCCCAGGTGTAGAATACGCGTGGAGGGGGAAAGATGGCTCTTGGCGAAGTTCACCGAAAAGCCCAGGCTCTGGAAGCTCCGAATGGTGAGCCAAAGATCCGAGACGGCCTGAGGAAGAGACCCCACCTGAACCAAGACATTGTCCAAACAACATTGCAGCCACACCGAGATGGAGCGCAGGTGAGCCGCCAGGGCCGCCAGAACCTTCGTGAAAGTCCGGGGAGCCGAGGCCAGCCTGAAGGGAAGAGCCCTGTACTGGTAATGGCGGGTCCTGTGCGAGAACCTCAGGAACCGACGGTGAGCGGGCAGAATAGGTATGTGAAGATAGGCCTCCGTGAGGTCCACGGAGGCCAGGAAGTCCCCTTTCCTGATGCCCTGAAGGATAGATTTGAGGGAGGACATTTTGAAACGCCTGTACACCAGGAATCGGTTCAGGCGTTTGAGGACTAAAATCGCCCTCCAGCCCCCCGTGCTCTTCGGAACCACAAACAGATTGGAGTAGTGGCCCAAGCCCCGTTCCCCTAGAGGAACTGCCTCCACCGCCTGAATGTCAAGAAGGTGGGCGATCGCCTGATCCATCAGGCGGCGGTGCTCCCGGCTCCGAGACGGAGGGAACGAGCTGAAGAGGTTCGGAGGGATGGAGAGAAATTCCAATCTGAGACCGTGACGAACCGTGGCTCAGACCCAGGTGTCCGAAATGATTTCATCCTATTGATCCGCATAGAGGGAGAGGCGGCCGCCAATGGGACGACTCGGGTTCGAGTCATTTCCCCCTGAGGTAGGGACGTCCTCCTCCTCCACAAAAGGGCCGCCTGGACTGGTTCTGGAAACGATTCCTGCCCTGAAAGGACGACCCAGGGAACTGCCTATCAGAGTGGAAAGAAGAAAAACGCTGGTTATAGCCGTAATCCGCAGCCCTATACCTTTGCCTACGGTAAGGGCGTGACTTAGTTTCGGGCTTCTTAGCATTAGAAGGAAGAACCTTCTTCTTGTCCTTATCCTCTACAAGGATGGGGACAAGGGCCTCCCCGAAAAGATTGGGCCCCTTGAAAGGGGCAGCCGCCAAATCCCACTTTGCCTTGTTATCCATCTGCCAGTGACGCAGCCAAAGGAGCCTACGAGAGGTGACCGAAGTGGCCAGGGCACTGGAAGCAAACTTGACCATGTCCAGGGTCGCATCAGCTGAGAACTGGCAGGCTGCCATCATCTTGAAGAGATCCTGGTGGAGCCGCTCGTCCTGGATGGGAATGTGCTCCTGGAGCTTCTTAAGCCACATGACAGTGGCGCGGTTAAAGTAGGAGGCCAAGGCCGCGGACTTGATAGCCCATGCAGTGGCATTAAAATTCTTCCGCGAGGTAACTCCTACCTATGGAATATTCTCAAACAGTACTTGGACCAAGAAAGACTGAGAGAACTGGGCCAGGATTGGAAGGCACCAGTATTTAAGGCTTTGCTCTCAGTCTTTGGACCAATCAGGCTTTGAGAATACCCACAGGTGACCACTCCCTCCCCTCCTCTGGAAAATAATTATGGAATCTATCGAAATAGAGAAACACCCCCACAACATGAATAAACGTGATGATATCTCCCGCCTACCAGACATCTGGAAACTAGCCCTAGTCAATAAACGAGTCCCAGCCACAAAAATCGACACAGGACCCAGAACAACACAGGACACCATCACCAGACACCCTCACCAAACATCAATTCCATCAACCAATCAAGATGTGACAACACAGCCAACCAATCCGTTTAAAGCAATAAAGCCAACATTCCACACACCCTCATCTATATTTATAGAAAAACGGCAGCTCCTATCATGCTTTGCTCGCAGAAGCACGAAGCCAAAGGCACCAGCATGATGATGATGATGAGTGTGACCTCATCAAAACATTGCAAAGATACTGTCAAACTTACACGGGAAAAGACATGAATACGCACGCGCGCACACGCACACACATACACATATGTTGCATTTGTGCTGATAAATAAATAAAGGGAGACTAGTATAGAACTATTTCAAGCTATTTAGCTCTCATCGGCTAGCCATACTCTTACTGGGAATCGAACCCAGTAAGGGTATGGCTAGCTGGTGAGAGCTAAAGAGCTTGAAATAAATTTATTTATCAGCACAAATGCAACACAAATGTAACATAAAAAAATGGCTTTCTGCCTGGATGGCTCTTAGGGTGAGCCGCAAGACAGAAAAGGGAAGCAGTCCCATATTTGGGCATACCAAGGGTTGTGACACAATACATACGTACGTACGTACGTACGTACGTATGTACGTACATAACTGTTTTGTTTGGACTGAGAATTATACTTTAACATTCCTGCAAGTTTACTGGAATCAAATCCAACTACATTCAATAATTCAACAGAGAAATTACTTCCATGTTACTGTGCAAATTGGCACCTGGTGCTGATTTCTTATGACTCTTTTGCATAAACGTAAAATACAACAACCACTACAAATGTTGCACACTTCCATTTTTGGTAAAGTATTAAAAATGTGTTTATGAGCAAGAAATGGAGATGAACACCACTCTCTATAGACAGCAATTACTAGGGGAGCAAAATGGTACTTCTTTACTTTTCTATGAGCCAGAACCTTAGGATCTGTTAAAAGGGTTCTGAAACAGTGGATTTAGTTGTAGGCAAAACTAATATTCAAGGAGGGAATATCCCAATATTTCCCAGAATGTCCCAATCCAGCTGTTCTGTTTTCCAGAAGTAAATCTTCCAGAATAAGGATAAGGTAAAAGTAAAGGTTTCCCTCACACACATGTTCTAGTCATTCCCAACTCTAGGGGGTGGTGCTCATCTCTGTTTCAAAGCCGAAGAGCCAACCCTGTCCGGAGACGTCTCCATGGTCATGTGGCCGGCATGACTCAATGCCGAAGGCACACAGAACGCTGTTACCGTCCCACCAAAGGTGGTTCCTATTTTTCCACTTGCATTTTTACATGCTTTCGAACTGCTAGGTTGACAGAAGCTGGGACAAAGAATGGGAGCTCACTCCGTTATGCGGCACTAGGGATTCAAACCGCCAAACTGCCAAACTTTCTGATTGACAAGCTCAACAGGTATGCAATATTCTCTGTGTATTTTGGAACAGTGATGTGTCCCTGTTTTCACATCTCTGAATGAATGTTTTCTCATTTACGTCGCTTCGGAATATTTTTGCATTGGATTAACTGACAAGCATCTTAATCATGCAAATGAAATAATGAACAAAGATTTCATTGTTGGGGTAACAATTTTGAACTTCTGGGGAGATAATAGGGCTCCAGGAAAGTAGATGGTCTTCTTTAATGAGTTCAATATCTTAGAACTGTTCTCTGTTTTGAAAGAGGGGCTAGAAAAAGATGCAAAAAAGGGGGGGAGGGTTGCAGAAAATAGTTTATGACAGTTGCAGTGTCCCAGGGTCATGTGATCACCTTTTGCGATCGTCTGGCAACAGGGAAGCCAAATTCACTTAACAACCATGTTACTAACTTGGCAACTGCAATGCTTCACTTAAGAACTGTGGCAAGAAAAAGAAAGTGTTAAATGGAGCAAAACCCACTTAACAAATGACTCCTTTAGCAACAGAATGTTTGGGCTCAATTGTGGTCATTAAGTCAAGGACCGGTAATATTCCAAGCTTAAAACAAAATATGAATGTTCTAAGACACCCCCACACACACACACAAGATTTCTTCTAGCAAAACATAAGGCAACTTTTGCTATTCTAACAAAATGGTCTGATGGAATGTTTCAAGCGAGACTCTTCTGTTAGAACAGAGGTTTTCAAACTTGGCAACTTTAAGACTTGTGGACTTCAACTCCCAGAATTCTCCAGCCAGAATAACTAAAGTTGCCAAGTTTGGGGGCCCCTGTGTTAGAAGCCCCAAATAAAAAAATAAACTATTTAATGGACATCCCAAACTCAAAAGTTAAATGTATGTTCAACATACGCTTTTCCATAAGAATCAAAGCTAATGGCTCTAAATCAAATTGAAATCTGAACTCCCTGGAGGATTTTTAACCCAAGGGTAGCTCTGATGTAAAAATCCATTTCTGGCAGCGGTGTTCTTTTAGAAGGCAGAATTAAGAAATATCTAAATTGCCATCCTACAAAAGTGTTTCCCACCTAACTTTTTCCCAACCCTTCATTTGGCATAATCCAAAGCTAGAAATGGAAAATAAATGTAGAAACCAAAACAATGTTAAGTTTGAATATTATAGAATTAAGTGAATCAAAAAACAAATGTTTAAAGAGAAAATCTATTTAATACTAACCTCTTCCAAAGTAGGTACTAAGTCACTTGGTGTTTAAATTTGCAAAAAAAAGGGGACATCTCTAACAGCAAAATTTCTTCAATCTCTATCAGACTCCAAGTCTCAAAGTACTTACGTTGCATTTTGGTTCTTTAATCTGTTTTTGGGACGTCCTATAGGGTTGGCATAACGCCGCTTAATCTGTGCTGCCTTCTTTTGGAGTAGTTTTCTTCCTTTTTTACGTGGTCGACATATTTGACATATCCACATGCCTGTAAAAGACAAACCTCGTCGTCATACAACCACAGTCCTGCTTGTTTGTGTTCCACATTTCTATCTTCCATCTGGAGATTCTCCAACAGAATATAAAAGGTGAGTAAAACTGGACAGGGTATTGTTTCTAAAAACAATAAAAGCGTCACCCAGCCAACAGAAAATGACCAAGAATAAATGCAGAACGTGAAGATGGCATACTAAAATCAGTAAGAGAATTTTATTGGAAAACTTGGTTTTTAAATGTCTACAGAGATTCTCAGTCATCCAGGTCAGGGCTGCCCCAGAGATGCTTTTTCAAGAGGCAACTGGATGTTTCGCTTCTTCCTTCCATTCCCCACCATGTGGGAATTCTGGGAGATAAAAGTCCACCCATCTTAAAACTGCTAAGGCCGAGAAACCATATCTTAGAGAAGAGCCCTATCTTCTTCAGAGCTGAAGAAGCTTCTTGGATGAGAAGAGAAACGCCTTCAAAGAAAAACCAGAAAGTCCTGTTGCCTCTTGAAAAAAGCACCTTTGGGTCAGTTTTTAAATGTTTTCGGGGGGGGGGGGGTGTAATTTGATCTCAACTGTGAGGCTGTTCCACAGCATCAATGCTGCCACCACACAACAGGGCCTCCTCCCTTTAGCCATCTGATCTTCCGAAAATGAAGCGTCGGTAATATATTTTCCCTATTAGACCTCATTAATTAGGCCAATATTCATTAGAGTAGGTAGCCCTGCAACTATCTGGTAACCAAACCATAAATGGCTTTAAAAAACAGCACCTTAAGTTGTATCTGGAAGCCAATTGGCAACCAATGCAGGGTTCACAAACCAGTGTTATATACGTACTTCCAACAACAGACGCCAAAGAGTAGGCAAGCTGGTGCATTGTTGGATCAATTGTAATGTTGGGGTAGTTTTTAAGGGCAACCACAAACAGAGCACATTACAGAAGTCTAGCTAGATGGCGATAAGCAGGACAATTACTGCTAGATTCATTGTGCCTGGTGTGGTCTGCAGGCAGCCTTCAGAGAGCTGGCAGCAGTCAGACAGTGAGGAGGTTGGGGAGGAACATGGGCCAGTCCTAGAGTCTGGGGAAGGCTTGGACGAGGGATCTGCATTGGAGGCAGAGAGGGAGCTAAGGCCATCTGGTAGTTATGTGCTGCCTCCGGAGCCTCCAGAGTGTGACATCAGCGAGGCAGAGGAACAGGGGGAGCCTTTCCCGGTGCGCACTTGCGCAGAGCTGCCAGAAGGCAAGAACAGTTAAAGCAAAAGGGGCGACTCAGGAATAAGGCTTGGAGATGATTGGCCCCTCCCATAAGACATAAAAGAGGAGCAAAGGCAGGTGAGCCTTTGCAGGAAGCAATTTGTTCATTCTGGTCGGTTCAAGCTCTGAGAAATCCTGTTTGACTCTGTGCTCAATTTGGCCTTGCAAAACTAACTGGCAATTAGGTCTCTGGCAGTGTTCCAAGGGAGATAAAGGTGGGTGCTTATCAGCCTTACCCTGAAAGACTGTGGCAGACTTCTGTTGGGCTCTTCACAGACTAATTGTGAATCATTATGGGCTGTGAAAAACATGATTCACAGCTGTTCAAATTTTAAAAAGGGGTTTTGGAGACTAAGTGTGTGATTTTTACTGTCTCAGGAAGCCTAGGTCAGAACAATGCCTGAGGTAGGGTTGCAACTGAAGCACCAGCTGAAGTTGGGAACATTCTAGCCATGACATCCACCGGCTGTTCCATCATGAATCCAGAAGGATTCCCACATTGTGAACCTGTTCATTGACAGGGAATGCTTGATGAGGTGCTGGAAAACTCCAGTGTGTTCACAGCAACTCAGATTTACCAAGCGCGTACTCTCTCCCATCCAAGTCCTGGCCATCCCTAGGACACCAAAGATATTGATGATGCCACCACACCCTGAACCACCGAATGACATCTCCCCAGAGCTTCACATATAAAAGTAAGGAAGAAAACTACCCTGTTTTCCCGAAAATAAGACCTTCCTGGATAATAAGCCCAGTCGGCTTTTGAGCGCATGCACTAAAATAAGCCTTCCCTCCCAAATAAATCTTCCCCCAAAATATTGCAACACAGCATCAGCCATGAGGTGACCACGCTCGCTGCCTCCTGCTCCTCAAAAATAATAAGACCTCCCCGAAAATAAGACCAAGTGCTTATTTCAGGGATAAAAGAAAATAAGACCTTCTTTTCTTGCATTGGAGCGCAAATGTGTAAATTGTTCTGCCTATGAATTCTATCCTGTGTGCTCAAGATTTTCCACATAATCAGAAAAGGTTTACCTTTCCTTCTTGTATCATTTTTCACCCCGCCCCCTCCTCCTTACCTTTTGGCATCCTGGTCAAAGGAGGATCACAACACTCCATATGAAAGCCCCGATCACACGAGTCACAAAAGAGCATATTATCCTGTAATGGCACAGAAGTTTCTGGTTAATGCATTGTATGTGCACACTCCGAGAGTTACAACATGGAGGCCATCAATGCTTTTGGCCACGGTTCAGAATACCTAAGGGAGCCACTGGGATATAGCGGTTATAGCAACTTTGAGGCCATTCCCCAGCCACAAAAGTTCACCAGATAATTCTGGACCCATTATCTGCTCTCAGCCTAACCCAGCAGTTCTCAACCTGTGGTTCATGGACCCCTGGGCAGCCATGATGTCATCACGGGGGGACCACAAAGGCTTGAAGAAATGTGAGTGTCGGGCGTCCGTGGCCACAAAGGGTATTTAAAGGGGGTGTATGGTGAAGAAAAAGTGAGGAACCACTGGTCTAACCTATTCCCAGGGCTGTTGTGGGGATAAAACTGGTGATGGAATGTACTACTTTGCATTCTAAAAGGAAAGGCAGGATATAAATTTACCTTCTGTAACCAATTTATTTATTTTATTTGTAGCCCAAATAAACTTATTATTTTTACAAATAACTCAAAGGTGGCAAACATACTCCTGTACTCCTAAACATACAACAACTTTGTGAGGTGGGCTGGACTGAGAGAGAGAG
Source organism: Thamnophis sirtalis (assembly GCF_051295495.1). Taxonomy (NCBI): domain Eukaryota; kingdom Metazoa; phylum Chordata; class Lepidosauria; order Squamata; family Natricidae; genus Thamnophis; species Thamnophis sirtalis. The sequence goes on from NW_028261382.1 coordinate 73,407,968, forward strand.
AGGGACTGGCCCGAAGTCACCCAGCCGGCTTTCATTCCTAAGGCGGATCTTGAACTCACGGTCTTGCACTTTCCAGGCTGGTGCCTTAACCACTAGACCAAATTGGCTCAATTAATGAATTAAGAGAATGTCTTCTTCATAACTGTCACCAGCCCTCTGATAAATAACTTATTTCATATGCCTTGCTCATATTCTAAAATTAGAAGACCAACAGAGGCTACCTTCTGTACGAAACCTGATGAAAAAACCCATTCAACAAGACAGCCAGGTGTAAAACTGGTTTTGCAATATTTTTTTTTCATTCAAAGCTGACTTCTGTCTGTAGTAATTGAAAATTATAAATCCTTCCTGCTCACGTTCCAGTTTGATTGTTTTACTGATTTATTGTCATTTCGTTACCAATTACATTGTCATCATTTTGGAACTATTGCGTACGAAATTAACTTTTCAATAATTTTTTCACTATTGTGATAAGTAACATATTAAACTAGGAAGCATGAGAAGAAATATTTTGTTATTGCTCTTTTTAAAGTGTCAGCTTTTGTTTTCACATAGTTGTCTTCTGCTTTTCTATTTTAAAAAAAACCATCTTAAATAATGTTTACATAAATAAAAATACCGTATTTTTCGGAGTATAAGACGCACCAGAGTATATGACGCACCGGACCAAGATTTTGAAGAGGCAAATTTTTAAAAAAAGTTTTTGCATTCTGCAAACCTCCCAAAAATGGCCCGTTTTTCACGAAAACGGGCTTGTCCCCCCCCCCACCAAAAAAAGGCATGAATAGCCTTTAGGGAGCTTGCAGAGTGTTCCTGGGGGTGCCCCCCAAACGAGCAAAAAATGGCCCATTTTTCACGAAAACGGGCCCGTTTTTTGTCAAAAAAATTGCATGCATAGTCTTTAGGAGGCTTATAGAGTACTCCTGGGGGTGCGGGGGGGGGGGCAAAATTGAGCAAAAACAGCCTTTCTACAGGCTCTGCATGGTCATTTTGGTGAAGGGGCAGGGTTTCAGGAGGCCAAAAATGCTGTATTCAGTGTATAAGACGCACCCAGATTTTCAGCCTCTTTTTTGAGGGAAAAAGGTGCATTAACTTATACTCTGAAAAATACAGTAAGTAAGTAAAATCAGCCAGGTTTCTCCACTATGTGCTTTGGAAAGAGAAGATTAAAAAGATCACCAAGTACAAGGACCACAAAAATGCTCTCCTGCAAACCAATTTATCTAATGTTAGCCACAGAATGACACAAAGCATCCCCTGCACTTGATGGTTTTAGAAAATGGTCAGGCCCACGGGAAATATAGTAGTTCACAGAATACAAGGCCCTTTGGAGCATTAAAAGGTAACCTCAGCGTTTTGGATTAGATCCAGAAACATGCTGGGAGTAAAACAATTGTTACAACAGTTTCCTGCAGTAAGCTCCAGCTGGACTCCCCCCACTTTGTGCCAGCTGTAGTTTCCAAATAGTCCCAAAGTATCTTTAAAGTGCTCTAATTTGGATGTTACAAAGGTATACGTGACGGTTGCCAAATCAAATCACAGTGTGCAAGTGCAAACAAGATGAATTCTGCAAAAGAGATTACTCTAAGTTTTATCCAGGCCAAGATCATCTTAGGAGCCATGGTGGTGCAGTGGTTGGAATGCAGCATTGCAGGCAAACTCTGCCCACTGCCAGGAGTTCGATCCTGACCGGCTCAAGGTTGACTCAATCTTTCATCCTTCCAAGGTGGGTAAAATGAGGACTTGGATTGTTGGGGACAAGAGACTGATTCTGTAAACCACTTAGAGAGGGCTGTAAAGTCGTATGCAAGTCCAAGTGTTATTGCTCCCTTCCTTCCTGTCTGCCTGCCTGACCTCCCCTCCCTTCCCTTGCTCCCTCCCTCCCTTAGAATGTAGTATTGCAGGCTAACTCTGCACATAGGCAGCATTTCGATCCTGATGGGCTCAAGGTTGACTCTGCCTTCCATCCTTCAGATTGTTGGGGGCAAGAGGCTGACTCTATAAACTGCTTAGAGAGGGATGTGAAGCACTGTGAAGTGGCATATAAGTCTAAGTGCTATTGCTGTGTGATGTAACTTCCAGACCACTGATCCAGCCAATAAAACCTTCAGCTCAGATACTCACAGCATTTTTGCCCTGGTCTCGACAGGAACTGCAGGTTTTGCACTCAATGCACTGCCATCGTAAGGCCTTCACCCGAACGGTTAATTCTGGGGAGAACTTCAAGCAGGATGGATGACCTGTACATGCAAAGGATACAGGAGGAATTTCCATGATGCCAAGGAAAAAACAGTAATATTTAGTAAAAGTAAGATTACAGGTTCTAACGCAGTTCACTCTTGACTTCCAGAGAAGACACCCGGTTTGTCAAAAGAATTCAAAACATGTTCTCGGCACTTTGCATCAATTTGAAGGCTGTGTTTTCAAAAGGAAATGGGGGTTTTTTTGCCCAAGAATTTTATTTCGGTTTTATGAGGAAAACTTTAGTCCCAAAAAGATTTTTGTGGATGGCTGAACCCAAATGATTTCAACATGTCCATGATTCACACATGATTTTAAAGTACTATTCATACAATACTTGTTAAAATCTATGTCTATTTTCATCTGTGTAGCATTTTTGGACAAAGAAATGATTCCTGGCACTAAAAGTACTGCTCATAATGGAATGATCTGTCATCTGCTTTGAGGAAGCCATATATTTTGTTTTTGCTGTAAATGTATATCTAAATTCCATACAGACCACAACTGAGGGCAAAATTTGTTGCTAAGCGTGACAGTTGTTAAATGAATCTTGCTCCATTCTACGATCTTTCTTGTCATCGCTGTTGAGTGAATCACTGCAGCTGTTAAGTTAGCAGCATGGCTGTAAAGTGAAGCTTCCCCACTGACTTTGCTTGTGTTGTGGCTCGCCAGCAGCCAGCAGAGCTGGCAGCAGATTCGGACAGTGAGGAGGTTGGGGAGGAACATAGGCCAGTCCTGGAGTCTGGGGAAGGCTCTGATGAGGGCTCTGTGTTGGAGGCAGAAAGGGGGCCAGGGCCGTCTGCCGGCTATCAGCTGCCTTCGGAGTCAGACATCAGTGAGGCAGACAAATAGCTGGAGTCTGTTCCCAATGTGCGCATGTGCAGAGTTGTCAGACAAAGGGAACAGTTAAAGAACAAGGGTCGGTTTGGGAGTAAGGCCACAGATGGACAGTGAATGGCCCCTCCCAGCTGGAGCCTGTTCCCAGTGTGTGAATGCGCAGAGTTGCCAGACGAAGAGAACAGCTAAAGAACAGGGATCGAGTTAGTAGTATGGCCACAGGTGGATGATGAATGGCCCCTCCCAGAGGAAATAAAAGAGGAGCGAAAGGGGAGTGGAATTTGCAGGAGAACATTAGTTCGCTTAATTGGTCCGTGACTCTCCAAGACTCCTGCCACGTTTTGCAGGTATCGGCCTGGCAGCTCTCCAAGCCAGATAAGGTCTGTGACTGTAAATCCTCCCTTGAAAGACTTCGTTGGATGTGAATGAGCAGAATCCACAGGAAATTAATAAAAAGGGGTTTTGTTGGGACCAGAAGTTTGCTTCCTACTCTCGGGAAGGCTCGGTCAGAAAAGCTTATCCGAAAAAAGGGGATCACATGATCCCAGGACTCTTGAACGGCCATAAATATGAATCAGTTGCCAAGCATCTAAATTTTGATCCAATGACTCTGGAGAATGCTGCAATGGTTTCAAGTGAGAAAAAGGGTCACAAGTCACTGCAAGTGTGGCTTCAAATGGTCAATAAGTGAACTGTTGTAAATTGAGGACTGCCTGTAATCCAAGCACTTGTAGTTTTAGCCCATCATCCACCCATTCTGGCGGATGGTGTCATTTCAGCACTACTGTATGGTGATCGCATTGTTATTATGTCTACTTCATAGGTGAGCATGAGAAAAGCACCCGTTTTATTTTGCACAGAATAAAATCTATCAATAAATTGTCAGAAAACAAAAAGGTTTTGCTCGATGTCGTAAAATGTATAAATGGCAAATAAATAGGACACCAACTGAACAGGTGCACACCTATAAATACCCTGGAGTGCAATTTCATGCTTCCTTTTCCTGGCTTATTCATTTTTCTTATCAGGCCATGTTGCAAAGCGTACCTCTATAGCTATTATAAGATTTTAGCATCTGAAAGGAGCCAGTTATAATCCTGCAGCCTCATAAGGTCTTCCAAGCTTAAGGAGTCCCTCTGCTTCTTTATGGCTCCCAAATTGGCTCTTTTGCAAAGCTTAATGTTATTGAAACCCTCCAAAATAAAATGCATTAGAGCCACAATTCATGGTACTGACATTTATTAAAAATGCCATCCTACATACCGAACAGGCCTAGTTTCTCATGGTGCCTTTTTCTCAGCTTCTGGCTAAAGTTAATCCCATTTCCCATAGGTTTGGCCTCATTAGTATGTATAGATTATTTTGAAATCATCATGGCTTGGAAAAGCCCGTGATAAAAATTCAATTGCTAGATCTATGGAAAGTCTGTACTCGATAGGTTTTTCTAATGCTACAACTACCCTTAAGAAACTAATTTGGGATATAGATCTCCAAAACAATGTTAAGTAAAGTGTCACATTCCAATATTTATCATTTGCTTCCAAAAAAATTGCTCCAGACTATTTAAACATTTATTCTGATTTTAAAATTTTGTTAAGGCCTTCACTGTAAGCCCTTTTATTAATTTCCTGTGAATTCTGCTCATTCATATCCAGCAGTCTTTCGAGGGAGGATTTACAGTCACAGACCTTATCTGGCTTGGAGAGTTGCCAGGCCCATATCTGCAAAACTTGGCAAGGAGTCTCACAGAGTCACAAACCAATTAAGCGAACTAATTGTCTCCTGCAAACTCTACTCCCCTTTTACTCCTCTTTTATTTCCTATGGGAGGGGCTATTCATCATCCACCTGTGGCCGTACTACTAACTCGATCCCTGTTCTTTAGCTGTTCTCTTCGTCTGGCAACTCTGTGCATTCGCAGACTGGGAACAGGCTCCAGCTGTTCGTCTGCCTCACTGATGTCTGACTCCGAAGGCAGCTGATAACTGGTATATGGCTCTGGCCCCCTCTCTGCCTCCAACACAGAGCCCTCATCAGACCCTTCCCCAGACTCCAGGACTGGCCCATGTTCCTCCCCAATCTCCTCACTGTCCGAATCTGCGGGCCACAACAGTTATATAAACTCTAACTTCTAGACCCTGAGCCACAAGGACAAAGGAGCAGCATCTGGTTTAAACAGCGCACACTGACAGAGTCATGCATGATCTCCATTGAAACTCAAAAGTAAACCTCTGAATAGCTGGGAATTAATGCTCATAAACAAGGGCTGACCTCTGGGCCTTTCCTGCAACTGATAGAGAATCGCCTAGCAATCAATGCAGTTGAGAGCCTTGTGACAGTGCCAGGACGTTATAATAATTACCATTTATCTTTAGAAAATATTTACTTGCAATCAGGCCTACGGTAGTACAAAGACCAAATGTTGTGTGTGTGTGTGTGTGTGTGTGTTTCCAACCAGATGAACAGATCATCACCAGCGCCAACAAACCTTAGTGCCCCAAATTTTACATGGAAAGTCACCTACCACTATTGCCGCAATCAGCACAAGAGATGAGCTCCTCTGGTTTCTTTTCTCGGTTTTGTTCTTTTGTACCAAGGCAGAAACTGCAGATTGGGATTGGTTCAGCAACTGGCTGCAAGGGGAGGGAGGGGGGGAAGAGAGGGGAGAAAGAGAACACAAGCTTTCATTAATTAGCATGTTTGCAAATTACTGTATAAAAATGCCTGACTTTCACCTCAGGTGAGAGATGGTAGAACTTGGGGTGCTAGGACTGCTTCATTGCTTCTCCCGTTCAAAGTCAAAATACTTCACAATGAACACAAAGTTGAAAAGAAGCTGGGTCCAAATCACACTGGCAGGAGAAAATATATGGCGGGGGGGAGGGAAGTTTTATTGGCACCTTGGTCCAAAAGAGAAGCTGGCTGAACAATGGATGCTCCTTTAGGCCCACATGATCCAGGGTGGGCACGGATAATTGACGCGCAAAATATAGCCTCTCATTATCAAGACAACCCCTGCCTTCTCGAGGTACCCACCGTTTTCCAACAGAAGGGGCTCTGTCGACTCTTAGGCCCGGCGAGCTCAAGTAGTACTCAGCCTAGAATCATGGATCCCGTTGATTCGGGATGCATGCGACTCTACAGCGAAGGGATTGGCGATGCCGTACCGACGCTAAAGACTTAAGTCAAGTAAGTCAAAGTCACATGATCCAGCCAGGATTCAGGTCAGTGGTTTGAGAAGACAAAGTCAGTCAATATTTCTGTCCAAGGATTATCATACAGGTGGTCCTCAGCTTAAACGATGGCAATTGAGCAGAGAATTGTTGCTGCTAAGTGAAACAGTTGTTAAGTGGGTTTTGCCCCCCATTTTACGACCTTTTTTACTCTAGTTGTTAAGTGAATCATTGCAGCTGTTAAGTTAGTAACGTGGTTGTTAAGTGAATCTGGCTTCTTTGCTAGTTAAAAAATCAGAAAGGGGAATCATGTGACCCGGGAAACACCTCAACTGTAATACAATACAATACAATACAATACCAGAATTGGAAGGGACCTTGGAGGTCTTCTAGTCCAACCCCCTGCCTAGGCAGGAAACCCTATACCGTTTCAGACAAATGGCTATCCAACATCTTCTTAAAGACTTCCAGTGTTGGGGCATTCACAACTTACGGAGGCAAGTTGTTCAACTGATTCATTGTTCTAATTGTCAGGAAATTTCTCCTCAGTTCTAAGTTGCTTCTCTCCTTGATTAGTTTCCACCCATTGCTTCTTGTTCTGCCTTCAGGTACTTTGGAGAATAGTTTGACTCCCTCTTCTTTGTGGCAACCCCTGAGATATTGGAAGACTGCTATCATGTCTCCCCTAGTCCTTCTTTTCATTAAACTAGACATACCCAGTTCTTGCAACCGTTCTTCATGTTTTAGTCTCCAGTCCCCTAATCTTCTTGGTTGCTCTTCTCTGCACTCTTTCTAGAATCTCCACATCTTTTCTACATCGTGGCGACCAAAACTGAATGCAGTATTCCAAGTGTGGCCTTACCAAGGCATTATAAAGTGGTATTAACACTTCACGTGATCTTGATTCTATCCCTCTGTTTATGTAGCCTAGAACTGTGTTGGCTTTTTTGGCAGCTGCTGCACACTGTTGGCTCATATTTAAATGGTTGTCCACTAGGACTCCAAGATCCCTCTCGCAGTTACTACTATTGAGCAAAGTACCACCTATACTATACCTGTGCATTTTGTTTTTCTTTCCTAAATGTAGAACCTTATTCTTTTCACCATTGAATTTCATTTTATTAGATAGTGCCCAATGTTCAAGTTTGTCAACAAACTTGATAAAAATAAATGTTGCCAAACAGCTGGATTTTGATCACGTGTTCATGGGGATGGTGCAACAATCATCAGTATGAAAAACTGTCACTTTATAAGTCACTTTTTCCAGGGTCATTGTAACTTTGAACAGTCACTAAATGAACTGTTGTAATTCAAGGACTACTGTAGGCCACTGTGTATATGGCACAAATTGTTCCCATACTTATTAATTTGGTCACCTTGTAATTTCAAGTTTACTGAGGATGGTAAATAATAAAATGCTGTTTTGACAAAATTGAAACAATAAAATGCTGGGAAAGACTTCTCCCTCTGGTTTGCTATAAATCAAGTGCTCTTAGCACTTTACATCAGCTATATCAATCAGTCTCTTGACATTATCAGCAATATATCTCGCCCCTTTTTAACTGGGTTGATCAGAAAGTCATCTGAAAAGGAGGACAGCTCCTTAAAAAAGCAATTTTAGCTGCTAAGTAGAGATGGAGTGCACTATGTCCATTTTTTGCTGGAGATTTTGATTCTACAAACTCCAAACCAATTCTTATTATTTAATACTAAGACAGTGTTATTGAGTTGTCTGTGTGCTGGTTCTAGATATCCCCCCTTTCCTCGTTCTGTTATGCAGATTCCAAAATCTCAACACAACCCATCCAACTAATATTGATGATTTTTAAGGAAGATACTAACAAATAGTAAAACTAATCAGGCTTGATTCAAACTAAACCTTTTTGTAGGCGTTAAATCTGATGCCTAGGGTGCATTTCACCAAACTGAATATACAGGAAGATCAGAATAAAATGTTTAAAAGATGTCAGGGGATGCATCATCATATAGGCAGAAAGGAAGGACTCTAACAGCTCCTTTCCACCTACTCCTAGCGGGAAAAGTCAGCAATGCATAAACGTCTTTTCTTTTGCAAAAAAAGAAAAAAAAAATTTTTTTTTGAAGATTTGAGAAATTCTTGGAAAAGGTCAAATCAAAACTTCTGCCGCCCATCTCACTTGTTTTACACCACCTCACCTGACTCTTTTCTCATCTCTTCTGGTTAGCTGAGCAACAAATGAGCAACTCTGCAGGACAAATACAGAAAGACTCACGGCAGAGGATAAGAAAAACATTTTTGAGAGTGTAAAAGCTTTCCTCTAGCTGGCATCCCTAAAGGAGTCGCTGAATAATAAACTAACAGTTTTTACAAGTGCAATCAACACCAGTACCTTCGGAAAGAAAAAGTGTATTGAATGCAGTTAGGATACGTGTAATTACAAAGAGTAAGTAGGCAGGGGGAAGACTAATCTTTTGAATCAACTATTATAGGAAGGGGTGTAAGATATCCCTGGTGATATACATAGGCAGCAAAGAAATCTGGAGACAGCGAGGAAAGAAATAAATGTACACAATTGAAGACCTGGGGAAAAAAAGACAAGGGACAGCAGCAAGAGAATCTGGCAGACAGTCAACTCTCTCTCTCCCTCTCTCTCTGCTGTTTTCCTTTCAAGCACATCTATCGATGTAATGTCAGCACAGCCGAAGGGAAAATGGGAGGAGGGAAGAAGGAAAAGGAAGAGTCTGAGACTGGGGGGGGGGGGGGGGAGTGAGACTGTTTTAAGGATTGCCAGCTTCTCAGCGCACAACACAAAAGCTGTCTGGGAAGCCCACTTGCTTGACAGAAGGGAAGACTTAAACTGTTCCCATAGCGAAGCACCGAAAAGAGAATAATTTATGGAAAGGAAGGTTTAAAAGAAAAACACACAGAGATATATACGTGGAGGTAGCCGCCAACAATTTATCTTCTTCTCCAAGCCCAAGAGCTCCTTGAGTCTATTTTTGGAGTTCTAAGTCCAGATGCAGACTGGAATATCAAATCTTGTTTGTAGAAAAAGAGGTCCTTCCACATGTTATGCAATTTGCTGCATTTATTCCATTTCCATCCTTCTGCTTTAACTGCTTTAGGCAAACAACAGAAAGGGAGGAGGGAACAATGACAGTCTGGGCACCCAGTTTAAAACAAAAACAAAAAACAGACAGGCACTCATGTTTACACACTGTAAGTACCTGGAGGCAGATTTACTTTTATGTTCTCAGAGCACAGGTAGGGAGTAGAAAGCCACTCTGCGAGGGCAGATATAACATTTCTCCCTTCTATGTATCACTCTTACTCAGTAGTAATTTAACCTTGGATGCATCATCTTTCATATCAGATCTTTGAAAATATATTCCTAATTCTCCTACCCTTGCATTACTATTAGTGCAGAATATTAGTCATCTGCACCTCTATAACTGTCTGGTTTGGTTCTGCAACAAGATAGACAAAGACTTCAGAGGATAATTAGAACTGGCAAAAAAAAACCAATTACTACCAACCTGCCTTCTATTGAGAACCTGTACACTGCACGAGTCAAAAAGAGGGCTGTGAAAATATTTACAGACCCCTCACATCCTGGACATAAATTGTTTGAACTCCTACCCTCAAAATGACGCTATAGAGCACTGCACACCAAGACAACTAGACACAAGAACAGTTTTTTCCTGAACGCCAACACTCTGCTAAACAAATGATTCCCTCAATATTGTCAAACTATTTACTAAGTCTGCATTACTATTACTATTAGTCTTCTCATTTCCTCCCACTTATGACTGCAGGACTGTAACTTTGTTGCTTGTATCCTTACAATTTATATTGATATTGTTTCCTGATTGCTTATTTGTACTCTATGACTATCATTAAATGTTGTATCTTACAATTCTTGAGGAGTGTATCTTGTCTTTTTATGTACACAGAGAGCATATGCACCAAAAACAAATTCCTTGTGTGTTCAATCACACATGGCCAATAAAGTATTCTATTCTATTCTACACTCTATTCTATTCTTCTATTCTATTCTGCACTTTCTAATCTACACTTTCTATTCTATTCTGTCAGAGACAGGTTGAGAAGAGTGGCAGTGAAAACATCCCAAGCTAACTTCCTAAGATTGGCCCTCCATTCAGAATCACAAGGGTCGTTATGCCAGCTTGAGTGGAACTGGTAGTTTGATTTTTTATTTTTTCAAATGAACATCCCCCTTTTAACATCTCCAGATGAAAAGTATCATAAATCTTGAACTGCTCCGACAATTGACTACGCTCTGTCCTTGGCCAACTGTACCCTTGGAAATGGCAGGATCCTTTTAACGTGCAGCGGTTTTTCAGATCAGTCCCTTTTTTATTATTATCTATGGCTGCAGGATACAGAAAACGGCACTCAATTTTGACATCAGGTCCACAGCTTCAGAAGTGGCTGTGAGGCATTCTTTTGGGAATCCGTGTACTTTGAAAAAAAAGAAAAACATTAGGGAACGATACTTGACTCAGCGAGTTCATAAATAAGTGTAATCTCAGAAGTCAAGCGTTTCTTTTTTGCTTCAGTTCTTGAATCAAACGGAAGATAAAGCTTGATTCATTACACTTGTCTTTTTATCAACTGCCTTCCAGATAGAAGTAAACTACAACTCTATCTGGCAGGCGTTAAGGGTATGCTTAGCGGTCAGCCCAAACATAACACTACTGAATCTCCAGATGTGCCTTGACTAAAACCTCTATCATTCACACCGGTGAGTATGGATGTGGATAACAAAAGTTGTAGTTCAACACATCTCCATATTCAGTAGATTAAGACTTAAGCTCACTGTTCTTCAATCTTTAATGCAGCAGTGTCCAACTTTGGCAACTTTAAAATTGGTGCACTTCAACTCCCAGAAATGGGATTGAGGTCCACCAATTTTAAATTTGCTAAGATTGGATACCGTACTTTTTAGAGTATAAGACGCAGCAGAGTATAAGGCACACCAAGATTTTGAAGAGGTAAATTTTTTAAAAAAGTTTTGGTACTCTGCAGACCTCCTAAACCCTCTGCACACCTCATTTTTTTTGTGAAAACTGGGTTATGCAGAGAGTTTGAGAGGCCTGCAAAGTGCTCCTGGGGGCTGGGAGGGGGGCAAAAATGAACAAAAAACAGCCCATTTTTCGCAGAAACGGGCCCATTTTTTTACTAAAAAGGGGGCATGCATAGCCTTTAGGAGGCTTGTAGAGTGCTGCTGGGAGGGGGGGGGAATGAGCAACGAACAGCCCGTTTCTCGCTCGTTTTTGCTCTCCCCAGCCCCCAGGAGCACTTTGCAGGCGTACATTTTTGTGAAGGGCGCGGGGTTTCCGGAGGCCAAAAATGCTGTATTCAGTGTATAAGATGCACCCAGATTTTCACCCTCTTTGGGGGGGAGGGAAAAGGTGCGCCTTATACTCCTAAAAATATGGCACCGCTGCTTTTTAAGACTGCTTCTAAAAACATGCCATTGAAGGAGAGTGAATTCTTCATCACCGAAGACTGCATTCTTAGATCCCCTAATCTCATGGCACTTTTAAGTTCCTCTATCTTGGAAACGTGACAACCAAATATGGTTTCTTATCATCACTTCAACGACTCTTTCAGGGTGAAAACAATTGTTATGAATATATTTTTAAATTGCTTGGCATTCTTACAGCAATCAGAATGATAGCCAGGTAAATAAATAAAATATGCAATAAAGCAGGTGTTATATATAACACCATAACATAATAGCGCAGCAGAAACAACTCAGCTACTGCACCATGGGGTGGAAACAATATCAGCCTCAAATTGTAAAAAAAAAAATGTTTAGTATTTTACTACTGGTTCTCCACTGGGTTCACTAGGGTTAAAAGGAGAGAGAGAGTTCATAAGCAAGGACATACCTCTTATCTGTTTTCAGTCATGAACAAAGAAACTGAAGTCAGAATAAAACAAGTTCAAGTACTGATCCACTGCAGGAAAGCACCTTGGACAAAAGAACGAATCAGTCTTCTTTTGAAGCCCTCTAAAGAATTCCCCCCCCCCAAATGAACAATGTTGAGTATCAAAAAAGTTCCCACTAAGGATCCATGGTTAATCTATTAATCCACGATACCTTGAGGATATCCTGAGGACATCTACTTCACTATGGGATATGTACTTCCTTCCTTCCCTCCATCCCATCCGTATGTGTGTCTGTTTGTGTGTGTATTTATATTTCTATATAAATTTATAGAGCTACACAACTCACACATAGGTGGTTCCAGGCAGCTTACAATATTTAAAGATCCATCATCATCACTGTCATTGTCATTATCCATCTCTACCTCACCCCCTCCCCCATGGCAGCAACAACACTATCAAATCAGCTCCATTCTACTTGAATTTATATAAATATCACCACTCACTGACAAAAGGATCATCGCCACTTGCCTTAAACCAACACTAGTCATTTCACTACTATGTGCCAAAGGATGAGTATTTATTGTTTTTAATTTCCACAATAAATTTCCAAGGCCTGGCTATTTGTAAAAGACACAAAAACAGACACAGTTCTTAAGGTGTGTGTATGTGCCTAAAGATTGGAACATTCCCCAAGATTTCAAAGTTGATACACGGATTTTTAAAATTAACTCCGGCTGTAACAAAGATTCATGTTATTATCATGAACTGGCTTTTCTTGTGCCAAACAAGAAGAGGAAACATTTCTTATTTCTGTAAAAAGCATTTATTATTGGTTCAATGAACATGTTCTATCACATAAAGAACAACCATTTCAAAAACAACTTTATGGCTGACAGTAACTCAGTTCTGAGCTTCCCTTTGGCAATGACAAGGAAAGAAAAATTAGTTTCTAAACCAGGGACTTCAGTTGAACAAACAGATATAAAATATCCAAACTAATGACAAATGCCATAAAGTGAAAGGAGAGTGAGAGTGGATAACTTAGTATTTTTAAAATCCATGCTATAGTACTTGACTGGTTTATACTGAACATCAAATCAGAATGTGATTTTGTCCTTTTATTAGCCACGATTTGCACCGAAGCTCACATCAACTCTTGCTACTGACCATAGTGACTAGATTCCTCAGTGGAGCTATAGAGTTGCATGGCTATTTTGTCAATATATATCTGGGAAGACTTAATTCCTTCAAAGTTTGCAATTTACTTTTTACATGGCTGCATGCATCTTCTTTAACCTTGCTTGGGGTACCTTTACTTCTGAAGCCCCTGTTTCTTCCAAACTCCCCTTTATTCTATGTCATTCGTCTCTGCATTCCAATACCCTGACCAACTACTGGGCAACAGCCCTGATCCTGGAGCTGCCTTAAACACACACACAGCAACAGAAGTGCAATCCACATATTGAATCAATAACTAAAAGATAATCATAAACATAAGAATAAGCTTGCAAACATCACATCCTCCTCCAGCAAAGGAATAGCGTGATGAGATCACAGTGTTATACCTGCCCTCAAGTGTCTTCTTTTCCATCCATATTCTCTTCAATCCAATAGCATGAAAACAGAGACCTGCTACAGCCCATTGTGAAACAGACAATCCTACAACCTTCCATAATCTTCTTCCAGCCTTATTGTCGTGTGCAGAGAAATTCCAGCGGGTCTCAACACAGTCATAAAACAGCAGAAGGAATAAGTACTATACTCATGTTGAAACACCCATTTTGTAATTTGGCTGTTCCTGCATTGGGAAAGAATATCAACCTTTTCTTTTGCTTTTTAAACAGAAAATACAGAATTCCTGAACTGTGGAAGATGACACAAACTGCAAAAGTTAACTTATTTATCTCATCCTGAAAAATTGCTTACACTGACTGCAATCCAACCACGTTTTTTGCCAATTCCTGCAAAACAACTCTCAGAACACCAGATGAAAAAGTAATAAATAGTAAATATGCCTAATTTTCTAATATACATACATCATGGAACTGACCTCCATTTTTGGCACATAATTCCCATCAAATTCTAAAATGCTGAAAGGAAAAAATAATCCCTTTAAAATTTAAGTTTAAATAAAAAAATGCATAAGATGCACAGGCTTAGAGAAGAATACACTATAGCAATAGCAATAGCAGTTAGACTTATATACCGCTTCATAGGGCTTTCAGCCCTCTCTAAGCGGTTTACAGAGTCAGCATATCGCCCCAACAGTCTGGGTCCTCATTTCACCTACCTCGGAAGGATGGAAGGCTGAGTCAACCTAGAGCCGGTGAGATTAGAACCGCTGAATTGCAGATAACAGTCAGCTGAAGTGGCCTGCAGTACTGCACCCTAATCACTGCGCCACCTCGGCTCTATGCCATGTAACCAAGCTGAATTTTATTAGGACATCATAAAAATTTGAAGGGGAACATTTTGGTAGATGATCATAGCAGAATGGAGTACTATACAGTACAGGTAGTCCTCGACTTACAACCGTTTGTTTAAAGATTGTTCAACAGCAAAAATGATTAATGCCCAGTTTTCACACTTACAATCATCCCTGTTATCACGTGATCAAAATTTGGCCGCTTGGCAACTGGCATGTACTTACGATAGTTGCACTGACCTAGGGTTATGTGACTGCCATTTTTAACTTTGCCAGCTGGCTTCCAACCAGTAAGTAGAAGCCAGATGTGCTTAATGACAGCATAATTCACTTAACAACTGCACTGAATTGCTTACCACTTGTAGCAAAAATAGGTCATATAAAATGAGGCACAACTCACTTAATTGTCTTGTTTAGCAACTGAGATTTTGGGCTCAACTGGAGTCGTAAATCGAGGACTACTGGTATAGTAAAGAAGGAAGTACAGACATAAGACCACTTAACTTTATGTAGGAAAAAGCAAACTTGGGCTGTAATTATTCCTGGGAACAGATTCAGCTACATTGCAGAGATCTTTTAGCATTTTTTAAACTGAAAGTTGAGCATACTTGTTCGTAATTAAACTTTTTAAAAAATATACCCCCCCAAATAGTGTTTTGAACCCCAGGTAACTATTTGTTACTATCTATATATCACAAACAGTCCATATAATTACTAACAGGCTCATTGTTGGGAGAGGAAGACAGGGCAATTAACAGCTTTTCTATACATTGCTCATTCTTAAATAAGCTGGCAAATAAATCTGGAGGCTAATGGCTGACAAAGTTATAGCAGCCAATCTCCCCCATATTGGCAGATTGAACGAATCACCTTCCAATTAACTCCTCCCTACTTAGTTAGCTTTAATAAGCACAAATGAAGAGGGTGCATTCCAGACTATTAAAGAGAGTTTATGCCAGCACCAGAGTCCATTAACATTGTAATAACTGTTTTAACTGGGGGAAAATGTTTTAAGGTGTTATAGCTGGCTGCAGATGCTGTGTTATATCCATTAATGTTGGACTACCTTTGCAACTGGTTCAAGTTCAGTGCCTATAGCGACTCCCTTAACCAAATAAAGGCATTTTTCCACACTGCCTGTTTTTGGGGGAACCTCAGCTCCTGCGTCTTTACCTAGATGGGGTCCTTTGCAGGCCTTTGGGACTAAATGCCAATAGTCTGTCATGTTTCTTTGTTTAAAATTCCAACTCGGGCTCTGTTTCCTCCTGTTGCTTTGTTTCACGTCGCTATTATGGAAACGCGCGGACGGATACCGTTTGCACGATGCATTGTGTTTGTTATTAGGAATCATTTCACCTGTTCGCCAACCCAGTGAAGAAAACTCAGACTAATTTTCTGGCACTGAGGTTTCCAGAGTTAAGCACAGATGGCGGCCATCTGTTGAGATCATGACTCCCCTTGTCAGATAAACAAGCTGGAATACAGCAACGCATCTAATCCCGCTCCACTTGGAACAGACCCTGCTCAAAGGGGTGTGAGGTCTGCTCTCATCTCACTACACTCCTCCAACAACCACAAATAATTTTTTTTTAATATTGGCTCCATCCAAAACAAACTATTCCATAAGCAATATGTCACTTTTCTGCTAGTTAATTATTGTCTCCAAAGTTTGCTTAGGAGGAAATGCAATATTAATGATATGGCAATGTAAAGAGCAAGAGATCACCTGCCTTTTAAAGATTTTCAGAAGTTTATTCTAGGCATGCCATTAGAGATGAATGACCTACTTGTTTAAGATACTAAAAATTCCAACAGAACATTGCAAACCTCTGTCTTATTTCTGTTGTTTTTAATCCCAGATTAAAATATATTAACCAGATGGACAGTGTCTTCTTTTTTTTAATGTAGAAAAAAGTAGATAAGAAATTATGGATCAAAAGCTTTTTGAAACAAGAAGATCATAGTTAGGCAGCTAATTTTTAATATGAAGTACATCCCTTTGAGAAAGCAATTCCATAATCTTGAGACTTCTAAACCTTTAATTAAATGGGTGATACTTAAGAAAGAAGATATTTGCTGCCATAAATTTGGATTGAGGCAAAGAGAAAAGGATAAATTGTGATTATATAAGTATTATATAGATCTTTTTTCCTGATAATTCCTCCCCACACTTTGTTGTCATATTTAGTTTATTTAAATTTTGTTGTATACATGACGTACAATGACAATAAAGGCTATAAAAAGGTCAAAATTGGTATACTGGAAGCTAAGGGAAGTGCATGGACAAACAACATACCATAATATTTTGACTGAGTAAGAGAGGCAGATAGTATTTGAAACCCACAAAACTGTCTGAATCATTTTTAAAGGTAGCTTCATTCATCCAATCTAAATTGGATGTCCCCAAGGCATAGCTCTACCTTCCAGGAGAAGGGCTAACGGATAAGACAGCACAAACCATCTTAAATAGGATTCACAGCATAACCTGGGTATATTTCATGAAGCTGATCTTAAAAGGAAGGTGTGATCTACTAGCCCAATGACTACCAATCATAAGCATAAATATAAAGACACAACTCCTCATCTGGATCGAATGAAAGGAAGAATTACCATCAGTTCACAGGAGCTCCTATGCAAAAACTATTTCCTCCAGATGTATCTACATCTGTATATAAATCCATACTGAGGAGCACACTGAACCCTTAGAACAACTATTGGGAATAGGTTTTGCATGACCTCAGATAGGAAAGCTAAGACTCAGAAGAACCTCCATAAGTCAATTCCCCAACTTCCAGCCTCAAAAAATGGGAAACAAAGGCAATCTAAAACTGAAACAAGCCATTTAAACCATCTACTCTAAACAACTAAAAAAATATTACTTTGGACTGTTAAACTTTTACCAATCAGTATTTAGATAATGTGTAATTTAAATAAGGCAGGGAGGGTAAACACAAAATAGTTGTTTTACAGCAACTAACTCGCCTTTCCTGTGAGAAAAGAAGCAATTCGTTAATGCTTTCAAAATGCTGTGTAAAACACCTAATGTTTCAGTTGCTTCTATTCTTAGTCGACGCCTGAGGAGCAAGCAAGGTTTCATTTCCTTCACACAGTGGTTGGCTGCTGCACCTAGTTTAACACCAAAAAATACCTTTCAGTTTAGAATCTTTCATGAGACATGTTAGGAGACTGAAAAGGCGCTATGTCAACAAAAACTAAAATTAGAATTAGGTTTTAAGAGATACTTTGCTAGTGTAAACATACCTCACCCTTGATTTTTTTTTCCTTCCTAGGTTTTTTTCCCCTGCAAGTGAAAAGTCTTCTTTTTTTAATCAATCAAGTATTGATCCATTGGTTGCAACAGTAATTGACCATCTGGCATCTCGCCTAAGTTTAATGTCATGGGGTTGAGAGAAAGTGACTATAATTCACAGTCTCCTGGTTTCTAAGACTGGTGCCCTAACTACTGGACTGAACTGGCCTCAAGCCTTCACCCTGATTTGTTTTCTAAATAAAAAAAAAATCAAACTAAATCTATTTTGTCTTAGTTTAACTAAGGTTTTAACATAGTTAAGCTGAGTCTATAAATATCTATCCAAGCATAATTAGAACTGGATCAACTGGAGCTTGCTAAGAGGAATACAGATATTGTATTGCAGGTTGTGTCTTGAAGAAACTTTGTCCAAAGGTTGAGAAGACCTATCCTGCAAATCAGAGAGGCAATCCCAGGAATTATAAGTACAGATATAAATAGCTTGTTTACTTCCTCCCTAGGCTAAGCAGTATTAGCTATTCTCCTTTTGGCAAAAGGAACCGCAGCTGTATTACAAACTACTCTCATTAGTAAGAATATAAATTATTTGAATTATTTTTTTCTTGGGACTAAAGATTTCTCTGGTAGAATATTTTGTTTAAAATAGCTTTAAGCAACTCATCCAAAAATGCCAATAAAGCAGAAGATTGTAATAACATTGAGCTATCTTACCATTTAAAATGGATTAAAAACAGGGATTAAAATAGATTTTTAAGAGGCAGCCAATAAAAGAAAGTTGTAATGATCAGGTTTAAAATGAAATCTGAGTATAAATATGTTAAAACACAGCCACACAGAATCTTTTGGTGAAACACCGGTTTACCCACTTAAGGTTCTAGAAAATTTTGCATACTGAAAGACTAAGCAATTTTGCTAGGATTCACAAATAGAACCAAACAAAAATCCTTAATTCATAGATACTCAATAAATATTTCATTTCTTAAATTTCATTTATTAAATTTATAGGCCGCCCAATCCCAGAGTAGTGCCATAACGGAATTGGGTTGCATGGCAAGAAATCAGCTCATATTCATTTAAAATATAAAATATGTGGTTATTTAAAACACTTTAATTGTAAGAGCTAATCTGGAACATATATATCAAGTATCAGGGCCTAGCTAACCTTGGGTGATCTCAAAATGAAACCAAAGGTAGACATAGATTTTACTTAGATGGGAGACTACCAGGCTACAGATTAGGAAATTAAATCAAATCAGTCTTTATTTCAGTCATAGAATAGCAGAGATCAAGACGTTGAAAAAATATTCTGGAAGTAAGCTACCCTATTTTCTCAGAAAACTGCACTGGTGTCTCAGTTTAATCACTGGGAAATGAGTTTGACTCAAATGAAACTTTATCTTGTATTTTGCTTAGGAAATGTGTGCATTAGTAAGATGAAACTCAGGTAAGCCAATATGGTAAATTGTCTTGATTCATTTTACAAAATCAATGTATTTCATTACAGTTTTCAAATATTTGTATTCTAAGAATAGATCGTTGCGAATCATGCTACACACAGCAGGATTTGAGGCAAAATGGGCACGAGTGCCAGAAACATAAATTACCAAGTCCTCCTCCAGATGGATCATCCTCTTATCTTTTGTTCCCTCCACAAGATTAGTGAGATACAGACACTTTGCAATATTAGTACAAATACTGTCAACTGATACAACTTTTTTCATTAAATCAAAACTGCTCTCTATTACGTCAAACTATCACTTGGAAGTGGCAGGTCAGAAGAGCAAAAAAAAAACCTGATGCACCAATTCATATAGTATGAATTTTACAATTCTTCTGTTAACTTGCTATTAAAATTGTGGTGCACAATATCTGGCATGTAGTCCTTGACTTACGACCACAATAGAGCCCAAAATTTCAGTTGTTAAGTGAGACATTTGTTAAGTGATTTCCTGCAGTTGTTAGTGAATCTGGTTGACTTTGCTTGTCAGAAGGGCGCAAAAGGTGATCACACGACTTTGGGACCCCAAGACATACATAAATATGAACCAGTTGCCAAATGTTGGAATTTTGATCACATGATTATGGGGATGCTGCAAAGGTCGTTACTGTGAATAACGGTCATAAATCACTTTTTTCAGTGCCGTTGTAACGTTGAATGATCACTAAATGAACTGCTGTAAATCGAGGACTATTTGTATTGCTGAATTTGTCATAAAATGGGCCAAACTATATCTTTCCCCACATCATTTTCCCTGGTACTTCTGTCCCAAAACAGACAGGACTTCTCCCCAGTTTCATGACAGTCCACAGTAGTAAACTTACAGTTTTATTTTCCTTTGGACATTGTTTAGAGAAAAAGCAGAGATAAGATATAATGCAAGAGGCAGAACAGTAAAAATACTTTTTGCTTGTAATCCTGTTTCCCCATCCACTCATTTCAAATTCCTGGCGAGAAACTACTAAGATTTTGATTCAGGGAGGTTGTGGCTATGAATAGCTCAAATAGAATCTGAAATGAATAGCTTACCAACGCCATTGTTTTTCTTTCCTTGTTCTTTTGCCAATCATGATTCTATCAGGTGCTAGTGATAGCCCAATAGCACACATACACAAGACTTGGTCAACCTTTTGACTTGAAAACTATGATAGTCTAAGGACAGGGCTTGGATCTAAAAGAAGTTTGCTTAAGTGACTATTTGAAAAAGTCTGGAAACATTAAAAGACTACACTTCATGGTAGGGTAGATACACATCAAAGTACATGCACAGAGCAGAAGGCAGCAGTAGAATCACTCCACCAATAATTCTGTAGAATTAGGAGCATTCAAAAACTAACAGCTTTGACACTCCATGCAATAGTTTATGTTACACTGGATTTCTAAAAATGACTCAGAAAATATATGCAGGACATACAATAGGGATAAGCAGTCAGGCAATCCCCACCTGTTTTGGATCAGAACTCTCCTATTGCCTTGTAACTGACCATAGGGTCTGGGGCAGTTTGGGAATTCAAGATATTCAGACTCTCACCAAAGGCAAAGAAAAGTAAATTGCTGGAAATAGTTGAGCCAGTTCAATGAACAGCCAATAAATAAGGTGAGTATGAATTACATAGAAAGCAAACGTGGGAGATTTTCTACTTATTAAATTGGAAAATTACAGTTAAAAGCTGGGAAAAATATTAATGCCCTGCCTGGCATTAAATCATAATTTATTAGTTCGTCTTCGACAAGGAACTACAGCTAATGGAAGCCTTCCTGGTTTGCTTGCCAATTCATGAAAAGAGTGAAGGCATTCTTATATTTAGTTTAGGTTATTAAACTGAAATACAATAATCCAAATACAGCAATATCATCTAACCACTGTTTCAGGTTAATTAAATTTTGAATCACAAAGAGTTGTCTTTATGTCTTAGCACAATACATTGGCTCCCATGCAATGAATGGAGCCGTTGGTCAATATTAACATGCATTCTCCATAATTTACTAAATGGTGTTTCTTTTGAAGCATTGGGGGCCAAAGGAAACATTTACTTGGAGAATTAGGAACAACAATTCTAGAGGTTTTCCAAAACACAAGCATATACAGCAGCAAGACTTTCCTAACATAGGTCCCTCCAGCTGTTACAGACCACAAATTCCAAGAGAAACAAACCACAAGAGTTCCAGGCACAAAATATCTGAGAGCACAGTTTCTCAAATAATTTTCCCCCAAGGAATGATATGTCACTCTTTAAAATAAGGAAACTTTTATTCTACAAGAACTTTCAGAGTGCTATAGTTTAAAATATTTTATTACAAGGTTTCAAGATTGTCATATTCACTCTGAAAATTATGTTGGAGCATTTATGTATTTACAGGTAGTCCTCAACTTACAACAATTCATTTAGTGACCATTCAAAGTTACAACAGCACTGGAAAAGTGACTTAGGACAGCATTTTTCACACTTAGGACCATTGCTGTATCCCTTGGTCACGTGATTAAAATTCAGATGACTTGGCAACTGGCTCATAGTTATTACATTTGCCCTGCCCTGCGAATCATGTGACCATCTTTTACAATCGTCTGGCAAGCAAAGACAATAGGGAAGCCAGATTCACTTAACAACCTTAATAACTGCAGTGATTCACTTAACAACTGTGTCAAGAAAGGTCATAAAACGGGGAAACTCACTTAACAAATGTCTCATTTAGCAACAGAAATTTTGAGTGCAACTGTGGTCACAAGTCGAGGACTATCTGTATTTGTTTTTGGCAGTTTCTGATTCCAGACCAGTTCTTCACTGACCTTACCAAACACATCAGCCCAGCTATTAAAGGAGATGAAATCTGTTAGCCAGGTAGCTGCATAGTTTAAAGACCACCGCTATGTCTCACTGTTTAAGGGCTGGATTTTAAGAAAATACTACCAAGAGTCTATTTTTGGACTTCTAAAACAATGTTAATAAAAATGGATTTTCAGACTATTCCATTATATTAGACTTTATAGAACAAGTAGGCTCCATTCACAACACCATATTCAAGATGCTCAAAGGAGTTACAATTGAAAAATTAAACTGACAGATAATAAATTAAGTGCGGGTGCTGCTTACACACTAGTAAAAAGCATACACAAATATTCAAATGTTCTCTAAGAGGTGTAGAGAACGCTGCCTTCTTGAAAGAGATCGATAAAGGGCCAATTGTTTTGGATGTGGATTTGGAACTCAGCATGTGTTTACACTAGGTTTGTTTTTAACTGCTTGTCTGGTAGCCCACAAGCGAAGAATTCCATGATGATGAGTGACAGGTCTGGTGGAGGAGAGAAGAGATTCTTCCACTTGTTTCCCTGATAGCCATTAACAGGAAGAAAAACCTCTATACTCTGATCAACAAAGAAATACAAGCTAATTACTGCACTGGCTAACAACAATTCCTATAGTCTATAGCTGTGATGGCAAACCTATGGCACACGTGCCACCTGTGGCACACAGAGCCACACGCCAGCTGTCAGCTCTGGCATGTATGCATGCGCCAGCCAGCTAATTTTTGCCCTTCCAGAGGGCCAGGGGAGGCCATTTTCTCCCTCTTCAGAGAAGGGCGTTGGTACTTACCTGATACGCCTCTTCTCATAGTGGGGGGAGGAGTATCCAGAATGGGTTGACTTTGTCCTCTCATGATTGGATGAGTCAGATAAGCTCTTTGAGCAACGCCCCCTGGCCACCAGGTATTCCCCATTATTGGCGAAGAACTCTATCCGACTCATTCAATTAAGATCACGTGAAGTGTTAATACCACTTTATAAGGCCTTGGTAAGGCCTCACTTGGAATTCTGCATTCAGTTTTGGTCACCATGATGTAGAAAGGATGCCGAGACTCTAGAAAGAGTGCAGAGAAGAGCAACAAAGGGGATTAGGGGACTGGAGGCTAAAGCCTATGAAGAAAGGTTGCAGGAATTGGGTATGTGTAGTTTAATGAAAGGAAGGACTAGGGGAGACGTGATAGCAGTGTTCCAATATCTCAGGGATTGCCACAAAAAGAGGCAGCCCCACTATCTTCCAAGGCACCTGAGTGCAGAACAAGAAGCAATAGGTGGAAACTAATCAAGGAGAGAAGCAACTTAGAACTGAGGAGAAATTTCCTGACAGTTAGAACATGGAATCAGTGGAACAATTTGCCTCCAGAAGTTGTGAATGCCCCAACACTGGGAGTCTTTAAGATGTTGGATAGCCATTTGTCTGAAATGGTATAGGATTTCCTGCCTAGGCAGGGGGTTGGGCTAGAAGACCTTCAAGGTCCCTTCCAACTCTGCTATTGTATTGTATAGTATTGCATTGCATTATATTTTGCTCTTTGCCTAGCCGCCCCCACCCTTGGATGGGCCTTCAGGGGTAATCTCTAACCTGATTGGAGGCTCTTCTGTCCCTCCAGTGGAGCTGCAGACTTTAGCAGCGAGGACTTGATTCCTGCTTGTCCTCCCAGCTGCAGGGGGCTGCCATCTTGGGCCACGTGGGGCCTCTCCTCCCCCTTCTTCCCAAATGGCTCTGCGGGGCAAATACCATAGCCCTGCCCTCAAGACTTAGCAACAAAAAAACAAAAAACACAGCTTGTACTACTAAGAGCTGCTACTCTCCCCTGTGGCCTCCTGCTGATAACTGCAGATAGCTGAGACCCTTCTCCCCCACCCCTCTTCTGTTCCTTAAAGGGGAGGTTTTTCCTTAAAGGGAAGAGGCTACTCAGGCAATCAGAAAAGGACAGAATAGGGCTTGCATAAATTGTGATAGCAAGGTTGCTGGAACACAGGATGACAAAGCCAAAGGGAATCCTCCCCTGGGGGGAGGGGTTCCTTTCTTCCACCCTGCCCAAGTGGCAATCTTTCCTCAGGTTGGGAGGGGGGGTTCTTCCTGCTGCAGGCCTTGTGGCAGCTGCCTCTGTGATTCATCTTGGAGGTAGGCTTGGAGTGGGGGGGATTGATCCATGGCCTGCCTCTTTAACCCCCTTGATGGAGATATGCCTCCTTTTGGCCTTTGCCTGCCTCCCCCGCCCTTGGCTAATGCCTCTGCGATGGTCTTTAACCTTTTTAAGGGCTCCTCAGAGCCTCCAATGTTGTTGCTGCAGGGCTGAGAGCTCGGCTCCTGCCAGCCTCCTCTGAGCTACTGGGGGCCGCCATCTTGGACCACGTGGTTTCAAGATGGCCCCGGCTCCAAATTCAAAAAGCTCCTCTTTGCTGGAGCACATGGAAATGGCTTGTGCCTTTGCAGGCTGCCATGTGGCTGCTGCTACCGCTGGAGGCTCTCTCTCACCTTCCCCTGCCTCCCGCAGCTCTTTCTGAGCCTCTGAGCAGGCCCTCCAGGGCGTTTTAACAAGCCGCGGTTTGTCTGCTCCTGTGAACCTCTGTGGCAAGGGCTTGCCTCCAGGAGGCTTGTGCCCTCTCCTCCCGCTTGCCCGGCAAGGGTCCTTACTGAGTGACTCCAGTCTCACTCAGTGGCCAGGGCAGGGTGCCGCCCCAGGGGGCTTGTGGCAATCCAGTCCTTGCAGGAGGAGGCTGTGCGCAATGTAGGGAGGCAGGATTTGCCAGGTCCAAGCTTATTTTCCTTAATCCTTTGTAAATTACTAGAGGTCCAGAATGGTGCACCTTTCCAGTGAGTGGATGAGTCAAATAATGGGGAATACCTGGTGGCCAGGGGGCATTGCCCAAAGAGCTTATCTGACTCATCCAATCATGAGAGGACAAGGTCAACCCATTCTGGATACTCCTCCCCCCTCACTATGGAGAAAGCCTCCGGAGGCTTGGGAGGGGTCATGCGCAGGTGGGCAGGGAGGATTAAACTGGTATGGGCATGGGCACAATTGTGGAATTTTGGCACACCATAAGAAAAAGGTTCGCCATCACTGGTCTATAGATTGGTATCACATATTGCCTGAGAAATAGTTTAAATAGTTGAGTAAGTCCTAATGGTAGGATCCATGCAATAGAGTACTATATAGCAAATCATAAACCATAGTTTGTAAAACAATGTGACTATGGTCATACAACACACTAAACCAAAACCAAACAAACCACATCACAGGTTAGTATTAAATTCTGATCTATTTTTTTTTCTAAAAAAACAGCAAGCATCACAATACCAAGTCCTAACTAGGCTTTCTTAAGAGATACATCACTGGACAAACTTTATAAACTTTCCTGCAAGATAATTTCAAATTGTAAAAGACATGCAATAAATATTCTTTATCTTCCTTTCTCAAACATATCCCACCCCACCCCACCTCACCCTAGACAACTATTGTATTCTGCTGGGCATACTGTAGCATAGCCTCAGTCTTGTCTGGACTGTTTAATAGAAATGTCCAAGTATTATGAAGAGAGAAAAGAGAGAAGGGAGTTTTAGAAAAAAACAGGGCTGCTGCCACAAAGAATAGATGCACACCTAACAGGTGAACACTAAAATTATTTTGGGATTTTACAATCCTACGTAGACTTTGCTTGTGTCAATAGTATAGACATCAGGACAAACATGCAGAATTAGTAGTTAAATATGCCCCAAAATAAAGACGCTGTGTCAACATGTAAAAGGAATGATGGTGGCAACAAGGCACGAAACACCTTTCCACAATACAAGATGAATTGTTCAGTGAAATCCACATGCTTCCTTAATACTTTTCTTTAATCACACCCTAGTAATATTTGGGGTTAATTGCCACAGGGCAGGAAATTAACCAGCAGAGAGGAAATTAACCACCCAGAGTCCTTCGGGATTGGGCGGCCTATAAATTTATTAAACATCAAATTTATTTATTATTAAAAACAGTGCGGCAGCTAAGTGTTTTAGGCAGAAGAGCTGGATTCAAAATTCTCCTAACCTTAATCATAGGGTTACTTTTCTCAGATCAATCTATCTCACACAAGTTAACAGAGGAGGTAAAGCCAGATCAGCTATAATATACAAAATAGTTCCCCTTAAAAGGGAAGAATTGTAGGTTTCCAGAAATATAGAACTTCTCCATTTAAACAAGACAGTAAATGTAACAACAATCAGGATAGACACTAAACTAACACTGCTTGCAAGGAGACAGGCAGAGATAAGACTTGAGAAAAGCAGACTATAAATCTAACAAATAAATTTACACCGCAAGTTGTAAACAGGGTTACACTGTAATATTTGCATACACATCATTCTATTAGACACTACACTACATTGGCAATTCTTTCACTTCATTCTTAGATTTCAAATCTATCAAGGCTCAAAACTTTAAAACTGTCAACATAATTGACATAGTCTACACAGAAAAATCATTCGGAGA
Organism: Thamnophis sirtalis; assembly: GCF_051295495.1. NCBI lineage: Eukaryota > Metazoa > Chordata > Lepidosauria > Squamata > Natricidae > Thamnophis > Thamnophis sirtalis. Next base: position 73,434,595 of record NW_028261382.1, read on the forward strand.
TCAATGCCACTTTAAGACTCAAGGAGACCTAAGAATGACAGCATCATGTATGTAAGCGATATAGTAGACTCAAGCCCTAGCTTGCTAAATTCTCTGCCATAAGCTACCTCCTTGGCTAGCTTGACTCTTAATGGTCACATTGCTGCCCAACAGGTTGCCCAATACACTACTCTTACTCAATGCAAAGGTGAGCTGAGTTTAGGAGCCAACTATTTGTCATCGGACAAGCTTAGGCTTAGAAAAAACTTTGAGTAGCTTTCCAACTTCCTTCTGTGGATGCTTCAATCTGTAACTGTTGCAGACGATTACACCATTTCTATTGGAATTATAGGCTCACCAAGCAAATATGACACTCAAACTTTCTTCTCTTTGCTGCTGTATCAGACTCCCAATTTTCTCCTACTACTACTTCTGAAAGCAACTGTGCTTTAGGACTACTAGTGAAAGGAATTCAAGCGCATAACTACCGGTAGGACTGTGCAGAGCTTTGGTTCTGAAATACTCCATCTGGATGCCACAGTTAATGTAGTACCCCCTCTTTAAATCAACTGCATCCTTTCCCACGTTCATCCTCTGCAGTTGCTGTGTGACCCCAGGAAAAGCCATGCCTGATTATGAGGTACAGGCAGGTGCTATATTGATGTTCCAAAGTAACTTTTAGGATCTGACTGAAGCAATGCACAGCCCTATACTTATTACCACCATGATAAGCACTGAATAACACTCTAGTCTTAGTCAATGACGACTAAGGGAAGAAGAACAGGTCAAAGTATGTTTATCACATCATTAGAAAACACCGAAGTTAGAAAATAAATCCATACCTTTAATTCTGTTAGTAACCAGGGAGTAACTTAAAATTATGAATGCAGTTTCAGAATAACAGAGTTGGCGAAGGGACCTTGGAGGTTTTCTAGTCCAACCCCCTGTTCAAGCAGGAGACTCCTCTATACCACTCTAGACAAGGTAAGAGTTCTATTGCAGGAAAGATTGTAATAGCAAACACTGAATATATTTTATAACATTAACAGATACGATTGTTAATACCAATGTAGGGACACCTTGGGGCATAGCTTGATTTTTGATACAGATACAAACATCAGAGATTCTTGGCAATAATGTCAACATGATTTGCAATTACCACCTTGATTTCCCAATCAGAATACAGCCCTCGAGTTCCTGGTGGTCTCTAATCCAAGTACTGCCAACCCTATTTAATTACAAAGCTCATTTAAAACCAGTCAGGGGTTACCACCCAGGGTCCCATATTTAGGATTACGAATTGGTACCATTGTATTAAAATAAATGTGTGTCTTGCCATATTAAATCCATCCCTATTTTTGAGCGGATCTGGGAATCTGAATATATGTACTTAATAAGATAATGACAATATTTCCACTGACAAATTTTACTTTCCAATGAACCAACCAGTGCCAGTGACAATTATGCACTATATAAATTTAGTACTTGTGCCATCCTTCCAGAAATGATTCTCCCAGGGTTTTTTTTTACAACACTGTAAAATTTACAATTTAAATATATGTATCAGATGTCCAGGCTGCTTATCACTTATATAACACCTTAGATAATTTACATATGCGTTCTCAAAAATCCTCTCAACAACTTTGCAAGGTAGCATTGGACTGTAACTTTGACACTGAGGATGGCACAACCTGATAAAGAGAGGACTTGATAGAAAGTCAGTTTCTGAGCCAAGAAGGGAACTGGAAAATTCCAGCATACACAGCTCACTATTAACGTTTCTACAATTCCGCAACTCAAGGTAGGCCTGGATATCATTTGTTACCACTAGCAAAGATTCAGCAAGCATGCAATTCTTACCTTATCTTTTTCATGTGGAAGGAGTGAAACCGGAGGAAGACAAGAAAGAGACTCACAACTCTCTTTCCCGTCTGCGTGTGTGACTGCTTTCGTGTTGAGTTGATACAAAGGTCCATCTTTAAGGAGTCGGCCATGGCCAACAGCACGCTTAATGGCCAACCTCAACTGCTGGTGAAAGGTGGAAGGGGCACTGCTGGCAAACAAAGCTGAGACATCCTTCTGCCCTTTCAAGAAACGCTCAATGTTCTTCAAAGATGAACCAGAAGACTCTGCCAAGCCCTCAATTGCCCTTTTGATCAGTTTATTCCAGTCCACATTTGGTTTACCATCCAACTTTCCATGGTTCCGTGGTTTAGGAAGTGCTATTCGTCCAGGGTTATCTGGATCCTTGTAGGAGTTAAGTCCTTTATTAGAAACTTTTAAAATAGTCCCATCTTTAACACTCAGTTCCAACTGTTCCAGGACAGTTTTGCGATCCAAACCATGGGATGAAGAGACGGCATTGCAAATCCTCTCCTCTGATGGCCGTTGTTTTTGCTTCTTGACCTTTTTAATTGCCTCCAAAATCCACTCCGTGTACAGCGGGTTGGCGAGTTTTACCATGGTGAAAAATTCTTTATATCCATAGAGTCGTTATCCCTTATCCCTATGCTGAAGGAGTTTCACACAATGGGAAAACAGATGATCGGAGAAAGAGGGCCAGTTAATCATAGCATATACGTTTTTGGCCCCAAATTGGTCTTGTTTTTTTCGAACATCAGTATTTCCTATTTCTGATTCATGTTTTCCAATACCCACCCCAAAAGAAAACCCAGATGAAAAAAATGTATCCACACAAGTAAAAAGATGTCAATACATTTCATTCCACTGCTTGGTATTCCCAATTTGACAGGCAAACTGTGCAACCTGCAAGGAAAGCAGGAAAGAGAGAAAAAAACATAGATTAAGCAATTTAACACAATCTGAGAAGATATTGTAGGATTTGTTATCTCACAACAGCACTGTTTATAAACACCCCTCCCCAATTACCTCTAAGAACAGTTACTTGCTGTACAACTGAAACTGAAAGCATTTCAGAACTTTATTATTTTAAACAGCAATTGTCAGTCCTTTCTTCTTCCCCTCCCACCCCCTCCCACCCAAACAACTCTGAATTTTTGGCAGCCAGATGCCATTGACCAACCTCCAAATTTATACCAGGGAGGCAAAACCCCTTCCAAAACATTCTTTCTTTAGCCCACAAAACAAGAGAGTTGTGTTTTGCAAGAAATTGTTTCCTGATTGCTTATTTGTTACCCTATCATTGTGTTGTACCTTGAATCTTGAAGACTGTATTTTATTCTCCTGATGTACCCTGAGAGCATCTGCACCAAAGACAAATTCCTCGTGTGTCCAATCACACTTGGCCAATAAAGAATTCTATTCTATTCTACATTCCAATATTTATTCTATTCTCTTTCCTATTCTCTTTCCTATTCTCTTTCCTATTCTATTCCGTATTCCATTCCATTCCTTATTCTACTCCACTTCTTATTCTATTCTATTCCGTATTTTATTCCGTATTCTATTCTATTGTATTCCTTATTCCATTCTATTCTATTGGATAGCAATCATTACATACAGCTGATCTCCTTTACAACACGAATAGACAGGACCGTTCTATTCTTTCAAAAACACACGCAAAGCCATGGGGGCAACTAACTGGCAAACTTTCCCAACTCCCCTCCCGGATGTATTTATTTATTTATTTATAAAAAACGGAGAAAGGGGAAAGAAGAAAAAGGACTGAGAGATAAAAGAGAAGCGGAAAAAAACCCTCAAAAACTGGGGAGCCCTGACGGGATCCCATCGCTGTCCAACCACCCCGGGCTACCTAGGCGGAGAGAGAGGGGGGAGAGGAGGGAGAAACCTTTCCTGTGGGAAAGTAACTTTCCCTGGGAAAACTTTCCCTCTCTCCTCCTTCTCTTCGACGACCTCCTGTGGCGGGACGGCATCCCGGGATCCCTCCGCCTCTTCAAACCACCGCGGCGAGGAAGTGGGGGATGGGGGAGCCTTTCGGCCGGAGATGAGGAGAGGACGACCAAAAAATAAAGAATAATTAAAATAAATAAGCCTCGTTCTGGAAGGGGGGAGAAGCGGCGGCCGGGTAAGCAGGCAGGGGACCCGGATCGGAAGCAAGGCGGGAGGGCCGCGGCCAAAAGAGAAGCGAACCAGCCCGCAGCGGCGGCGGCGCCTCAGTTCTCCTCAGCCCTGCCGTCCACGGAGCGAGAAGCGAGGGGGCTCCCTGGCGGGGTAAAGGCGGTCCGAATTAGCCCCCCCCCCCGGCTGAGGAAAGCGAGCGAGAGGCCTAACCCGCGACGCCCGAGCAGGGCCTGGCAAGAGCCCCTGAGGCCGGCTGGCCGTGAGGCGACGGGCCCGCTGCGGGGAACGAGAAGCGGCCTCCTCTCCACCTGCCGCGGGGGGCCTGGCGGGGTCGGCGCGAGCGAGCGCCCGGAGCAGGCCGCGGGGCCTGAGGCGGAGGAGGCCTTTCTCTCTCGCGCGCGCCGCCGGCTCTGAGGAGACGCTCGGCCGGCCACTCCGGCGCCGTCCCTTCCCGCCTTCTTCCCCCCCACCTTAGTCTCCGCCGAGGGTCGCGTCCGGAGCCCCCCGCGGCGGCGGCGGCCGAGCCTTACCGGGGCCTAGGAGAGGCGGAGCCCAGGCGGCTCAGGCCAGACGGCAACGAAGACCCAAACTGACACGGCGGCCATCTTGGGTCCGTAGCGCTGCGGAGGGCGGAGAGGCCCTTTGGCAGCGGAACAGCCTGGCGAGGGGGGAGGAGCCGGCCGCGGGGAAGGGGTGTGGGAACAGCCTCAGAAAGAGAGAGAGAGAGAGAGAGAGAGGAAAGAGCGGCACGGAACTGGGAGCAGCAGGAGGAGAAGGAGGGAGGAGCGGCGGGTTGAGGGAGCAGCCACGTTCTCTCTATGTATATACACATATGTGTGTGTGTGTGCGGTTTGGAGAGAGGGAGTATGGCCCAGTGGGGGGGGGGGAGCACGCGGTTCTGCGCAGGCGCGAAAGGAATCCGCGCAAAAAGCGGCGGTTCTGCGAGCCGGCAAGAAGGATCGGAAGTCTCTGGGTCGCTTCCTTGCGCGTTTACTCCGGAGTAAGCCCCGCCTGCTTGCTTTAAGCTTTGCTACTAAGCAAGGCTGATGGAGGAACCACCTGCAGGTCATCTAGTCCAACCCTCCCCCCCATCTTCCTTTACCTAGGATCGAACTCACCACCTCCTGGTTGTGAGGTGGGAACGCCACCTCTAGGCCACGGCAGCAGATGCAGCAACTGCCTTCTCTTTTATCTGTGTTTTTTACCCTCTGCGATCCAAGGGTAAGCCTAGCAGATGCACATCGGCAAGGGGGGTTGTGCAGCCCCTTTCCAGGCTTCTCCAGCAGTCAGTTCGAGGGGTGCTGCTTCCCCCGGATAAAAAGAGGGCATCCCTAGCTTGCAAGCGCCCCATGATCCCTTCCTTCAAGCATCAGCAGGCAAGGGCTTGGAGTCCTTGCCTCGTCCTTGGCTTCTAAAGGTAAAGGTTTCCATCGCAGATATGTGCTAGTCGTTCCCGACTCTAGGGGGCGGTTCTCATCTCCATTTCAAAGCTGGCATGACTCAATGCCGAAAGCGCATAGAATGCTGGTCCCTTCCCACCAAAGGTGGTTCCTATTTTTCTACTAGCAATTTTTACATGCTTTCAAACTGCTAGGTTGGCAGAAGCTGGGACAAGTAACGGGAGCTCACTCCATTACTTGGCGCTGGGGATTCGAACCACTGAACTGCCGACCTTTCTGATCGACAAGCTCAGTGTCTTAGCCCCTGAGCCACCCTTTTTGTCTCACTATTCTACAGAATTTATATACCAGTGGTGGGTTTCAAAAAATGTTGGAACCTCTTCTGTAGGTGTGGCCTGCTTTCTGGGTCCACTGGTATATATATATGTGTGTGTGTGTATGTATATGTGTATGTGTATATATATGTATGTACATATTTATATGTATGTGTATATATATATGTGTGTCTGTGTGTGTGTGTGTGTGTATATATAATTTGCACCTATGTACTAGTCCAAAGGAAGGGGAGTATTAAAGAATTAAACAGAAGCTCTAAAATTCACCTGCTTGAGCTGGTAAAATATCACACTTTAGCACACAAAATCAAATAAGGGTAGCCCAGGCATTTCAAAACCAGAGAATTCTGAATGCCTGGAACAAAATCAAAAGAAGACTTTTATTTGTAGAGGACTATATCGTTTGCCATCTTAAACATGAATAGGCAGGCTGGCTCTTTTAAAGTATAATATTCTCGGGGAACGTGGCTTAACAAGAGTTTTTTCTCAGCTTGAGTTCCTCCCCACCCATTCTGAGACTGGCAGAAAACTAGACCAGCCTGAAATTTTTCCCTGCCAGTCCACGTCCAGCCCTTCCTTCCTCTATTCCCAGCGACTGCCTTGGCTATTTTCCAGACCCTGGAGCAGATTTCTACGCAATTCGAGGCTGTCCTTGGTCAGAAAAAGAAAAGATTAACCTCGCCACCAGGAACAAATCTTTACAATCGCAGAAAGCACCACCTATACCCGAGTTATAATAAAAAGAGGGTACAATTGATAGGTAGCCCTTGAATTTTGGCCCACAATTGAGCTCAAACTTTCTGTTGCTAAACGAGGCATTTGTTCAGGTGAGTTTTGTCCCATTTTACCCCCTTTCTTGCCACGGTTGTTAAGTGAATTATTGCAGGTGTTAAGTTCATTTTTATTTTCCTGGGTTCCAAGATCACCACAGATGGGGATTGCAGCCAGTAATTAAAAGAGGCTTGCTCCTGGGGAGGAAAGCAATGGCAAATGTAGACAGCATAGTACAAAGCAGAGACATCACCCTGCCAACAAAAGTGCATTTAGTCCAGGCTATGGTTTTCCCAGTTGCAATGCATGGCTATGAAGGTTGGACCATAAGGAAGGCTGATCGCCAAAGAATGGAGGCCTTTGAACTCTTGTGCTGGAGAAGACTCCTGCGAGCCCCTTGGACTGCAAGGCAATCAAACTGGTCAGTCCTAGAGGAGATCAACCCTGACTGCTCTTTAGAAGGCCAGATCCTGAAGAGGAAACTCAAAGACTTTGGCTACCTGATGAGAAGGAAGGACTCACTGGAGAAGAGCCTAATGCTGGGAACGATGGAGGACAAAAGAAGAAGGAAACGGCAGAGAAGGAGGTGGCTGGATGGATTCACTAAAGCAAGAGGCGTGAGCTTCAAAGGACTCCAGAAGATGGTAGAGGCCAGGAAGGCCTGGAGGAAAATTGTCCATGGGGTTGCGATACGCAATTAACAACAAAAGTTGACTTTGTCAGAAGGTCTCAAAAGGGGTATCATGTGACCCATGAAGTTCACTTGGCTCTGGCACCAACCTAAACCAAACCAATCTTTTATCTATTTTTTAATGCTTCTTCGAACGGCAAGGGTAAATCTTACAAATTTGGACTGGACATATTCCCCGGTAAAAGTATAAATATGAGCATCGAATTTGATCTCGGCACAGCTAAAGCTTGCCTCATTCATTCATGGGCTCAGATATATATTATGCCTATGAATGTAACGTATTGTAATGCAGTGTATTAATGTAATGTAATATATTTCATGTAAATTAGAATTATAATGCAAATATTAACATAACTAAAAAAGATGATAAAGAGTGTCCCTGCTTCATTACCTCAACCAAGTTTGGATTTGCTGGAAATTAATAATCAAAGGAAACAGCCTCAATGAACTCACGTGAATTTTGAAGCTGGATTTTTTAACCCTAAAATAAAACTACTCCAGTGCAAACGATGAAAGTATCCTTGGAGTTTTTTATAGTCTCTTTGGAGAGAGCTGAGGCCCGATGGCCTGCTTCATCCATCTCGTTTAAGTTATGGTTTCTGTAAGCCTGATCTGAATAACAGACGGCTCAGTTTGTGAAATATGCTAAGCCATATGGAGGGTTTTCAATTACAAATGGCTAAGGTTCAAACAGTACACTTGGCCAAAGCTACATCGTATTATGATTTAGTGCGCTGCATGAGGGAGACCAGTGAACACTTCCCTCTGTTGAGATGTGCAAAAGGCCTCCTCTCACTTTGAAAGTGGCACAGTGATGTCAGCTTGTGGGGTACCCCAGACAAGAAGCATCACCCATGGTTACAGGTAGTAAGTCCTCAGGATACAACTGCAATTGAATTTATGTTGCTATGCGAAACGTCTGCTAAGTGAATGTCCTTCCTTTTTATGACTTTTCTTGCCATAGTTGTTAAGGTGATCACTGCAGCTTTTAAGTTAATTGCATGGTTGTTAAGTGAATCTGGCATCCCCATTGACTTTGCCTGTCAGAAGGTTCTTACCGAGGCTTCCCAAGAGCCTGAAGCAAACTCCTGGTCCCGACAGAACCCCTTTTATCAATTGATTGTGAATTCTGCTCATTCACATCTAGCAAAGTTTTTCGAGAGAGGATTTACAGTCCCCAGACCTTATCTGGCTTGGAGAGCTGCCAGGTCGATCTCTGCAAAACCTGGCAAGGAGTCTCAGAGAGTCACGAACCAATGAAACGAACTAATGGTCTCCTGCAAACACCACTCCCCTTTCACTCCTCTTTTATTTCCTCTGGGAGAGGCCATTCATCGTCCACCTGTGGCCGTACTACTAGCTCGATCCCTGTTCTTTAGCTGTTCCCTTAGTCTGGCAATTCTGTGCAGGCGCACACTGGGAACAGGCTCCAGTTGTTCATCTGCCTTACTGATGTCTGACTGTGAAGGCAGCTGAGAACTGTCAGACAGCTGTGGTCCCCTCTCTGCTTGTGACACAGAGCCCACATATGAGCCTTTCCCAGACTCCAAGACTCACCCATCTTCCTTCCCAACCTCCTCACTGTCCAAATCTGCTGCCAGCTCCTCTGGCCACTGGAGGGCCACAACAGAAGGTTGCAAAAGGGATCACTTGAATCCCGGACACTGCAACCATCATAAATATGAATCACTTGCCAAGCATCTGAATTCTGACCATGTGATCGTAACGATTTTGCAAGTATGAAAAATGTTGTATGAGTGAAAAACGGTCATGTCTTTTTTTTCTAACACAGTTTTTATTTGTTTATCATATGACCCACAAAGAGAATACAAAAGTAAATATTAGGGAAATCAGAGAAGGAAAAAGGAAAAAGTGGATAGTGGGTGGGGAAAGCAAGAGAAAAGGGGGGGAGACATTCCTTCGGCACAATAAAATAAGGCATCAACAGCTACCCACAACTTTTTTTCCTTTCATAATATAAGTCAGTGATGGTGAACTTTTATAAAGGTGTGCCAAAATTGTGTGCGCCTTAGCGATAGCGCGCATGTGCCCACACCCGAAATGCAATGCGTCCCGCCCACGTGCGCATGTGGATGCAACCCCTTCGCATTTGCATGCAGACCCCCTGTATATGTGCATGCAGCCCCACTCGCAAGGGGGGGAGTTTTCACCCTCCCCATGTTCCGGAGGCTTTCCTGATGCCTAGGGAGGGCGAAAATGCTCCCCCCCCCCCTTGGAAGCCGGAAACAGATTGTTTCCAAACTTCCAGTTGGCCCGTTGTACCCATTTTTCACCCTTCCCAGGCTCCGGAGGCTTTCCTGAATCCTGGGGGGGAGGGGGGAGGTTGAAAACAGCCTTGCCCAGCTCTCTGGAAGGCCAAAAATCATTTGGCCGGCGTGCACATGTGCACTGGAGCTGACGACTCACGTGCCAGCAAATATGGCTCTACGTGCCACCTGTGGCATATGTGCCATAAGTTCGCCAACACAGGTATAAGTCATTTTTGTCAAGGCCGTTGTAACTTGAAATGGTCACTAAATGAACGGTTGTAAGCCGAGGACTACCTGTACTTTTAAACTGATAGAAACTGCCCTCCTCTTTACAGTCCAAGAAACTAGGGAGGGTCCCTTCTGAGGCATTTGCCATGCCCCTTCCCTTGGGTGCACTCTGCTCCTCTTCTCCGACCATTATTTTAATCGTTCTCATCCCTGAAGCCATTCCCACAAATGGCCATTTAGAATAGCAGAGTTGGAAGGGGCCTTGGAGGTCTTCTAGTCCAGCCCCCTGCTTAGACAAGAAACCTTACACCACTTCAGACAAATGGTTGTCCAACCTCTTCTTAAAAGCTTCCAGTGTTGGAGCATTCACAACTTCTGGAGGCAAGCTGTTCCACTGATTCATTGTTCTCACTGTCAGGCAACTTCTCCTTAGTTCTAGGTTGCTTCTGTCCTTGATTAGTTTCCACCCATTGCTTCTTGTTCTACCCTCAGGTGCCTTGGAGAATAGTTTGTCTCCCTCTTCTTTGGGGCAGCCCCTGAGATATTGGAACACTGCTGTCATGTCACCCCATCCATTGCTTCGTCGCATTAGTTTATGGAACAAGCAAACCATAGAATGGAATGGAATAGAGAATAGAATAGAGAAGAGAATAGAGAATAGAATAGAGAATAGAATAGAGAATAGAATAGAATTACAGGGTTGGAAGGGACCTTGGAGGTCCCCCTGCTTAGGCAGGAAATCCTACACCATTTCAGACAAATGCTTATCTAACATCTTAAAAACTACCTTCTTCTTCATCGTCTTAATTTCTCACTTAGCAGATCTGCGCCGCCAACACCGACAAGTGAGAGGATAGGAAAAGTTTTTGGAGTGTGCCGTTCGAGCAGTCATCCGGAATGTGGCATTTCAGGTTACAGTAAGCCAGCTTTTGAGATGATGCCAGCTACTTTGTGCTAGAGGCTGAGCTGAACTTTAATTCCGGATTAGGTGTCCAGCAATAAGTCAAAACTTATTTTAAAGGCAGTCTGACTTATTTTAGAGATAGTCCACTCGATTCCTTACAGTACGCTAAAAAGTACTGTCATTTGTATAGGCGGTCCTTAACTTACAGCCGTTTAGTCACTGTTTGAAGCACTGAAAAATGGGACTTAGGATCATCCATGGAGATTCTCTGTCATAGTTGTCCCCAAAGATGCTTTTTTTCAAGAGGCAACTGGGCTTTCTTGGTTTTTCTCTGAAGATGTTTTGCTTCTCATCCAAGAAGCTTCTTCAGCTCTCTGTCTTTCCTTGGAGGATTGAGTGAAGGATGCCATATTTTTCCGGATTTCGCATCACATCCAGCAGGATAGGGAAGGGTGGCAAGGATAACAGCTAAGAAAGGTAATAAAAGAGCCAGTTTTGTCAAGTGATTAAGGCACCAGACTAGAAAACAGAAATGTTAATACCACTTTATAAGGCCTTGGTAAGGCCACCCTTGGAATCCAGCATCCAGTTTTGGTCACCATGATGTAGAAAAGATTCTGGAGACTCTGGAAAGAGTGCAGAGAGGAGCAACAAAGAGGATTAGGGGGCTGGATGTTAAAACATATGAAGAACGGTTGCAGGAACTAGGCATGACTCATCTAGTGAAGAGATGGACCAGGGGAGACATGATAGCAGTCTTCCAATATCTCAGGGGATGCCCAAAGAAGAGGGAGTCAAGCTATTCTCCAAGGCACCTGAAGGCAGAACAAGAAGCAATGGGTGGAAACTAATCAAGGAGAGAAGCAACTTAGAACTAAGGAGAAATTTCCTGACAATGAGAACTGATTGTGGAACAACTGGCCCCCAGAAGTTGTGAATTCTCCAACACTGGAAGTTTTAAATAAGAGATTGGACAACCACTTGTCTAAAATTGTATAGGGCTTCCTGCTTAAGCAGGGAGCTGGACTAGAAGACCTCCAAGGTCCCTTCCAACTCTGTCTTTCTGTTCTGTTCCATTCCATTCTTCCCTTCCCTTCCACTCCATTCCATTCTATTCTACTCTATTCCTGTTCTTATTCTATTCTATTCTTCTATTCTTTTCCTCTATTTCTATTCCTTATGCCATGCCATGCCATGCTATGCTATTCTAATTCTATTCTATTCTATTCTATCTCTACTCTACTCTATTCTATTCTTCAAAGAAAACCAGAAAGTCCAGGTTGCCTCTTGAAAAAAGAACCTTTGGGACAACTGTGACCTGGAGGACTGAGAATCTCCATAGACATGTAGCTATGCACAGAGCTGAAGAAGCTTCTTGGATGAGAAGTAAAACGTCTTCAAAGAAAAACCAGAAAGTCCAGCTGCCTCTTGAAAAAAAGCACTTTTTGGAGTGACTTATAACTGTTTTCCCCCCGAACATTTCAGCCTCTCCGTAGCCACGTGATCAAAATTCAGTTGCTTGCCAACCTGTTCATGTTTACGCCCAATGGCTGTGTCCCAGGGGTCAGCAATCCCCTTTTACGACCTTCTGACAAGCAAAGTCAATGGGGAAGAAGCCAGTTTCACTTAACAGCATTGCTAACTTAACAACCACACTGATTCCCTTAACGGCGACCTCCAAAACTGCAGAGCAAGGCAGCTGTTCAATGAGTTTTGCCCCAAGGGATTTGGGCAGCCAAGGGGTTTTTCTAGATCCTCAGGGTCATGACGGAGGTTTGGTCCCCGACTGGCCGTGGCGGGGGGGGGGGGGGCTGCCGCACAGAAAGAGTTAACCTCAATGGCAGGCTGCCACTTCAGGGCACCAGCTGCTTTCGCCCTCCTCGCATTCCCAAGGCCCTGGGGATAGCTGAACCATCTCCTGTAAACTTGGTGTTCGTGGAGGCTTGCATCATTAGAGTGGGGGGGGGAGGCAGGCAGGGGGCCTCTGTTGTAAGCAACAGCCCTTGCACAAAGAGGTTCCTGCCCTCTCTTGTTTAGCTACTATCTTGTCCCAAAATCTGCAGGTTCCAGGAAGGTTTAACACTGTGGGATAGGGGTGGGGGCGGAGAGCAAAGATTGTTCCCACTTCATAGTTTGCGAATGATTTGAGGCTGAAAGCTGCTGCTGAAGATTAAATGAAATGTTCCCAGGCTTAAGGGATGGCTGTCAGTCTTCTGTATCTCTGTCAGTCCTAGAAGAAGCCACTTTCTTTTGCTTCTTCCTGTTGCTCCCTCCTCCTCCAACTCTTCTCTCCCCTCCGCTGCCCTCCCTTTCCCTTTCCCTTCTTCCTCTTCTCTCCCCTCCCTCCCCTTTCCTTTCCCATTCCCTCCTCCTTCTTCCATCCCCTTCCCCATCTCCTCCCTCCCTTCCTTCCTCCTCCCCTTTCCTTTCCAATTCCTTTCTTCTTCCCTCCCCTTCTTTCCTCTCTTCTTTCCTTCCTTCTCCCCTCCTCCCCTTTCTCATTCCCTTCTTCCTCTTCCCTCCCATTCCACTTTTCCTCCCTTCTTTCCTTCCACCTCTCCCCTCCCTTCCCCCCTTTCTTTTCCCATTCCCTTCCCCCCTTTCTTTTCCCATTCCCTTCCCCCTCCTCTGAATAGTCAAGCTATTCTCCAAACCACCTGAGGGCAGGACAAGAAGCAATGGGTGGAAACTAATCAAGGAGAGAAGCAACTTAGAATTAAGGAGAAATCTCATGACAATTAGAACAATGAATCAGTGGAACAACTTGCCTCCAGAAGCTGTGAATGCTCCAACACTGGAAGCTGTTAAGATGTTGGATAACGATTTGTCTGAAATGGTATAGGGTTTCCTGTCTAGGCAGGGGGTTGAACTAGAAGACCTCCAAGGTCCCTTCCAATTCTGTTATTCTATTCTATTCCTCTCCCTCTCTCCTTCCCTCTCCTTCTTTTCCTCTGCTGTTTCCCTTTGTCCCCTCTTCTTTTCTTTCTTCCCCTCTCCTCTATGTGTCTCCCCTGCCCTCTGGAGCTCAGCTACTTGTGATACGTCTCCTTTTCCCTGGTCCAAAAATGGCTTTTGCCACAAGGGACCGAGACCATGGTGACCTGCCCAAGGAACAGCTGTGACGCAGGCTGGAGGTCAGGCCCGAAGGACATGGATGCACAATCCACAGACAAAGAGACATCCAGTCCCTACGCACCAGCAACAGAGAGAGGCCATCGCAGAATTAGGAACTACATTTGACTCCTCCAAAGTCAGCTTTGGAGCTGGCTGGCTGCCTTGCTTGTGGGACAGTGGAGCGCCCCAGACAGTCTAAAGCAGGGGTGTCAAAGTCGATTTCATTGAGAGCTGCATCAGGGTTGTGTTTGACCTTGGAGAGGTCAGTTCGACCTCACTTGTTTGACCATGGTCAATTCGACCTCACTTGTATCAGGGGCACCTGTAGTGGCCAAATGCTAAGGCAGGACTTCCCTCAGATCAGGAGTAAAATTCAGCAGATTCTGACAGATTCTGGAGAACCGGTAGCTGAAATTTTGAGCAGTTCAGAGAACCGGCAAATACCACCTCTGGCTGGCCCCGCCCCTATCTATTCTGTGCCTCCCGAGTTCCAGCTGATCAGGAGGAAATGGGGATATTGTCGTATCCTTCCCCTGGAGTGGGGTGGGAATTTTGCAGTATCCTACCCCTGGAGTGGGGAGGGAATGGGAATTTTGCACTAGTTCCTTCCCCTGGAGTGGAGAGGGAATGGGGATTTTACAGTATCCTTCCCCTGGAGTGGGGTGGGAATGGGGATTTTGCAGTATCCTTCCCCTGGAGTGGGGAGAGAATGGAAATTTTGCAGTATCCTTCCCCTGGAGTGGAGAGGGAATGGGGATTTTACAGTATCCTTCCCCTAGAGTGGGGAGGGAATGGAGATTTTGCAGTATCCTTCCCCTGGAGTGAGGAGAGAATGGAAATTTTGCACTATCCTTCCCCTGGAGTGGGGTGGGAATGGGGATTTTGCAGTATCCTTCCCCTGGAGTGGGGAGGGAATGGGAATTTTGCACTAGTTCCTTCCCCTGGAGTGGGGAGAGAATGGAAATTTTGCAGTATCCTTCCCCTGGAGTGGGGTGGGAATGGGGATTTTGCAGTATCCTTCCCCTGGAGTGGAGAGGGAATGGAAATTTTGCAGTATCCTTCCCCTGGAGTGGGGTGGGAATGGGGATTTTGCAGTATCCTTCCCCTGGAGTGGAGAGGGAATGGGGATTTTGCAGTATCCTTCCCCTGGAGTGAGGAGAGAATGGAAATTTTGCACTATCCTTCCCCTGGAGTGGGGTGGGAATGGGGATTTTACAGTATCCTTCCCCTGGAGTGGGGAGAGAATGGAAATTTTGCAGTATCCTTCCCCTGGAGTGGGGTGGGAATGGGGATTTTGCAGTATCCTTCCCCTGGAATGGGGTGGGAATGGGGATTTTGCAGTATCCTTCCCGTGCCACGCCCACTAAGCCATGCCCACAGAACCAGTAGTAAAAGAAATTGAATTTCACCACTGTCTCAACCCTCCCTCCCTCTCATTATACTCTTTCTTTCCTTCCTTCCTTCCTTCCTTCCTTCCTTCCTTTTCTTTTCTCATTTTTCCTTCTTTCTTGCTCACTTCCCATCTTCCCTTCTTTTTCTTTTTCTTTCTTCTTTCCCTTTCTCCTTCTTGGATGTTCAAATCCAAAAGGGGAAACATTTCTCCTTTTTGTTTTGTTTTTAGTTTGGTTTGCTAGCCCTCTGCCAGTGGGCCGGTCCTTCGCTGTTTCCGGGATGGCCCCGTGGGCCAGATCTAAGCACCCCGTGGGCTGGATCTGACTCATGGGCTTTGAGTTTGATACCCCTGGCCAAAAACTTCCTTCAAAGGGCTGTGTTCTCTCCACAGACAAACTATTAGGAGCAGGGTTACCCATATTACTCATCAGGGGTGGATTGCTCCTGGCATTACTGCTGGTTCAGTGTGCGCAAACATTTTGCTCCACAAGAGATACTCAAAAAGATCTATCGAAAAGTAAGAGGGAAAACACAGAAGAAAAGATATGAGACACATAAAAAGAGGAAAGAAAATTTAGAAATAGGAGAATAGTAGAATGATATGATCTAGTAGAAAGAAATATTGCAAACAAGGTAAAAATGTTTTTAACTAGAATGTATGGGAATCATATTAAGAACCTTAAATAATTGTGTTACGTTGATTATATAAAACTTGAAATTTGAAGAGGCATATTGTTCATGGAAAATACATGGAAAAGGAATGATAAATTGTTTATTTTTAAAGAGAAGAAAAAATGATCTTGTTTGTATATGTTAAAAATTAGAAATTGGAAAATATGAGAAGAAAAGTAATACGGCTAAAATTAGAAACGATGGAAATATAATGTAAAATGAGGGGGAATCTGAACAACGCTCCCTTCACAAAAGAATTTTTATTATGCAACAAAAAATAAATAAATAACTTTATTTTTTAAAAAATTGCTCCGTGCACGTGCACATTTGCACAAAAATAGGTCAGCACATGTGCAAAACAATAAAAAAGGGGGATTAAATTTGTGCAATTAGAATTGTTGTGCACATGCGCAGAACAGAAAATCAAGATGGCAGCCCCGTAAGAGAACCAGTTTGGGAGCATGGCAGGCCGCCAAACAACTACCGGTTCGCCCAAATTGGTCCGAACCGATAAGAACCCACCTCTGTTACTCATTGATTTCCTCACTTGCAAAAGACTCAGAGGCGGCCAATTCGTTGGCTGCATGCAACTTGCAACGCTAAATATTTTCCAGCCTGAAAAACAATATATTGAAATCTCCGCTGTTAATTAAGGCTTGCTTTTTTTCGAAACCTTACCCCCCCCCCAAAAAAAGGCCACTGTTTTCATCCGCCTGCCAAAAAAGAGGGGGCTAATGGGACCTCCGAGAGAAGGGGTGTCACGAGAAGGCTGTCTACCATCTGCCCTGATGCCCTGGGGACCCATAACAGCCCCTCGGACGAGATTGTGTAGGGCGCTGGGGTGGACATACCAAGATGGACCCCTCCTCTCTTTCATTCGGGCCAGACTTCCCTCTGGCTAGCCAGGGGGGGGGGGGCTTTAAATGCTAGCTAGCCCTCCCTCCATTTTGTTCCTATTCTCCTTTTTCCAAGGAGCGTCCACACAGTCAGAAAACTCAAAACTTTAACCATGAGCTGCGATTAGATGTGGAGACTCTAGAAAAAGTTCAGAGAAGAGCATTAGGGGACTGGAGGCTAAAACATATCAAGAACGGTTGCAGGGATTGGGTAGCCCCGTGATGGCGAATCTATGGCACACGTGCCCAAAGTGGCACACAAAGCCATGTCGCCCAGCACGCGTGGCCTTGCCTGTTTGTCTTCTGGGCTTCTGCCACTCATGTGCGCATGTCGATCAGCTGTCCTTCACCTGGTGTATGCAGGCACACCTGCCAGCTCATTGCCAGGCATGTATGCACGCTAGAACCTGGAAGTTCAGCTTTTCCAGAGCGAAGCCTTGATGAGCATGCGTGCGCGCGCACAATTTTTCCACTGAGCTTTTCGGCAGTCAGTGCCAAAAAGGTTCGCCATCACTGGTCTAGTCTAAAGAAAATAAGAATTGGGGGACAGGATAGCAGTCTTCTAATATTTGAGGGGCTGCCACAAAGAGGAGGATGTTTGTATCTATCTATCTATCTACATATCTATATCTATCTATCTAGCTATCCATCATCTATCATCTATCTAACTGTCTGTCTGTCTATCTCTATCGCCTATCTATCTATATCTATCATCTTATCTATCATCTATCTATCATCTATCTATCATCTATCTATCATCTATCTATCATCTATCTATCTATCATCTATCTATCTATATCATTATCACTATCTCTGTCTGTCTATCTCTATCGCCTATCTATCTATATCTATCATCTATCTATCTATCATCTATTTTATCTATATCATTATCACTATCTCTGTCTGTCTATCTATCGCCTATCTATCTATCTATATTATCTATCTATCATCTATCATTTATCTATCTATCATCTATCTATCTATCTATCATCTATCTATCATTATCTATATCATTATCTATCTATCATCTATTTTATCTATATCATTATCATTATCTGCCTATCTGTCTGTCTATCTATCTCTATCTATCGCCTATCTATCTATCTATCTATCTATCATTTATCATTATCTATCTATCATTATCTACCTATCTATCTATCTATCTATCTATCTATTGCTCTCAACCATTTGTTTAGTGGCGATTCAAAGTTGGAATGGCAGTGAAAAAGTGGCATGACCAGTTTTCACACTTTTCCACTGAGGCTGCATCCCCATGGCCATGTGGTCACAATAGGCTTCCCTGATATAAAGCCTTTACTTTATAACCCTTCAGCCATGAAGGAGGTTTAGAAACACGATGGCTGTGGGGTCACCAACTCTTTGTTGCCGCACAGCTGGAGCAGAGTGAGGATTGCTATCTTTGACTATTCAGGAAACCTTCACTCAAGAATAAAGAAGTCATCTAGTTCTCAAGTGAAAGCTTTTTTCTTGCTTTTGGTGGAAAAAGTGCAGAGAAGAGTCACTAAGATGATCAAAGGCTTGGAGACTAAAACATATGAAGAATGGCTGCAGGTTTTGGGTTTGGTTAGTCTAAAGAAAAGAAGAATTAGGGGTGACATGATAGCAGCATTCCAGTATTTGAGGGGCTGCCACAAAGAAGAGGGTGTCAAATTATTCTCCAAAGCACCAGAAGGTAGGATAAGAAACAATGGATGGAAACTAATCAAGGAGAGAAGCAACCTGGAATTAAGGAGAAATTTTCCTGACAGCCAGAACAATTAACGAGTGGAACAGCTTGCCACCAGACGTTTTGAGTGCTCCATCACTGGAGTTTTTAAAGAAGAGACTGGACACCCATTTGTCTGAAAGGGTGTAGGGTCTGGACTAGAACAGGGGGTTGGACTAGAGGACCTCAAAGGTCCCTTCCAGCTCTGCTATTGTGCCATTCCTATTCTGTGGGGTATGAGGCAAAGTTTTAGTTGCCCTGCTGCAGCCACCATTTTGACTTTTTTGACCACCACCCACCGGTGACCCCCCCTGTCATTTTCCTTGGGTACAGGCAGTGTGCAATTTAAATTCATTGAACGACTGCTCAAAGTTACAACAGCATTGAAAAATGTGAATTAGGACGGCTTTCCACGCTTAGGACCCTTGTAGTATCCTCGTGGTCACGTGATAAAAAAACCAAATGCTTGGCAACTAGCATATACCGTATATACTCGAGTATAGGCCGACCCGAATATAAGCCGAGGCACCTAATTTTACCACAAAAAACTGGAAAAGTTATTGACTCGAGTATAAGCCTAGGGTGGGAAATGCAGCAGCTACCGGTAAATTTCAAAAATAAAAATAGATACCAATAATGTTTTTAAATATTTATTTCAAAGAAAAACAGTAAACTAGCGGTGTATTCAATGAAATACTTCACTCACCTCATGATGCTGATGTCCCGCTGTGATGATGATGTCCCGTGCAGCCGCGGGAGCGATGTCCCGCCTCCTATGACACACGGCACAGTGATTCCTATCATTGGATCACTGTACCAGAGGAGGTGGGACATCGCTATGTGGCTGCTTGCCATAACAAGGAGGAGGTGGGACATCGTTGCAGAGCGGCAGGAGGGGGAGGAAGGGGAATCGTAAGACAGCCCTGCATTACATTAGAACGTGAGGAGGGGGGATGGTGCGGTGCGCGCTGCGCGGCAAACTGACACAGAGGGAGGGGAAACTCACAGGGGCACTGGGCCATTCACGAGTGTCACCCAGCGGCATGGCCCCGCCCCTTTTTCTCCTCCATTTCAGGCAAATTTTTCACTGACTCGAGTATAAGCCGAGGCGGCTTTTTTCAGCCCAAAAAGTGGGCTGAAAAACTAGGCTTATACTCGAGTATATACAGTACTTAGAATCAGAATCAGAGCAGAGCTGGAAGGGACCTTGGAGGTCTTCTAGTCCAACTCCCTGCTCAAGCAGAGGTCTTTAAACTTGGCCACAAGTTTAAACAGAGGTCTTTAAACTTGGCCACTTTAAGACTTGTGGACTTCAACTCCCAGAATTCCCCAGCCAACATAATTTACTCTCTTGTAATCCCTTCCTCTGCAATCTCTCCGCTTAGATTAGAGATCTTCAAACTTGGCAACTTTAAGACTTATGGACTTCAACTCCCAGAATTCCCCAGCCGGCATAATTTATTCTCTTGTAATCCCTTCCTCTGCAATCTCTCCGCTTAGATCAGAGATCTTCAAACTTGGCCACTTTAAGACTTGTGGACAGCCAGCTATGCTGGCTGGAGAATTCTGGGAGTTGAAGTCCACTAGTCTTAAAGTGGCCAAGTTTGGGGACCCCTGGCCCTGGAGTGTCTGTTTTTAACTGGAGGGGTTTTTCCATACTGATTTACTAATATTCACAATTTAAAAAAAAAAAAATACCCTACATTATTTGAAAACAAAGGAATAATTGTAGTCTCCGGGCCAGAATACCACGAGAGAAAGGAGCTGATGGAAAGCAGCGGAACATTCTCACTGCCTTGTCAGTTGCAATTGACTGCAGCACCTGGCAAGTGGAGCATCATTGGCTCCCACCATTTATTTTATTTTCTCCCAAGGACAGGATGTTCCTGCTTGCGGGGTGGAAATCCCTCAGGCATCATCAGTGCAGAGCCTTCGACTGCTGGCAGGAGCAGAGGATCAACCCAGGTCTGGAGCTGGTTAGACGTGAAAAGGGAGTGGGGAGGTTGAGGTGGAAGCGGAAGCAGGAGTAGCAAGGGCAGCCAACCTGGGGAGTGGTGGAAACGCTGGACTAGAAAGCAGGAGTCCATGAACAGAACAGAATCATTAGAATTGATGGAAGAGAAGGGGACAGAAAAGATGGGATGGGATCAGTGGGGAAATTCAACAATTTTTTACTACTGGTTCTGTGGGTGTGGATGGTGGGTGTGGCTTGGTGGGCGTGGTAGGGGAAGGATACTGCAAAATCTCCATTTCCTCCCCACTCTGGGGCCAGCCATTGGTGGCCTTTGCCAGTTCTCCAAACGACTCAAAATTTCTGCTACTGGTTCTCCGATCTACTCATAATCTCCACTACCGGTTCTCCGAACTACTCAAAATTTCCACGCCCAGTTCTCTGAACTATTCAAAATTTCTGCCACCAGTTCTCCAAACGACTCAAAATTTCCGCTACTGGTTCTCCGATCTACTCATAATTTCCACTATCGGTTCTCCGAACTACTCAAAATTTCCACTACCTGTTCTCTAACTATTCAAAATTTCCGCTACCGGTTCTCCAAACGACTCAAAATTCCCACTACCGGTTCTCCAGAACCTGCTGGATTTCATCCCTGGATGGGATGGAATAGAAATAGAACGGAATGGAACAGAAGACAACTAGAATTAGAATGATTATAACAGATGGAAGTGAACAGAACGGAAAATCTGGGATTGACTGGAGGGGACAGAACAGAAGGGATGGGATCAGTGGGGAAATTCAACAATTTTTTACTACTGGTTCTGTGGGTGTGGATGGTGGGTGTGGCTTGGTGGGCGTGGTAGGGGAAGGATACTGTGAAATCTCCATTTCCTCCCCACTCTGGGGCCAGCCATTGGTGGCATTTGCCAGTTCTCCAAACGACTCAAAATTTCCGCTACTGGTTCTCCGATCTACTCATAATTTCCACTACTGGTTCTCCGAACTACTCAAAATTTCCACTACCTGTTCTCTAACTATTCAAAATTTCCGCTACCGGTTCTCCAAACGACTCAAAATTCCCACTACCGGTTCTCCAGAACCTGCTGGATTTCATCCCTGGATGGGATGGAATAGAAATAGAACGGAATGGAACTTGCCACCAGAAGTTGTGGGCACTCCAACACTGGAGGTTTTTAAGAAGAGACTGGACAGCTACTTGTCTGAAATGGTCTAGGGCAGTGGTAGTCAACCTGGTCCACTAGTGGGCGTTCCAGCTTTCATGGTGGGTGGTAGGGGTTTGCTATAACTCTGCTTTATAAATTTTATAAAGTTATTTCCCTACTTTATAAATCACCATTAATATGGAACTGGTGAGCGGTTAGAAAATTTTACTACTAACAGAGATACAAAAGTGGGCGGTAGGTATAAAAAGGTTGATTACCCTGGTCTAGGGTCTCCTGCTTGAGCAGGGAGTTGGACTAGAACAGTGATCCCCAACCCCCGGTCCGTGGAGTACCTGGCACCGGGCCGCGCAGCGGCCGGGGGCCATAGTTTCTTTCTGTATGCAAATTAGGGCTAACTGGCACAAGGGGTGTTACTGGACCGCTGGTAGCACTCTGATGTCACCAGCGGCCCACCGCCCCCCTGTGTCCAGCGCCGCCCTTCTCATTCCTTTTCAGCGCTTCAGCGCTGGCCGATTCCTGAAAAAAACCTAAGAGCGCCTGCGCAGCTACGTAGGGCTAGCGTAGACAGCGCTAGTAGCGTAGCCTTGCACTTCATATTTATGTAATTGTATTTTATTTTGTAAGGCATGTTTAAATACAATAAAATAAAAGTTGTTTAATCAAAACAATCTGATATATAAACAATCACTGTGTCGTCGCGAACAACGCCCCCCCACCCCTGCGCGCGCTCAGTGGGCCACGGTAAAATTATCAAAGGCTGACTGGTCCACGGCGATAAAAAGGTTGGGGACCACTGGACTAGAAGACCTCCAAGGTCCAGCTCTATTCTGATTCTGTAGACCTTTGTTATGTAGAATAGACTGGCTCGGGCCTTAATGGCCCATTGACAAAGGTGGGGGGCTGCCTCCCTTTTACAGGAAATATTCTGCCCTTTTAATATTTCCTAAAATATCTCATTTTTCTAGGAGAGGGGTGGGTAATAACTTCCTACAGTTTGTCAAAAGGTGACCACCTGACCCTGTGACACTGCAAAACCTTTATAAATATGAACCAGTTGCCAGACGTCCTGGCATCTATGACGGCTGCAGTGTCCTGGATCATGCCATCACCTAGGAACAAGCAAAGTCAATGAGGATGTCAAATTCACTTAACAACTGTGTTGCTAACTTAACAATGATTCACTTAACAACAGTAAGCAAAGCCCATAAAATCGGCCAAAACTCAGTTAAGAACTGTCTTACTTGGACATAGAAATTTTGGGTTCAATTGTAGTTGTAAGTCTAGGACTCCCTGTGCAGGCCGTTCATTTAGTGACCAGAGTTACAGCAGCACTGAGAAAAGTGACTTATGACCATTGTTCACACTTACGACCGTTGTGGCATGCCCATGGGCATGTGATAAATTCAGATGCTTGCCTACTGACCCATATTTATGACGGTTGCAAAATCCCAGGGTGATGTGGTCTCCTTCTGTGACTTCTGTGAAGCCAAGTCAATGGGGAAGTGGGATTCACTTAACGACCACGTTACTCACTTAATGATGGCAGAAATTCACAAGCAAGGTGGCAAGAAAGGCCATAAAATGGGGCTAAACTCACTTAAGAACCGTCTTGCTTGGCCACAGAAATGGGGGCGGGGGTTTCAATTGTGGTCGTAATTCGAGGACTCTCTCTACCCGACGCTGTTAACGGCTTAAGCAGGTTTGAGTTCTGACCCACCCAAAGTGGCTCGTGCGGTGGGAACAACGACCCCGCTAATCAACGTCCGTTTTCTCTTTCTGTAGCTGCTCGGTCGTAAACCGAGGATTAGAAGGTCGTCCGCAAAACGATGTGACTGGCGGGCCGCGCATACGTATTTAGACAAGCGGCGGATTAGGACTTCTGTTGTCTAAATGCGCATGCGCGGCCCGCCCGTCACATGCCGCCTCACGCCGAAGAAAAAAAGGGTAACTTCAGCCGACCGCTAGCAACCGCCCCGTTACTATAGAGCCGCGGCGACCCTCCTCCACTGGTTCGCGCGAGCTTTCTCAATCCCTGCCAATCTCTGCCTCCTCTTTTCCCTCGTCTCTGCGTTCACCGGCCTGTCGGGGTGTCACTCGGAATCGATGCCGGGACTTGCCGACCAATCGATGTGGACGGCGTTAAGGAGGCCCCGCCCTACGCCCGGCCCATCAGTTCTGTCAATCGGAGCTGTCAAAGAACCGGCGGCGACGCGGGATAGGAGGAAGGAAGGTGGGGGGGCCTCCTCCGCTGGCCAATCAGCGGCGAGGGTGGGTGGCTTCCGAGGGATCTATTATCACCCCCCACGCACACCGCCAATCACGATTTATTTGAGGAAGCTGTGGCTGCGATGCGGAGGAGGTAAGAATGGGGGAAAGGGATCGATGGAGGGGGGCGGTAGGGACGGGGGTTCTGGGAGAAGGCGAGCTTGGGGTCTCCTGCCTGGCTTGAATCTTCTGGGTTGAGATCCGCGGGAATCCCTTACAAAAAGAACACGGTCGCTTTGATGGGATCCAGTTTCTGGAGGCACCAGGTCCTGGTTCATAGATCTGAGCTGAATTGAATACCATGGTTCTTTGAATAAGCCAGGATGGACTTGTTAGCACAGCCTGCTAATAAACCACGAATAAACTGGCTTTGGGCAGCCTGCTTAATAAGCCACAAATAAATTGGCTTTGCACATCCTAACAAGTCACGATAGGGTGGTTTTGCCTAATGTGCTGAGCCCTAAATCCTGGCTTATAAAGAGGCTGAGTCCACACAAACGTCAACAAGCTCCATTATAGCTTTCTGCAGAGAGTAAGGCCAGTAGGAGGATAATGGGGGTGGGGGTGGGGGCTGATCTTTTGGGGATGTCAGAAAGATTCACTGGAAGGAGGAGGAAAAAAACATTGGAATCCAGGGCATCCGACATAGGATCCAGGACAGCCTAAGGTTTGAGAGAAGAGATTTGGCCGAAAGAAACGTACCATCTAATCGGCTTGAGTTGCATTGCAACTATGAACAAGGTCTGTGGTGTTGGGGGGGGGGGGGGGGGGGGCTCTTTGAATTCCCCCAAGAGATTTTGAGGATCTCCCATCTTGCTTTTCCTAAGGCAACACAGGCCAGGGCTATCTTCATGCATTTGGGGGATATATATATATAAAAAGATATATATATATAAAAAGATATATATATATATAAAAAGATATATATATATATATATATATATATATATATATATATATATATATATATATATATATATATATATATATATATATATATATATATATATATATATATATATATATAATTTTATTCTGTCAGATCCCAGAAGACTTATGCATTTGGGGGATATATATATATAAAAAGATATATATATATATATATATATATATATATATATATATATATATATATATATATATATATATATATATTATATATATATATATATATTTATATATAGATAGATAGATAGATAGATAGATAGATAGATAGATAGATAGATAGATAGATAGATAGATAGATAGATAGTATTTTATTCTGTCAGATCCCAGAAGACTTATGGGAGCTAAATAACTTGAAATAGATCTATACTGGTCTCCCTTTATTTCTTTATCAGGAAATGTAACTAACATACATACATACATACATACATACATACATACATACATACATACATGAGTGAATAAAAAGTATCCTTTTTAAGGCTCAAAGTGTCCTGGTTTCCCTTCAACAAAGAGCAACAGTAGCACAGTATCATCTTTCGCAGGGACAAGAATGTGGTGTTATAAATAATAGAAAATGTGACTGTAAAGGAGACGATTGGTGAGAGGAAGGCATAAAAAGATTTTACTTCACTTTTTTTTTTAATGGATTGGATTTATACAGGTAGTCCATGACTTACAACCACAATTTTATTTATTTATTTATTGGAATTGGTCAAACAAAAATGAGAACAAGAATAAGAGAATCAAAATTCAATGATCGGGATGATAGGCAGGTTAGGGCACTTATGCACGCCCCCTCCACCACTTACGTATGAAGCAAGGTCCACGGAAGTCCATTTGTGACTGAAACTGTGAAAATTTGTATGGCCGGCCCTCTTCAAATTTCTCCTCTTGATGCTGCAATGACCAAATGTCTGAACCAAATGTAGTTTCTAATGTTGGATTTTTCCCCCTTACTAGAGGGAGCCCCCTTGTGGAGTAGTGAAGCCATTACCATGGCAACTTCACTGTGCTGTATAGTAGAAGCCATTCTACAACAGTACAGTAGAAGCCATTTGAAGGCACAACAGGCTGTATCTTAACAGAACACACACACACACACACACACACACACACACACACCAAGGGGATTGTGTTGGCCGCTAGAAATTGTATTGATTATCGCATGCTCGGCTCAGGGAATTCTGATTGTGGTGAAGAACCTGAAGGAAAGAACGGACTTAAGAAATCCTCCGTGCTTTGTGTGTGTGTTTGTGTGTTGATTTTTAGACCTGAGGAGTCATAGAGCAGAAGTTGATTTCTCTGTCGGCCAGGGGTCCTCGGCGGTGGGCCTCCTTCTGGAGCAGTGATGATTCACAGCCTTTTCCTCATCAACTCCTCTGGGGACATTTTCTTGGAGAAACACTGGAAGAGTGTGATCAGCCGTTCGGTTTGCGACTACTTCTTTGAGGCTCAAGAGCGAGCGTCGGAGGCTGAGAATGTGCCCCCAGTGATTTCCACCCCTCACCATTACCTTCTGAGTGTCTATCGGCACAAGATCTTCTTCGTGGCCGTCATCCAGACGGAAGTCCCACCTCTTTTCGTCATTGAGTTTCTTCACCGGGTGGTGGACACCTTTCAGGTAGGTGGAATATCCCAGGGATTTAGGGTTGACGCCAGACACGAGGTTGGCTTTTCAGGATTCTGAAGTGGATAACCCATTTCAGATTCAGATTAACAGAGTTGGAAGGGACCTTGTAGGTCATCCAGTCCAACCCCCTGCCTGTTTGACCCGTCAGTGGCCTGTGGAGCTGGTGGCAGACTCAGAAAGTGAGGAGGTTGGGAAGGAACCTGGGCCAGTCCTGGAGTCTGGGGAAGGCTCTGAGGAGTGCTCTGCATCGGAGACAGAAATGGGGCCAGGGCCATCCGACAGTTATCAGTGGAATCGGACATCAGTGGGCAGAAGAACAGCTGGAGCCTGTTCCCGATGTGCACATGCACTGAGATGGCAGGAGACAGGAACAGCTAAGGAACAAGGGCCAACTGGTGAGTAAAGGCACAGGTGGACAGTGAATGGCCCCTCCCATGGGGAATAAAGAGGGGTGAAAGGGGAGGAGAATTTGCAGGAGACAATTAGTTCAAGTCATTAGGACGAAGATCTGTTCCTGACTTCTGGTCAAATAATTGCTGCTTCAGCAATTTGGAAGATATCGGCCTGGCAGCTCTTCAAACCTGATAAAGGCCTGTAGCTGTGAAATCTCTTGAAAGACTGTTGGCCGGAACTTCGCTGGAGAGGAATTCCCTTTAACCTAAATAAAAGAGGTTTTATCAGGATGAGGAGTCAGCTTCATGATCTTGGGAAGCCTAGGTCAAAACACCGCCGAAACGTAGTGTGCCAGGCGCCTGGGTAATAAAATTCACAGAGGGTCCAAAATGCTGCATCGAAAAATGACAATGACGGGAGAGAAACTTTATTGTGGTTAATCGCTAGGAAGAAGAGGGGAACGTAGGGAAATCACGCGTGGTCTTGTGATGTAGGATTATGCAATGTGATGGACAAATGCTTGCTTCCAACCTTATTGGGTGTAAGAAATAACGATTGTAAAAATATCATTGCTGTGAAAAATGTTACTGCTAGGAAAGGATTGTGACCATGTTGTGACCAACATCATGACTTTTTAACTATGTACACTGAAAACGTGTGCTTGCTTTTTGTATTTTATATTTTGGGGGAAGTTTGGCTCTATTTCTTCATACACGTTTCATTTGTGTCCTTTGTTTTATGTCCCCTCCTGAACATCAGGTTCTGTAACCTACGATTACTTCTTGGCTTTGCCCAGATTTGTTGGACAAAGCCCAGCGCTGGCTGGGAAATCCAGAAACGGTGGAGTTATACACAAAACTTGTGGTTTTCAAACTTGGCAAGTTTGAATGGTGGTTGGGGAATCCTGGGAGTTGAAGTCCCCACATCCTCAAGTTGCCAAGTCTAAAAAAAAACAAAAAAACCCTCCAAGCCATTACAGTAAAATGCTCTAGGTCAGAGGGGAAAAAAACTTTTGCGGACAATGAGGCACTAACTTAAAACTAAGTTTGGCTAAGCTAGATTGACACAAACTGTCATATTGTCATAAAGTAGTTTGCCTAGCTTTTGAAAAGAATAGAACAGAATAGAATATAATTGGAGGAAAGGAAGAGAAAAGAAAAAACAGAATAGAATAGAATAGAATAGGAAATAGAATAGAATAGGAAATAGAATAGAATAGAGAATAGAATAGAAATAGAACAGAACAGAATATAATAGGAGGAAAGGAAAAGAAGAAACAGAATAGAATAGAATAGAATAGAAAATAGAATAGAAATAGAACGGAACAGAATAGAATAGGAGAAAAGGAATAGAGAATAGGATGGAATGGAATGGAACAGAAAATAGAAAACAGAAAAGAATAGAAAATGGAATAGAATGGAATAGAACAGAACTGCACTGAACTGGAAGCAGTGGTGGGTTGTAGGTGGTATGCTCCGATACAGGTGTACCGGTGCCTGCCAGGAGCACCGGGTACCGTTCCGGTACGGTGCTCCGGAGGGCCCGCCCGAGCTCCTTACCTGTACTTGAGCTCTTTGGTACTTGCGTGCAAAGAGCACACGGTGCCTGTGCAACACTCTGCCAAGCAGCTGGAGTGTCGCAGAGGTGTCACAAGAGGTGATGCATGCGTGCACTGCGCGCGTTCATGTGGTGGACACCGGGCCCGGTTGCAACGGGATCTGAAACCCACCACTGACTGGAAGGGACCTTGGAGGTCTTCTAGTCTAACCCCATGCTCAAGCAGGAGACCCTATATCATTTCAGATAAATGATTGTCCAGGTTTTTTTTTTAAGCCTCCAATGATGGAGCATCCACAACTTCTGAAGGCAACTTCTGTTCCACTGGTTGGTTGTTTTCACCGTTAGGAAATTTCTCCTTAGTTCTAAGTTGCTTCTTTCTTTGGTTAGTTTCCATCCATCCATTCTTTTTTTTTTTTTGCCCTCAAATACTGGAATACTGAAATCTTAGTCTGAACAGAGCTAGCGAGAGTTGAACCTAGAATCTTCTGATCCATAGTCAGGGGTGTTCTGCATTGCGCCACTAGCCCTCAGACATAACACCCAGGACATAAACATAATGTGCTCTGTGGCCTCATTTTGGTTTTTGTTCTATGTCTTAGTGACTAAATTATATCGGCTGGGTCACAGCACTCCTACCTTATACCACTCATTGTGGTTTATTTAGTAAACTATAATCTGAATATGGGTTAGTGTATGAAGCATTCGAGTCTGGTGCCAGGGGTGTCCTCGGTCCGTGTGTCAAGAAAGTCAAGACGCAAATTGTTCCCATTTTTAAAGTATACACCCCCATTTCTCAACCTTGGCAACTTGAAAATATACAGATACAGATTAACAGAGTTGGAAGGAACCTTATAGGTCATCTAGTCCAGCCCCCCCCCCCTCAAACAGGAGACCCTACACCAATTCTGACAAATGGCAGTCCAGTCTCCTCTTGAAAGTCTCAAGTGATGAAGCTCCCACAACTTGTGAGGGCAATATCTGTTCCATCGGTTGATTGTTCTCACTGTCAGAAAATTCCTCCTTATTTCCAGGTTGAATCTCTCCTGGATCAGTTTCCAACCATTCTTCCTTGTCTGGCCTTTGGGTGCTTTGGAAAATAGCTTGTCCCTTCCTCTCTGTGGCAGCCCATCAAATATTGGAAGACTGCTATCCTGTCTCTCCTGGTCCTTCTCTTCACTAGCCATGCCGGTTCCTGCATATAGAATAAAATAAGAATAAGAATAGAATAAGGAATAGAATAGAATAGAATAACAGAGTTGGAAGGGACCTTATAGGTCATCTAGTCCAAACCCCCCCCCCTCCAAACAGGAGACCCATCGCCATTTCTGCCAGATGGCAGCCCATTCTCTTCTTGAAAGCTTCCAGGGATGAAGCTCCCACAACTTCCAAAGGCAACTTCTCTTCCATGGGTTGATTGTTCTCACTGTCAGAAAGTTCCTCTTTATTTCCAGGTTGAATCTCTCCTTGTTCAGTTTCCATCCATTCTTCCTTGTCTGGCCTTCGGGTGCTTTGGAAAATAACTTGACCCCCTCGTCTCTGTGGCTGCTCCTCATAGATTGGAAGACTGCTATCCTGTCTCCCCTGGTCCTTCTCTTCACTAGACTGGCCATGTTGACTTCAACTCCCAGAATTCCCCAGAGTTGGTGGACGAAACCCAGTGCTAGCTGGGAATTCCAGAAACTGGGTTTCTACTTGAAAAAGAGTGGTGGCCAATTCAAACGGCTGCTAGGGAAATCCTGGGAGTTGAAGTCCCCACATCTTCACGTTGAGAGGTTGAGAAAACAATTTGGTGTGGACTTGGGGCAAACCAGGAGCAGGGTTCGACCCTACAGGCGTTCCCCATCATACCTGTTGATCCCTCCCTGCATTTGCCTCTCCAAAGTGCCCCTTTTCTACTCTACTGGTAGCCAGTTGAGAAGAGAACCCGGGAGGGAGGCAACGAAGGGAAAGTGGGACAGTTCAAACATGCTCAACTTGATCAGCCTGTTTGGCAAAAACCAAGTTACTCTGGGCATCAACTTCCATGCAAGGCCTTTGAGCCCAGGGAATGATGATTTGCAGGAAGGCAGGACTGGCCTTGCCAAAACAAGCAACTACCATATTTTTTGGAGTATAAGATGCACCGGAGTAATAAGACGCACCAAGATTTTGAAGAGGCATATTAAAAAAAAAGTTTTTGCACTCTGCAGACCACCCAAAAACCGGGCCTGTTTTTTGTCAAAAAAAAAAAAAGGCCAAGAATAGCCTTTAGGAGGCTTGTAGAGTGCTCCCCAGTGGTTGGGGGGGGGCAAAAATGAGCAAAATATGACGCATTTTTCACTCATTTTTAGCCTCCCCAGCCCCCAGGAGCACTCTGGAAGCCTCCTAAAGGCAATGCACATCCATTTCTGCAAAAGGGGCAGGGTTTTGGGAGGCTAAAAATGTATATAAGTGCATAAGACATACCCAAATTTTCACCCACTTTTTGGGGGGGGAAAGGTGCGTCTTATACTCTAAACAATACAGTATTTCAAAAGCAGCAGTGTTTTTTGGCCTCTAGATTCAGCAGCCTCCCTGATTGAAAGTTCTCGACTTACAACAACGACTTTTTTCAGGGCTGTTTTAACTTAACAGTCACTAAATGAACTAACTTGCAACAGCTCGTTTAGTGACTGCTGGAAGTTACAGCAGCACTGGAAACAAAGCACCTTACAATCGGTTTTCACCCGTACGACCGCTGCAGCATCCCCGTGCTCACATGATCAAAATTCAGACACTTTCCTATTGACTCACATTTATGATGGTTGCAGGGTCCCAGGGTCACGCAGTCCCCTTTTGCCACCTTCTGACAAGTGGAGTCAATGGGGAAGCCAGATTTGTTTAACAAATGTGGGTACTAAGTTAACAACTGCAGTGGTTCCCTTAATAACGGTGGCACGAAAGGTTGTAAAATGGAGCAAAACAACTGTGAAAACAACCTTAACAACTGTCTCGCTTAGCAACAGAAATGGTTGGACAGATGGTCGTAAGTCGAGGATTACCTGTATTTATGGATATTGACATGTTTCTGCAGGTTCGGCCCCGCTGATCTGGCCACTCCAGATAAACTGGACTTGAATGTCCATCATCCTAGTCCCTGGGTAGCGCCATCCAAATTAGGAGCACCCATTGGGGTGGGGATGAAGGCATCAGCCTGATGGAAAAGCTATTTGAGGTGTCCTTTGAAAGCTTGGCTGATCATGGGACTGAGTGATTGCTGTCTGATAAAGGCCAAATGACATGTGATTTCAGTTCCCCCTTTGTTTGTTCTGACCGAGGCTTCCCGAGAGTAGGAAGCAAACTCCTTGTCCCAACAAAAAAAGCTTTAATTAATTGATGTGAATTCTGCTCATTCACATCCAGCAAAGTCTTTCAAGGGAGGATTTACAGTCACAGGCCTTATTTGGCTTGAAGAGCTGCCAGGCTGATATCTACAAAACTCGGAGAGTCACGAACCAATGAAGCAAACTAATGGTCTCCTGCAAACTCCACTCCCCTTTCGTTCCTTTTTTATTTCCTCTGGGAGGGGCCATTCATCATCCACCTGTGGCCTCCCTGCCAAGTCAACCCCTGTTCCTTAGCTGTTCCCTTCATCTGGCAACTCTGTACATGTGCATACAGGGAACAGGCTCCAGCTGTTCATCTGCCTCCCTGATGTCTGACTCTGAAGGCAACTGATAACTGGCATATGGCCCTAACCCCCTCTCTGCCTCCGACACAGAGCCCTCATCTGAACCTTCCCCAGACTCCAGGACTGGCCCAGGTTCCTCCCCAACTTCCTCACGTTCCTAATCTGCTGCTGCTCTGCTGGCCCCTGTCGGGCCACAACAGTTATATCAACTCTTAACTTCTAGACTCTGGGCCACAAGGACAGTCCCTTGTGGGGAATGGTATAGGGTCTCCTGCTTGAGCAAGGGGCTGGATTAGAAGACCTCCAAGGTCCCTTCCAACTCTGTTCTATTCTGTGGAAAAGCCAGGCAAACTGTGACAGTTATTCCAACCATCATGAATTTTCTCTATGCATATTTTAAAAATATTTAACACTTGACGTCTACATTTTAAGTATTCTAAACATATATGTCTTGTTTTTCCTTGGTGGGAGTGGTGTTTCTCCCCTATCTCCATATATAGATAGTTCCATTCTTCTTATAGGCCTATGTAAAATTACGTTGAGTTTCTAGTTGTAACTTGAACTCCTTTATTAGACAGGTTCCTTGTTTTCAGTTTCGGTCGTTGCTTCCTGATCACTGTAAAATGAAAAATGCTTCTTTTGTGGCCTTTGACGCAGGAAACCCACAAAAGGAAGCTTTCTCCGTTCAAAGCCGTCTTCAGATGAACGGAAGCAAACTTTTTAAATTATATCTCCATCTGGACTGATGATGGGATGGGCCATTTCCAACTGGTTTTATTGACCTTGGAAGGGGGGAAAGTTGACTCAACTTTGAACAGGATTGAACTTCCTGACTGTGGGCAGAGTTAGTCTGCAAAAAAGCACTCTAACCACTGCACCAATACTTCCTTGTTTTCCTTCCTTCCTTCTTAAGCAATTGCACGTAGACTTATCTATCACTTCACAGTGCTTTAGAGGCCTCTCTAAATGGTTTGCAGAGTCAGCTTCTGCCCCCCCCCCCGGGTCCTCATTTTACCCACCTCAGAAGGACGGAAGGCTGAGTCAACCTTGAGCCTGGTGAGATTCAAACAGCTGGCAGTGAGCAGAGTTAGCCTGCAATACTGCATTCTAATCACTGAGAGGGAGGGAGAAAGGAAGGAAGGGAAATGGCAATAACACTTAGACTTATATACTACTTCATAGTGCTTTACAGCCCTCTCTAAGCAATTTACAGAGTCAGCCCCTTGCCCCCAACAATCTGGGTTCTCATTTTACCCAGCTCAGAAGGACGGAAAGCTTGAGTCAACCATGAGCCTGGTGAGAGTCGAACTGCCAATTTGAAGGCAGCTGGCAGTCAGCAGAAGAAGCCTGCAGTATCGCACTCTGACCACTGCGCTTATAATTGAGGTTCTCACCCAATTCCTGGCCTTTGAGTGATTCTCTTCCAAGATTTTCCCAAGGCAACCAACCCCAGAATGGAGAGCTGTTTTACATTTTGCTCTTCTCCGCCTCCCCAGGATTATTTTGGAGTCTGCTCTGAAGTTGTCATCAAGGACAATGTTGTGGTAGTCTACGAGGTGCTCGAGGAGATGCTGGACAACGGTTTCCCCTTGGCAACGGAGTCCAATATTCTGAAGGAGCTGATCAGGCCACCAACAATCCTCCGGACAGTTGTCAACACAATCACAGGTAGTTGATTTGTGACCAGCTCACCTCGTCCATCAGGCTAAACTGGGCTTGGCTGATTCGTGGTTTATGGAGTGGATCAAACTAGCCTGGGAACAGTAGTACGTTGTTGGCGAAATGGGTAGTATGGATCCAGCATATTTTTGGAGTATAAGACACACTTTTTCCTCCTAAAAGAGGCTGAAAATTTGGGTGCATCCTATATTCCAAATGTAACCAAGCCCACATGGCAGCCTGCACCCTCCATCCTCTTCCTGGGTACAGAGATTGCCACAGACAATGTGTCAGGCCTGCAGCCATCTTTTCTTTTGGGTCTTTGGCCTGCCACACTTTCTGTTATTCTACTGTGCATTTTCTGTTGTGGGAAAATGGGGGGGGTGTGGATTGTACGGAATTAGATGCTATGTAGCTATAACAAAAATCTTTCTAGAAAGCCAAGGTCATCCTTTGACTTTGCATCTCTGCACCTGACTGGAACTGGATGGGTGGAACTGCCCATATGGCAGTGAGAGATTGGACCACGTGATGGACTTATGGATGGACAATAAGTCCATCACATGGTGAACTTTCAACTGGGTGGGGAAAACCGGGAAGCTTTCAGATTGGAGTTTTCCCAGATGTGCCAACATGGCTCTCTTAATCGATTGGAAGTTTGAGGAATGCTTTGCCTCAGAGACTGATTTAATTTTGGATGCTATTTGGAGCCCTGACACAATGGTTTGCATTTTTAGGCTCCGCGCCTCATGTTTTCAGCCTCCAAACGCTCTGTTTGGGACCCGTTCAAGGCTGTTGTGATCGCCAGAACACATCGCTGCCTCTGCATGTTGTGTTTTCAGGTGGCGATCGGAGCGTTTAGAGGCTGAAAACGCGAGGCACGGTGCCCAAAACGGCAACCCGGAACAGCTGCTGCCTTCCCTTACCTCTTCCGCACTTCGCCTACTTTACTAATTGCTGCTCCCTGCGACGATCAGCTGTGCTTTAGAAGCTGCTTTTCAGCCCCAATGCACACATGCGCGCGCACTCACAACCAGCGAACCAATGTGCTGAAGGACGCTAGCCAGATGAATACCTGGTAGACAGAAAAAATGTCCCCCTATTTTCCTCCCCAAAAACTAAGGTGCGTCTTATACTCCAGAGCATCTTATACTCCGAAAAATACGGTAGGTACTGGCTCATGGTTCAGTTTAGCAGGGGTTAGAGCAGGGGTCCCCAATCCCCAGGCCACAGATTGGTACTATTCGTGGCCTGTTAGGAACTGGGCCGAAGAGCTGCAGGTGAGTGGCGGGCGAGCGAGTAAAGCTTCATCTGTATTTGCAACCACTCCAGTGTTGGCATCACTGCCCTAGCTCCATCTTGGATCTTCAGGCATTAGATACTCACAGAAGCCCAAATCCTATTATAAAATGGGCGTGCGAGGGATATAGGTTGTGTGCTCCTCCTCCTTCCCACCCACTCCCAGTCTGTGAAAAAATTGTCTCCTGGGAAACTAGAACCCTAGTAAGACCATACCTGGACTACTGCCACCAATTTTGGTCCCCACGCTACAAGAAAGCTGTTGAGGCTTTTGGAAAAAGTTCAGAGAAGAGCAACTAAGATGATGAAAGGCCTGGAGACTCAAACATATGAAGAACTTCTTCCTCCCCTCTTCCCTCTTCCAGGAAGCACCAATGTGGGAGAGCAGCTCCCCACAGGGCAGCTGTCCGTGGTGCCCTGGCGACGGACCAGCGTGAAGTACACCAACAACGAAGCCTACTTCGACGTGATCGAGGAGATAGACGCCATCATCGACAAGTCAGGTATTCCAATCGTGTCTTTGCTCAAAGACAGCAGAAACCTCGCATTTTGAGGAAAACCACGTAGCCTTTGTCCTTTTTGGGGGGCGGGGATGTTTATCAAGATAGGTAGAGGTAGAGATGGATGGATGGATGGATGGATGGATGGATGGATGGATGGATGGACAGGATGGATGGAAGGATGGATGGATGGATAGACAGGTGGAAGGATGGATGGATGGATGGATGGATGGATGGATGGATGGATGGATGGATGGATGGATGGATGGATGGATGGATGGATGGAAGGATGGATGCATAGACAGGTGGAAGGATGGATGGATGGATAGATGGATGGATGGATGGATGGATGGATGGATGGATGGATGGATAGATAGATAGATAGGGAAGGAGGGAGGGGGGAGAGAGAGGTAGGTAGGTAGGTAGGTAGGTAGGTAGGTAGGTAGGTAGGTAGGTAGGTAGGTATTGATATTGATATATTGATATAGTTTTCAGTCTCTAAATGTCTATGGAGATGCCATTGAAAATGTCATAAATATGAGACAGTTGCCAAGTGTTCAAACTTTGATCACTCGAGAATGTTGCAACCATCCTAAGTGTGGAAAATGGTCCCTAAGTCACTTTTTCAGTGCCGTTATAAATTCAAACGGTCACTAAATGAATGGTTATAAGTTGAGGACTACCTGTAACTAGGATTGTGTAGACTAGCCCCAATGTCTTTCCTGAACTATGTGAATTATTTGTTTGTTTGTGTGTGTGTGGCAGGTTCCACAATTACAGCTGAAATCCAAGGGGTGATCGATGCCTGCGTGAAATTGACTGGGATGCCGGACCTCACCCTCTCTTTCATGGTAAAAATGAGAGGGGAAAGAAAGACCTCTCTCACCCACCCGTTTTGACAAATTCCCTGGCTTGCCCTTCTGTAGCCAACCATCACAGTGCGAGTATCCAAGATAGGAAACTGGTCAAATCTTCCCATCAATGGTATAAAGCAGTAAAACCAGAGCACAGGTTGTCGTCTTCTCCTTCTTCTCATCCTCCTTCTCCACCTGTTTCTCCTCCTTCGTCTCCTCCTCCTCCTCCTCCTTCTTTTCTGCAACTTTTAAGACTTCAATTCCCTGAATTCCCCAGCCAGTAAAGCTTTGTCAGCTGGGGAATTCCTGGGAGTTGAAGTCTCCCAGGTCTTAAAATCGTCAAGGTGGAGAAGCCCCACCAGCCAAGGAGCTTCCAGCTCTTTCCTCTTTCCTCTTTTCAGAACCCAAGATTGTTGGACGATGTCAGCTTCCACCCCTGTGTGCGTTTTAAGCGGTGGGAATCGGAACGCATCCTGTCCTTCATCCCTCCCGATGGGAACTTCCGCTTGCTTTCTTATCACGTCAGCGCTCAAAAGTAAGACGGGTTCTTCCAGCGTTTTGACACCCCACCCCCACTTTATTGTATGGGAACAAAAGATGGCTTGGTGGAATCTTCTACTAGAGAATTCTACCTTGGGCTTCATATAAGTATCAGGACCAACATCGTCCCACATCTTCTTAGTGCAGTCTCTACAGATGAGTGTCCCATGATGTCGTCAGGGGTGGGCTGCTGGGGTTCGGCACGAATTCGGTCAATCCTCTAGCTAGGATTCTGCCCAATTCGGTGAACCCCCAAATGCCACCCCTGGCTGGCCCTGCCTAGAAGTCTCGTTCCTGCAGGGCCTGAGTGGAGACTTGGTAAGGGGGGGAAACGGGCCTACCGGACATTCCAGAAGTCTGGAAATGGGCCTGTTTCCAGCCTCTGTAGGGCCTCCTTAGCCCGGGGAAAGCAGTTTTCGCCCTCCCGGAGGCTCAAGGAAACCCTCCGGAACCTGGGGAGGGTGAAACTCCCCCTGCCTTGGTTCAGGAGGCTGCTAGGCCACGCCCACTATGGCCACGCCCACCCAGCAACAGGGCAGCAAACCCATTGCTTCAATTTTTGAAGCCCAACCTGCATGTCGTCGTACAGGGGTCTCCAAACTGGGCAAATTTAAACTTGTGGACTTCCAATCAGTGGTGGGTTCCTACCAGTTTGGACCAGTTTGGATGAACTGGTAGTAGTTTGGTGACCTGGGTCACTGGAACCGGCAGCGACCCAGGCCTGCCGCACCCCAGAACAGATTCTCCTGTAGGTACCGCCATGTTTTTTGCTTCGGCGCATGCGCAGAGCAATTTTAGCTGTACTGCACATGTATGCACCAAGCGCACACACTGCACGCCCCTGAGCAAACCGGCAAAAGTCTCTGTCAGAACCCACCCCTGCTTCCAACTCCCAGAATTCCTCAGCCAGCCATGTTGGAATTCAAGCAGTGTCCTGAAAGGAATGGGTGGAGCCAGACAGAAAGGGCAAACTCAGATTAGTGGGCTACAATTCCCTTGGCCACGATGACGCTCTTCTTTTTCCCACAGTTTAGTGGCCATCCCAGTCTACGTGAAGCACAACATCAGCTTCCGAGACAGCAGCTCCCTCGGCCGCTTTGAGATCACCGTGGGGCCCAAACAGACCATGGGGAAGACGGTGGAGGGGGTACTGGTCACCAGCCAGATGCCCAAAGGGGTGCTCAACATGACCCTCACACCTTCTCAGGGGACGCACACATTTGATCCTGTCACAAAGGTGAGGAAGTAGAACCTTCAGTCGAGTTTGGTTCTTGGCACGATCTGCCTGTCATCTTTTCCTATGGTAGGAGGAATGGCAGATTCTGAGGGTGGTGGAGTTAAAAGAGGGATCAGCCTAGAATCCTGACATGTGTTGTGGTCCACCAGCCGCCAGCAGAGCTGGCAACAAATTCGGACAGTGAGGAGGTTGGGGAGGAACCTGGGCCAGTCCTGGAGTCTGGGGAAGGCTCTGATGGGGGCTCTGTGTCGGAGGCAGAGGGGGGGCCAAGGCCATCTGACAGTTATCAGCTGCCTTCGGAGTCAGATATCAGGGAGGCAGATGAACAGCTGGAGCCTGTTCCCTGTATGCACATGTACAGAGTTGACCATGGTCTTGGGAAGCCTCGTCCAGAACAACATAGTTACAAGTGGACTAGGTCCAACCCCTCTTGAATTCCTGTTAGATGAAAAGATTCTTGTGAATGAGCTGTTAACCAAGAAATGGATTCAATTGGAAGCTTTTTGTCAGAGGGGGCTGTTCTCTTGAGTGGGGTGGCTCTGAGGATGGGGGTAAAGGAGGACATGGCAGCAGAGAAGATGGATTGCAAGTGTTCCTTGACTTACAACTTCAGTTGAGCCCAATGTTTCCATTGCTAGGCAAGACAGTTGTGAAATGAGTTTTGACCCAATTTAAGACCATTTCTTGGCACAGCTGGGTAACTGAATCGCTGCAGTCGTTAACTTGGTAACATGGCCGTTAAGTGAATCTGGCTTCCGCCTTGAGTTTGCTTGTCAGAAAGTTGCCAAAAAGTGATCACGTGACCCCAGGAAAACAGCAACGGTCATAAATATGAGTCAGTGGCCAAGCGTCTGAATTATGGGATGCTGGAATGGTCATGTGTGAAAAACAGTCATAGGTCCCTGACCCAAATGTGCTTTTTCCCCCCTTTCAACTGGACTTTCTGGTTTTTCTTTGAAGATGTTTCGCTTCCCATCTGAGAAGCTTCTTCGCTTCTGACTGGATGGTGGGGAACCGAAGGATTTATATAGCAGAATGCAAATGACCAGCTGGGATATAAATCCTTCCATTTAGAAAAACCAGAAATTCCAGTTGAAAAAAAGTAAAAACACCTTTGGGACAGTGACTTATGACTGTTTTTCATACTTATGACCATTCCAGCATCCCATAATTTGGACGTTTGGCCACCGACTCATATTTACGACTGTTGCTGTTTTCCTGGGGTCACGCGATCGCTCTTTGCAACCGTCTGACAAGCAAACTCAATGCGGAAGCCAGATTCACTTAACGGGCATGTTACCAAATTAAGGGCTGCAGTGATTCAGTTAACCAGCTGGGCCAGGAAACGGTCTTGAAATGGGTCAAAGAAGTGAAACATCTTCAAAGAAAAACCCAGAAAATCCAGTTGCCTCTTGAAAAAAAAAAAACCACCTTTGTGGACAGCCGTGACCTGGTTGAGTGAGAATCTCCATGGACATTTATCTTGTCATCTCTCTTTCTCTATCCTTCCCTTGGAAGATGCTGATGTGGGACGTGGGGAAGATCAACCCACAGAAACTGCCCAGTTTGAAGGGGACGATGAGTCTTCAGGCAGGGGCCTCCAAGCCCGATGAGAATCCCACCATTAACCTCCAGTTCAAAATCCAGCAGTTGGCAATCTCCGGTTTGTGATCTTCCAATTCTAGGGAGGGGTGTGTGGGGTTCTCCTTCTTTACCATTTTTTTAAAGCCCCTTTTTAAATCCCCAGTTGCGATTAAGCAAAGGAATTTAAATGTCATTATAAAAGACCTGCTGGACAATTGGGCTGCCTGCTGAGCTTGTCGATCAGAAAGGTCGGCAGCTCAGCGGTTCGAATCCCTAGCACCCGCGTAACGGAGTAAGCTCCCATGACTTGTCCCAGCTTCTGCTAACCTAGCAGTTTGAAGGCAGGTAAAAATGCAAGTAGAAAAATAGGAATCACCTTTGGTGGGAAAGTAACAGCGTTTCATGCACCTTTGGAGTTTAGTCATGCCGGCCACATGACCACAGAGACGTCTTCGGACAGTGCTGGTTCTTCGGCTTTGAAATGGAGATGAGCACCGCCCCATAGAGTTGGGAACAACTAGAACATATCTGTGAGGGGAACTTTTACCTTTTAAGCATTGGGCAAGATTTGCAGTGATGGTGCATTCTTTGCTACATCCCATGTAAACTGATGAACCAAAAATATCCACAATTAATATTTGGCTGAATTTTGTTACCTTGTCCATGCTATCCCTGGGTCTCCAGCCCCCAATATCTCAAGAGACCATATGCCTCTAAAAATTAGCACAGAGCAGAATAATTCCTCTGCCTTTTTTAGATTAATACAATAGCAGAGTTGGAAGGGACCTTCGAGGTCTTCTAGTCCAACCCTCTGTCTAGGCAGGAAACCCTATACTGTTTCAGACAAATGGCTATCCAACATCTTAAAAACTTCCAGTATTGGGGCATTCACAACTTCTGGAGGGAAGCTGTTCCACTGATTAATTGTTCTAACTGTCAGGAAATTTCTCCTCAGTTCTAAGTTGCTTCTCTCCTTGATTAGTTTCCATCCATTACTTCTTGTTCTTTCCTCAGGTGCCTTGGAAAATAGTTTAACTCCCTCTTCTTTGTGGCAACCCCTGAGATATTGGAACACTTTGGATATTGGATACTTTGATTAAACATTGTAAAACCAAAAAAGTAAAAAAATAATACAGGCTAATGTGACCGAAGGAAAATAAATAAATCAAGGAGGAAGCTAAAAGTGCTAGAAAGAAAGGAAAAGGAAACTAGAAAAGAAAGGAAAAGGATTCAAAGAAGTGACTTCCAATCTTCTTTGCAGCAGCATTAACACGGTGGTACCCCACTACTCACTGCCAATTCATTCAGGCACGATAAGTACTAAAACTTACAAGTACCAAACAAACCACTGACTAATATGTCCCCCTTTGTTTCAGCAGGAAAAGGTAGTGAGTTATGAGCAGGGGTGGTTTTCACTTACCTTCCCTACTGGTTTGCAGAGTTGTGTGCGTCCACGCAGCCTATCCACGCATGTGCCTGGTGTTCCACGCATGCAGTTTATGTGCCATCTGCACATGCGCCAGGCAACAAAAATGTCCCTTAAAAACTTATCTGTAATTGATTGACACATTTTCTACAGATGTAAAGAAAGATGCTGTACCTGTTTTAAATTAAAATTAAAAAACATTTATTAAAAAAAAAATGTCCCTTAAAAAGACAACATAGAGCTTGGGGGGGGGGGATTTCTACTACCAGTTTGGGTGAACCGCTCTGAACCGGCTGAATACCAGCGGGAGGTGCATGCACACGTGTGGTGGAGCTGAGCTGGATGACGGCTCGCGTGCCTGCAGAGAGGCCTACAATGACTTCCACATGGCTTCACCTCCGTCTTTCCTTCTCGCTCCAGGTCTGAAGGTGAACCGTTTAGACATGTACGGAGAGAAGTACAAGCCGTTCAAAGGAATCAAGTACATGACCAAGGCTGGGAAGTTCCAAGTCCGAACCTAAGAGAGCTTCTGCCCAGGAGAAGACTCGTGGCTTCTACTCCATCCCTGCTCTCCTCTTCCTCATGGTTTGCTCCTTGAGGTGACCCATCTGGATTTCTTCTGAGACAGGCAACTTCTCCCGCACTCCATTGGTTTGGCCAGCCCTTCCTCTGTCTAACATCTGGAGCTCCCTGATTGTGGCAAAGAGCAAAAAGGAGAGGTGGTCACTTCTCTTTGGGCGTGTTGGCTTTCAGCTTCAGCCAGTTGTGTGCTTCTTCCCCCTTTCGCTGGCAGTCAGCAACAGCTGGATTGTTTGCCGGATGAAACTGCGACAAAAGAGATGCGGGAAGGAGCCGAACGGGATTCTGGTTGAACTCCAAGCCCAGTGGCAGTCTTTGTTTCCCAACCTCTCTTCACTCAGCCTGTCCTGTTTCACTACACCAGGGTGGACAGAAATGGGAAAGAGGCGGCTCTGTTCTCAGACCAGAGGTTATGGGGGGTCTAGAATTGGCATTTTAGCCCAGTGTAAATATGCTCAGCTTAGCTGTTGTCCACGGAGGATTTGCAAGCTCAGAGACAGAGCTTGAGAAGCGAGTTTGCTCCAGATGTATGGAAGCAAAAGGGGAACAAAACACGTACATGTTTGTGTGTGTGTATGTATGTATGCACACACACCACACACACACACACACCATGTTTCCCTGAAAATAAGACTGAGTCTTATATTACTTTTAGCTCCAAAAGATACATTAGGGCTTATATTATGGTTAGGTCTTATTTTGGGGAAAATATGGAACTAATTGCGTCTGTCTGTCTGATGATCTTAACTGGAACTTATTTGGGGATAGGGCTTATATTACGAGCATCCTGAAAAATCATGCTAGGGCTTATTTTCTGTTTGGGTGTTATTTTCGGGGAAACAGTGTACACACACAGAGAGAGTTTTGGAGCACAGCATCTGT
This sequence comes from Thamnophis sirtalis, assembly GCF_051295495.1. Taxonomy (NCBI): domain Eukaryota; kingdom Metazoa; phylum Chordata; class Lepidosauria; order Squamata; family Natricidae; genus Thamnophis; species Thamnophis sirtalis. The sequence goes on from NW_028261382.1 coordinate 73,477,118, forward strand.
TGGAACATTGGCTGTGAAAGAAATGGGGCGGGGGAAGCACGCATTTGGGCTCTGAGGGTGGGGCACTCGTTCCCGGGCTGCCACGTTTATCTCTTGCATGTGCTTGCATGTTGTGCTTCCAGCTGATCTCTGACATGTGTTGCTGTTATACTACCATAATAGATCTGCTTTCCCCCAGTCTGGTGCCTGCCCCCCCCCCTCCACACACGCACACCCCGGCTGCCTGGCTGTATGGCTGCTGTCCCTTGAGCTTCTCCCGCTGAATCAGAATGGTAGTCCCAACAGGTTTTCTCCCTACCAGGCTGGGCTACAGGCTGCTGGTCCCGTGTTTTTGGGTGCAACCCCCGTGTCGCTCTTCTTAAAGCCTGAGCTAAATCTGAGCTGTGTGTGTTTCCATTCTGATCCGGACTCGCCCCTCTTAGCATGCTTCTGTTTTGTTCATTGAGAGGAAAAACTCCGGACAAATCCAAGTATTTTGAATTTGAATTTTGAATTTACTTTATTTGTATGCCGCCCTTTTCCCTGAAAGGGACTCAGTAGAGGTTATTCGGCACATCCTTTCTGGAAAACCCTAACAATGTCATGGGAAACTCCAAACACAGGGGCAGAGATCTGCCACTCAGGTTGGCCAATGCACCCCTCTGACTGTGCCAAAACATTCTGGACACAACGACTTTGCAACTCTCTCTTCTTTTTTCCCTCCTTCCTCTCCTCTCCCTTCCTCTCCCAACCCCTCCATTCTACCCTTCCCTCCTCTTTGCCTCCCATCCCCTCCCCTCCTCCTCTCCTCTCCTCTTTTTTTTTCTTTTCTTTTTTTTGCTTAAAGAGGGTGTGAATTGGGAAGCTGTTGCAGGATGGGGAGAAAATTACAGCCGGCCATTGCAAGGGGATGTGCCTGCCTGCCTATTTGTAGCAGCAGGGATATTTTTTTTAAAGCCTAGTCTTTTTAGAAAGCATCCCTCAGAGACCAGTGGGCATCTTTTACTTGCACTATGGAGGCTGAGAGAGAAGGCCCATTTCTGAATGAATGTGCGTTTAGGATTTAACCAGGATGTACTGTAAAATGCAAATATCGCATTGTCAATAGATGTTTGCCTGAGATGTCTGTTCTTGGCTTTTGTGCATCTTGTGGTCAAAGTTTAGCTCTTCTGCAGCGCTTCTCTCTGTGTTACGATCGAAGAACATTGCCAATCTTCCTGTTTAGCAGCTTCTGGATCGGGTGCAGTGGTGGGTTCCAGCTGGTACGGCCGTACCAGTAGTCATCAGGAGCAGCAGCCACCGTACCGGTACGTTGGCTTTTTTGGCCCACCCACCCACCCGCCCGTGTTCCATACCTGTTGTAAAGCAACTGGGCCAATTGCATACATGCGCACAGCATGCGGCACCTGTGCGACTTCTGACGAGCAGCTGGGTGTCGCAGGGGCGGTGGAGTGCGCATGCATGCGCAGTGCACGTCTGTCACGTTCACGAATAGACCACGAGCAGCGTACCGGTAGCGAAGGTAAGAGCAACCCACCACTGATTGGGTGTTCCAAAGATGCAAAAGAATATCCACTTGTCCTTTTTCTGTCCCCAAATTCAGGATCTGGTCCACCTTTTCTGACCCACAAATTTCATTCAACAGCATAAGCTTTTTGCTTCTTTTTTAAGGACTTTGGTTGGAAAAGGGGCTACCAGGCGCTTTCTGAATTTTTGCCACCATGTTTGCAAACATGACTCTTCCCCCTACCACCTCCAATGCCCAGTGATTGCTGTTGCTCCTTCCTGCTCTTCTCATGCTCTTGGATGGAGAACTGGGAAAGGTGGAGGACAAGGCTCAAGAGCAGGATTTCATATATGTTCTTCTCTGCACATGTGTGGATAGGAACCTGGACTTATAAGACTAAGCATTCCCCTCTGGAGCAATGATGTTGACCTCACTCAAACCCCAGTGATGGCCAGGGATGAGGGATATTGAGAGTTACAGGGCCAGCTGAATCTGAAGAGCAGAGAGTGGTTCTTGCTGCTTTAACGTAGGCCGTCTTTTGGGAAGTGCTGGCTGAGGAATTCTGGGAGTTGAAGTCCATAAATCTGAACATTGCCAAGTTTGGAGAGCCTTGCGAACCTTTTCAACATTGAGAGAACGTTCGTGCATGTGTGTGCTGGAGCACCAAAAACCTGAAGACTAGCTACCAGGCGCGCACATGCCTGTTTTGTGGCCGATTTGGGGGTTGTTTTCAGGCTGTTTGGGGGGGGGGCATTTTTGGCCCAAAAAGCAGCCTGAAAACAGCCTGGGTTTTTTGGCCATTTTCCAGGCCATTTTCTGGTGCTACGGCACCTGCGAAGACCAGCATGCATGCCAGAAACCAGAAGAGCAGCTGGCGACGGCATATGTGCCTACAGAGAAGGCTCTGCATGCCACCTCTGGCACGCGTGCCATAGATTCACCATCAAGGTCCTAGATGGAGTATCTGAATATATTTAGTTTCCTGAACAGTCTATGAAATCCCTTTTAGGTTTGAGATCTAATGAAGAGAATTATGGAAGGTGGTTTGGAAGAAGATCAGGAACTCAGTATCTGGGACAAGAGTTGGGTTGTTCAGGGCTGGTTGTCATGTCTGTGGGGAAAGCTGGGGAACTTTCTTCTAGTGTGTGTATAGGGTGGGGTTCATGGGAGGATGACAGATTGACACATTCAAAGTAGACATTCTAGTTATGTAAGGTCTAACAGTGGTTTGCTAAAGTAGCTGAATGGATGGGTCAAATTTTTTGGATCCTTTGAGTTGGAGGGGAAGAAAGATGGTGCTTGAAGCCTCCTTATGCCCTTTTCAACAGAATCCCAATTTGTGTGTAAAGACAGCCCCTTGCCAGTTCCATCTATTCTATGTTCCCTGGATGGCAAACCTATGGCACGCGGAGCCATTTGTCAGGGCACGCAAGGCGTTGCCCTATCAGCTGGCCAGCGCATGCATGCACTGGCCAGCTGAGTTCAGCCTTTTTTAAAGCCATTTTTCACCCTCCCCAGGCTCCAGAGGCTTTATAGGAGCCTGGGGAGGGCGGAAAGAGCCTTACCACCATCCCCTTGGAGGCCCTCCGGAGGCTTCAGGAGCTTCCCTGAAGCCACTGGAGCACAAAAAAACGGCCCTATGGGCAAACCAGAAGTTCAGGAATGGACTTCCGGTTTGCTCATAGGGTCATTTTTAGTCCTCTGGAGGCTTCAGGAAAGCCTCCTGAAGGTCCCTGAAGCCTCCGGAGGGCCTCCGGGGCAGCGGGGGAGGCTGTTTTCGCCAGGCTCCTATAAAGCCTCTGGAGCCTGGGTAGGGTGAAAAAACATGCAAAAAATGGGGGGGAGTGCCTCATGCGTGCATGCGCACTGGGGGGGTCACGCATTGCATTATGGGTGCAGCATGCCTGCGCACAACCCCCTACTCTCCCCCTACTTATGGCACGCGAGGCAAAAAAGGTTCGCCATCACTGCTATATTCTATTCTGTTTATATGTGTGTGTGTGTGTGTGTGTGTGTGTGTGTGCGCGCGCGTGCCTTAAAATGTCTTCTACTGCACAGCACAGTAGAGTTGCCACGGCAATGGCTTCTCAGTACACCACAAGGAGACTCCCTCTAGTACAGGATTGGGATAAATACATACCCAGGCTACACTGGTTTATCAGCTAGTTTAATATAAAATTAGCATGAAAATCTTCAGGGCCGACTGTTTCCAAGCGGTGGTCCTAGGATAATCTCTATCAAAACAGATTTCTGGAAAAGGTCTAGGCTAATTAAAAGCAAAATCCCATCTCTTAATGCTGAGAAAACATCCTACTGGATGTCCGGTATGTCTCCAGGAAAGGGGGGAATCTCCCCCCCCCGCCTTGGTGGAAAACATCTGGCCTTCAGAGAGATGATTCCTGGAGTCTTCTGGGGATGCACCATCTCCTTCAGTTCAGTAGGTGGAGATACAAGCCCAAGAGTCATCATGCTTTCCTATGAACAAGCCAAGGGGACCTCTGAAGTGAGGAAGTCCTTGTTTGTGGAATCAAGGCAGCTTCATGGGTCATACCAGAGAGGAGTTCTTACAGAATGTCTCTTTTGAGATAAGCTGTTCATTTCCAAGGGGCCTGCAGATATCCAGATGCGTTCACAACCAAGAAGGGACCCTCAACCTCCATTCTTCCCACTTTCAAATCCAAACCTCAAAATCGTTCTATCCATCCCAACCTTTTATACAGGGCTAATAATGGTAGTTGGTTTTTATTGTCTTTGAAAATTGCTTCTGTGTTTAGACGGTTAGTACCTGTCTTGAATTGAGTGGTTCGAATCCCTAGCACCGCGTAACCGAGTGAGCTGCCGTTACTTGTCTCAGCTTCTGCCAACCTAGTTCACAAGCATGTAAAAATGCAAGTAGAAAAATAGGGACCACCTTTGGTGGGAAGGTAACAGTGTTCCATGCACCTTGGGTATTTATTCATGCCGGCTACATGACCACGGAGGCGTCTTCGGGCAGCATTGGCTCTTCGGCTTAGAAACGGAGATGAGCACTGCCACCTAGAGCCAGGAATGACCAGCACATATGTGCGAGGGGAACCTTTACTTCTACCTTACTTGTCTTGAATGCCTGGGGGGCAGAAAGGCAGCACGGACATTGAAATAATAGGCAAACTGAATCTATAGGCGTGTAGGAGATGGGAATCTGAACTAATTAAGCCTTTTTCAGACCCAGCAAAGCAGCTCTTGCTTTAATTTGGAATTAAATGTCTTGGGTTCCATTTATATGGTTAGTCTAGTGCAGTGTTTCCCAACCTTGGCAATCTGAAGATGTCCGGACTTCAACTCCCAGAATTCCCCAGCCGAAGATGTCCGGACTTCAACTCCCAGAATTCCCCAGCCGAAGATGTCCGGACTTCAACTCCCAGAATTCCCCAGCCAGCAAATGCTGGCTGGGGAATTCTGGGAGTCGAAGTCCGGACATCTTCAAGTTGCTAAGGTTGAGAAACACTGGTCTAGTGAAAAGAAGAACTAAGGGAGACAAGATGGCAGTGTTCCAGTATTTGAGGGGCTGCCACAAAGAGGAGGGGGTCAAATTGCTCTCCAAAGCAGCTGAAGGAAGGGCAAGAAGCAATGGGTGGAAACTAATGAAGGAGAGAAGCAACCTGGAAGTAAGAAGCTTCCTAACAGAACAATTATCCATTGGAACGGCTTGCCCCCAGAAGTTGTGGGTGCTCCATCCCTGGAGGCTTTTAAGAAGAGATTGGACAGCCATTTGTCCGGAATGGTATAAGGTCTCCTTCCTGCCTGAGCAGAGGGTTGGGCTAGAAGACCTCCATGGTCCCTTTCAACTCTTGATATTCTGTTATTCAATCCAATGGGTGCAAGTCTTCCAATTTTAATAGGTCCTCTGTGTTTCCTCTTGAAAATCCCAACATCCTGTGGCAAGTCTGCTGGTTGAAAAACCCATTAGATCTTCCAGGGAGCTTCCCTTGTCCAGGTTGCTCCCTTCATTTTGACCTGCAGTTTCCATCAGCCACAGCCAGGCTGTTCCAGACGTGGTGCAACGGAATAGTAGTGGGGTTCTAGTTCCCTAATCTTTCTTTAAGGGTCAAATGTTGCATTCTGAAGGTCTTGGGTTGAGTACTGGCACTGCCAGATTTGGCCTGATACCACCTCTGCAGTTTATTTATTATACTTCCATTTTTGCCATTCCTCCAAAGCAACGAATAACAGAGCCCATGGTCCTCCCCTTGCATGACCTCTCCTCTCAGTGAACTAAATGGGGCTGCACTTGTCTTGGACCATCATATTGCAGTGAACTTCGCATGCTGTGCTCACTTGACTGCTGCAGTTAGCTGATGGTTTAGGCAAGGGTGTCCAATCATGGCCACTTTAAAACTTACGGACTTCAACTCTCTGAATTCCCCAGATAGCATGGCTGGCTGGGGAGTTCTGGGGGTTGAAGTCCACAGTGTCAGGTTTCCAAAAATGCCCTAATTGATTCATCAGCCTTGAGCCACGTTTAAAAAAAACCAGTCATTTATTAGGAGCACCATTTTGGCAATACCTTGTTGCAGTCAGATCTGAGCCTCATTTGAATTATAGTTTAACTTTACCCCTGTTCCTTCCCTCCCCTCAGTCTGTGTCACAAATCACATTCCCCAATGAAGTGCACCCTTCCCAAGCCTGCTGTAGTAATCTGAAATCCGACTCTAGCCAAAAGTATGTGTGGAATGCGCTCCCCCACTTTCCTCACCATGGCAACTTTATGAGTTGACACACAGGTCTTAAAGTGGCCAAAGTTGGACATACTGGGTGGGGAATTCTGGGAGTTGAAGTCCACAAGTCTTAAAGTGGCCAAAGTTGAACATCCCTGCTTTAGAGCAAAACCAGAAACTAAAGTACCGTAAACTGAATAAATATTCAGATAAACCTGTCATAAGAACACAGCTAATGTGTCACAAGACAAGAGAGACACACTAAAAGGGAACTTCAAGTCACCGAAGGTGTTGGGAATTGAATGGGTGAATCCTCTGCTCTTGCCCCGCCTTAACTCAGCACCCTGAAGACTCGCTCTCTGCTCTGTCCTTAACCAGCTTAGGCTAAGCTATGCCAATCTTCTTGATCTAACTTTTTTCCTTCCTTCTTTCTCGTCATTATTTTTAACTTTGGTTACCAGACACCAGCTGTTGCTTTGTCGTTCAGATGCTTCTCAATCCCTTGTTGACAGCATGCCTCAGCTGCAGTCCTTCTGAAGGGAGACCTTCCTTTCTGCTTTGCAGCATCTCACCTGGCACAGAGATCTTAATCCCGGCAGACCGACTCATAGTGGCCCCCAGAGTTTGAGTTAACAACTTCAGGGGATGTGCAGTGATGGTGTAAGAAGGTTGCTCATTCACCGCAACCTCCATTGGCTGAGCTTCGACTGCTTCCAGGTCATGAGACGATTAACATTTAGTTTACTCGTGCATATGTATTTATGCACATATGTGCAGTGTGGTTTACTCTGCAGATTCAGCTTCTCTAGCTTAAACAAGCCATAGCTTGCTGTGTTGTGCAAACCACACTTATGAATCCAATAAACCATGGCTTAGGGCAGTGTTTTTCAACCTTGGCAACTTGAAGATGTCTGGACTTCAACTCCCAGAATTCCCCAGCCAGCGAATGCTGGCTGGGGAATTCTGGGAGTTGAAGTCCAGACATCTTCAAGTTGCCAAGGTTGAAAAACACTGGCTTAGGGTAACGTAACAAGTCCAGATGAAAAGGTTATCCACACATAAGTGTCAGCCTGGAACTCACAACATACTAGACCAGGAGTGTCAAACTGGTCAGAAGCGTCACGCGCAGGCCACCCCAACCCCAGCTCCGTGTATGGGAGAAACATGAAACATCACATGACTGCAACGTTTGACACCCATGTATTAGACCAAGGATGTCCAACCTTGGCAACGTCAAGACTTGTGGACTTCCAACATTGCTGGCTGGGGTATTCTGGGAGTTGAAGTCCACAAGTCTTAACGTTGCCAAGGTTGGATGCCCCTGTACTAGACTTATTTATTAAATTTAATATCCGAGCTCTAGGAGTTCAAATGAGTGTACATCGTAGCCCTGTATAATGGTAGGTAGGAATGAACTTGGAGGAAGAGCCACAGACTAGACAATGGTCAGATAAGAAACAGCTGAATCTGCAGAGTGAATGAGCAGATGTCCCTAGTTTCTTGGACCTAGGTGAATGGGGGCGGGGGGGGGAGGGGGGAGGAGATGTACTTTCAGACTTGCAAGATTGTGTTCATGTAACCTTACAGTAAAGTAGAATTTGCTCATTGGGGCATGCTTCTTGTCTGGACTACCTCGCAGGGATAACAGGTTCTTGTGTCTGAAATGTTATAGGTTTTCCTGCTTTAGCAAGGGGCTGCACTAGAAGACCTCCAAGGTCCCTTCCAGTTCTATTGCCTTGGTTGTGTTTCTCAAGGTCATTCCCACACACCATCACAGCACACATCTCCTGACAAAAGCCATTCTGTGGGAAAGGTTGAGCTGCGAGATTTGAGTGTCCCCAGGGGTCTTCTGGGGTGGCGGGAGAACTAGAACTTGAGTCTTCCTGGTGTCTGGTCAATGGCGCATATTATGCTGTGTTTTATTTAGAGTTAATGTGTGCAAGCCACACCACAATGGCATATAAACCGTACTTGTCAATGCCTTTGTTCCAGTCAATTGTGAGTCGTTCAATAAGCCACAACAAAGTGGTAGCTCAGCATGATGTGCAAATTCTGTGTGAGCTTAGCATTGAAGCAGAGTACTTGGCCCTGATGTCATGGCCTTGATCTACCCTGTGGATTAAATTTGACAATTTGATTCTTTGATTGTGCCTTCACATCTACCCTTTATGTTGGTCACCACGATGTAAAAAAGATGTGGAAACTCTACAAAGAGTGCAGAGAAGAGCAACAAAGAGGATTAGGGGACTGGAGGCTAAAGCATATGAAGAACGGTTGCAGGAACTGGGTATGTCTAGTTTAATGAAAAGAAAGACAAGGGGAGACATGATAGCAGTGTCCCAATAACTCAGGGGCTGCCCCAAAGAAGAGGAAGTCAAGCTATTCCCCAAAGCACCTGAGGCAACTAATCAAGGAGAGAAGCAACCTAGAACTGAGGAGAAATTTCCTGACAGAACAATTAACCAGTGGAACAACTTGCCTCCAGAAGTTGTGAATGCTCCATCACTGGAAGTTTTTAAGAAGAGATTGGATTGGTCAATGACACATATTGTGCTGTGTTTAATTTAGAGCAGTGTTTCTCAACCTTGGCAACTTGAAGATGTCTGGACTTCAATTCCCAGAATTCCCCAGCCAGCAAATGCTGGCTGGGGAATTCTGAGAGTTGAAGTCCGGACATCTTCAAGTTGCCAAGGTTGAGAAACACTGATTTAGAGTGTCTGAAATGGTATAGGATTTCTGCCTGATCAGGAGCTTGGACTAGAAGACCTCCAAGGTTCCTTCCAACTCTGATTCTTCTCTACTCTACTCTCTCTCTTTACTCTCTAATCTCACAATAGAGAAAACTCTTGCAAAATCCAAGCGTATCTTAACAACAAATGTTGGGCTCAATTGTCGTAAGTCGAGGATTACCTGTACATAACTGCAACTCTCAAGGGCTGACTTAGAGAAAGGGAATTCACAGAGTAAATTCCGTTCTAATGCATATTATATATGTAAACTAAAATATTTTATTTTACATAAAAACTGCATCTTGTACAGATAAAATCACATCCATTTGCATTAAAGCTAGCTGCTCTGAGCATAAATGTCTTTTGCAAGCTGTGAGAATATCCTGCACAAATGTGTACCTGATGCATGTACAAATAAGGTCATTTATTTAATAATATCATGAAGCAGCCGTGAGCATTTTACCTGTCCCCCTTCCAATGCCCATGCCATAGTCCAATAAATCATACAAAAACATAGCAGGCAAATGCTGTGTGTGTCAGGTATGGTGTGATGCACGATGAGCAAAACATGGATAACGTCAGGTAATTTAAAATAGTTTAATGTATTAAAACATACTGGAGATGATTCCCAATAGTCGTCTTGATAGCAGAAAACCCTTCCGTCACTCTGCACATCGGGAAATGGGGTTTTGATTTTATACAGAAAATGTGAAAATTTTACAGAGTATAAAAATATAAAAAAGTTTTATGGGGAGAGAGGTGCTCAAAGCAATCACCAATTCTTCCTTTAAATGTATAAAAAAAACGTTAGCAATTAATTTTCTGATTTGGTTTCCTCACAAGGATTTCTTCAGTTTTGTAGAAAACACCTTGAAATGCAAACCTTAATTTATAGAAAGAGGATTTCCCCCCCCCCAAAAAAATCAACTAGGGGATGCAGATTTGAGGATGCCCAAGGCCAGGCCAGGTCCCATCTACTCAGAGTCTTTCAAATCATTAAGTTTCAACAAGACTGGAGGCAGAAGCAACGCTCAGACGTGGTTGTAGCAAATACAAGTAGTCCTCAACTTACAACAATTAGTTTAGTGACCGAAGTTACAACAGCACTGAAAAAAGTGACTTATGACTGTTTTTCACCTGATCATTGCAGTATCCCCATGGTCATGTGATCAAAATTTGGTGGCATGTATTCACAATGGTTGCCATATCCTGGGATCACATGATCCGCTTTTTCAACCTTCTGACAAGCAGAATCAAGGAGGAAGCCAGATTCACTTAACCACCGGGTTACTAACTTAACAACTGCAGAGATTCATTTAACAACCGTGGCCAGAAAGGAGCAAAACTCAACTATCTCGCTTAGCAACAGAAATTCTGGGCTCCGTTGCAGTTCCTAAGACGAGGATTACCTGTAAGCATCCAGTCTTAGGCATGCCTAGAAATGCTTCTTGAAAAAAAGAATACTATTGTTTTAGCCCGGTTCCTAAGCACAGCTGCACAGACCTCAAACTCGTTGTTGCAGGAGAGAGGCACCGCACAAAGTGTGTGTCCTCCCCATGAGTAACACCGGCTTCCCGGCCCAGTTCCTAGAGTGTGATTCCCTGATGCAAGGAGTTCCTGAAAGGAAGCCCTGAAAGACTCAGTTACGCATGTTCTCCTGGATCCATTTCAGGTAGCGACTCACTCGGGTGTAAACCCCTGGCGTGTTTTTCTTGCCACAACCTATTCCCCAGCTGATGATACCGATTAACTTCATGCGTCCATCGTTCAGACAAACCAGGGGGCCTCCGGAATCACCCTGTGGGGGATCAGAGAAGGAATGAGTTAGAGACGGCAGCTCTCCATAACGCCTGGCTTTCTTTTCGGAGTGACCATCCAAGGTTACAATGGCATTTTGAAAAAAGTGACTCGTGAGCGTTTTCCACCCGTTAAAGCATGTGATCAAAATTCAGGTGCTTGGCAACTCGCATGTATTTGTGGGCTCATGGGATCGCCATTTGCAACCTTCTGACGTGTAGAGTCAACAGGGAAGTCAGATTCATAGAGCGACCGTGTTACTAACTTAATAATTGAGGCAATTCACTTAACAACATTGTCAAGAAAGGTGGTAAAATGGGGCAGAATTCACTTAACAACTGTTGCTTAGCAACATAAATTTTGGGCTTAATTGTGGCCATAAGCCGAGGACTTACTTAGACTTGTACATGTCTAAAGCATCATAAACTTTTTCTTGTTCTTCTGAAGTGACTTCCAGAAATGGCCAATTACCCCAGAATATCTGAATCCTTTTTCCAGGAGGAAAAAGAGAAATTCTATACTGGGAATGTTCAGCCTTCAGAATTCCTGGTACTTAGTTGCAGTGGTGGGTTCCGGGAGGTATAGTACGATACAGCAGTACCGGTAGTAGCCGGGAGCAGCAGCCACTGTACTGGTACGGTGGCTTGTTTGGCCCACTCGCCCGCGTTCCATACCTGTTTATAACACGACCGGCCAATTGCGCACATGCGCACAGTGTGCGGCACCTGCGCAACCTCCGCCAAGCAGCTGGGTATTGCAGGGCCAGTGGCATGCGTGTGCAGTGTACGTGCACAACTAGGACGCCCATCTCTGTGCGCAGCGTACCAGTAGCGACAGGACCGGAACCCACCACTGTTGGTGTCTCCCTTCAGAGAGAATGCTGAACCTTCAGACGGATCCTACAAGGTTACTCTTAACATTTTGCAGCTTACCTGGCAGGCGTCATTAAGGTGTCGGGTGTCTCCTGCACACAGCATATTCTCAGTGACGATCTTGTTTGCAAGTCGTGCAGAGGTACATAAGCTGTCTGGATACAGCCTCACATGTCCTTCCTTCAGAAATTCTGAGAAGAAAGGCGAACCTGTTGGGGAAAAGGAACCTTGTGAAGAGAGGGAAAAAGTTCTTCTGAGTCATAAATACTCTGCTTGGGTTCATACGGTTTGCTCAACCTTAATTCTTTGTTAACAAACTGTATAACCATTCACATGATATTGAATGCTCAAAGGCACCATATTATAATGTGTGATAGCATGCTGTGTGAAACCAAGTCAACAAAACATTTCCCAGAAAACGTTGACCCATTTTGGTAACTCTTGGGATCAAGTCTAGAGTGAACGCAAATCTTCTGAATTAATTGAAGCACGGGGCTTCCTTTTATGGCTCACTAGGTTGTAAGATGAGGATTATCTGTAAAAGTCAACCTGATCTATATTCCCCAAATCAAAAGGCTGAATTGCCAAAATCACCGCACAGGGATTTGAGAAGAAGGGGAATTCTAGGAAGGCTTAGGAGGAGGAGGTTATGACTTGAGGATGTGATGTGCTCTAACAAAAAACAGATCCCTTCGGGTGTAAACACATCCAGCCATATTAGCTGATTAGAAGCCAGATAGGAATGTAAGTCACAAGCATGACTGCAGCATCAAATTCAGAAGAAGGGAGTTGTTTGTTTAGGGAGGGCAGAATATGACCGATGTCTGTTTTCACCATAAATTGGTCTGGTCCATTTTCAGTAAAGATGAGGGCATGACCCTCAAGGCTGGTCTCAGAAATTTCTGCACAAGATCTTCTTCTCCCCAAAGCCCAGTATTGCTGGAAACAAACCACACTTATAAAATAAAATTGTGATTTTTTTTTTATTTATTTTGAGAAAGGCGGAGCTAAATGAATCAAAAGTTGGAATTAAGATTGCCGGGAGAAATATCAACAACGTCAGATATGCAGATGATGTCACTCTAATGGCAAAAAGTGAAGAGGAACTAAAGAGCCTCTTGATGCGGGTGAAGGAGGAGAGTGCAAAAGTTGGCTTCAAACTCAACATTAAGAAAACTAAGATCATGGCATCCAGCCCTCTCAATTCCTGCCAAATAGATAGGGAAGAAATGGAGGGAGTGACAGATTTTATTTTCCTGGGCTCCAAGATAACTGCAGATGGGGACTGCAGTCAAGAAATTAAAAGACGCTTGCCCCTGGGAATGAAAGCTATGGAAAATCTAGACAGCATCCTAAAAAACAGAGACATCCCCCTGCCAACAAAAGTGCCTCTAGTCAGGGCTCTGGTTTTCCCAGTTGCAATGGATGGCTGTGAAGGTTGGACCATAAGGAAGGCTGAGCACCAAAGAATGGAGACCTTTGAACTCTGGTACTGGAGAAGACTCCTGCGAGTCCCTTGGACTGCAAGGCAATTCAACTAGTCAGTCCTAGAGGAGATCCACCCTGGCTGCTCTTTAGAAGGCCGGATCCCAAAGAGGAAACTCAAATACTTTGGCCATCTGATGAGAAGGAAGGACTCACTGGAGAAGAGCCTCATGCTGGGAACGATGGAGGGCAAAAGAAGAAGGAGACGACAGAGAAGGAGGTGGCTGGATGGAGTCACCGAAGCAGCCAGCGTGAGCATAAATGGACTCCAGAGGGTGATAGAGGACAGGAAGGCCTGGAGGAACGTTGAGGACCATGGGATCACGATAGGTCGGACATGACTTCACAACTAACAACAACAAAACAGGGGTGCCTAATCTGGGAAACCTTTAAGACTTGTGGACTTTAACTCCAGAATTCCCCAGCAGCACAGATCTTCAGATCTTAACGTTGCCAAGGTTGGACTCCCTTACCCTAAAAGATAAACATAAAATATTCTGCAGCTCCCATCTGGAGTATTTAGGGAAGAATGAACATCGGCTGCATTTCTTTCCAACAAGGGTTCATTCTGCCCTAGAAATCCTGTCCAGCACTCTGCCTGTCCAAAACCATCAACAGCCAGATTGTCCTCCAACTCTAAATGGCTGGTGAAAGTGACCCTCACGTACTGCTTTCGTGCTTGCCGTATCCGGACACCTCACATTCCGTCCAGTCAGGCAGCTTGAGTCCAGCTTTTGGGAGACAAACGGGACGGACACTGTCAGTTTCTGCGGCACAGTTTCCGAAACGGTGTTTCAACTTCAACAGGGCTGTCAAAACAGAGAGCAAAAGAAGAAGGAAAAAAGGCCCATGAGAGCCAGAATTCGGAATAACAGAGTTGGAAGGGACCTTAGAGGTCTTCTGGTCCAATCCTCTGCTTGAGCAAGAGATCAGTCAGAAGTTGTGCCTCCAGGCTGGGAGGGAGGCAGGAAAAAAAGCTTACCAATGTCATTGTCAAAAGTGGTGGCGTTGTACTTCTCATGCATAATGTACCTCTCCACTTGGAAGATCTGCTCTGTGATGGATGGTTTCACACGGGCCCTCCGGCCCAGGACAACTTTGAGGCTTTGGAGGACAGTGCTGTATAGAAAACCACAGGTGAGGGCCAGCTTCCAGGGGCAACCTTCCTTCTCTCCAAATGCAACTCTCTCATTTCTCCTCCCAACAGGAATCATGAGCAGAGGGTTCAGCTCCTTGGAGAAGGCCCTGTGCTCAGTCCTGGTTCTCCCGCAAGCATCTGAGAAGTCTGGGTCTACTCAAAATGGTTGTGAGAAAGGGGAAGGTCTGCCCCAAACTGTCCATTCTCCAGAAAGTCCCCCTGGGGGGACCTTTGTGAGCCCAAAAGGATTGCTGCAAAGGGAGGATGTTGAAGCTGGTTCTTTGCTTAACAGAAGACACCAACATCTATGGACACCCTGTTGCCTTAGTTCAAATCTTAGTCTGGTCTGAGATGCACCTGATGGCTCCCCACCCACCTACATCCTCCCACGTCCTATTGGGAATATGGGAAAGAGTCAAGACAGGATCCAACAGTGTTGTGAATCACTAAAGGATCATTAGTGTTCCGTGTCCTGGAATGAATGGATTGTGTAAATCCAGTGGTTAGGTGTATCCAAACAACAAGCCAAAGGAATGTGGATTTGCTTCTATGTGACATAATATACAGGATAGCCTAACCATAATGGGTTGAATGGGTTAGCACTGTGATGGCGAATCTATGGCACGAGTGCCAGAAGTGGCACACAGAGCCATTTCTCCAGGCACGCAAGCTGTTGTCCGTTACTCTTCCGGTTTCCAGCACACCGGCTAGCTGGTCTTAGCACACGCATGCATGCCTGAAAACAGAAGACCAGGTGCCTAGGGTGCATGCACATGCTGGAAACCGGCACATCATTGTCCCGATGCGCACATGTGCACTGGGCATCTGCTTTTCTGGTTTCCAGCACACAGCCCCCCCCTCCCACCCATTTTGGCAGTCAGTGCCAAAAAGGTTCACCAACACTGGGATAGCATGTAGTGCACATCCAGCCAACTTTTTTTTTCTTTACTCAACAAACTACAGTTAAGCCAACTAAGATTGTTAGATCTTGGCTGCAAAACTCCCAACAACAAAAAAAGAAAACTCTAAATGTGTTAACATCCAGTGTTTACTCAGGTTTTTACAGTTCATGTTGAGCTGTTGAGTGTTTCCATGATTTGTAAACCCAGCCCATTGGGGTTGCAACAAACAATGGCTTAATGTAAACCATGGTTTGCTGTAATAAGTCAACTTAGGCAATATCAGTGCAGAATATTTGGGTGTGAAGAAGCAACAATGTCTCTGCAGATGGCCCAGGAAAACTTTTTTTATGTTCTAAGGAAGTTACGCCCTCCAGTCCAAGGCACCTACACAGCCCTAGCACCTCCTCCTCTGTTCTGTGTATTTTCCAGGGTTTGGAAGACACTTGCAATATTTTGACCATGCAAATGCAAAAACTGGGGATGAGGGCCGTGCTTGCAAATTCTTGGGGAGCTTTAAATCATGGACAGAAGGAAAGAGGGGAAATGCGACTTGGAAGTTTCTTTGGAACCCTAGATCATTTGGAAGTGCTGGATTTCCACAGCTTTCTGTGACATAACCTCCCTCTTGTGAATATTTTGCAAGGAGAAGAAACTTCTACTTTCTGGCATGCAAGAGAAGATCCATGCATATCAGTTCCATGGAGTCACCAGGGAATTAGCAAGAATCCCTGCCAAACAGCTGTGAACACTGAGCAAGGCAGAGGATGTTGGTTAGATGGGTTTGGTCTCCTCTGCTATCCAGGAACTTGCTGACTAGCCACAGTCTAGAGAGTGAGTCACAGGTTCATCTCTTACCTCTTTGAAAAGCAGTGAGCAGCTGAGAGGATCCAGCAAGAATTGATGAGGATCCCACCACACTGAAAACCTTCTCTACCTCGGTTCTTCATAAAAATGGCCGCCTGCCACGGGTGGGACTCAATATACGAATATGCACCTCCTTTGATCGGGATCTCAGCTACCCTATGCTTCCTCAGCCCACAAGTGGCTGCACAAGGGAAGGAAGAAGCCAAGGAATGAGATTTAGATGCGACCAAGCAGTGAAAATCAACATCTGTTTACAATCACTCTAGAAGCCTGGCACTTGGACAAATTAGCCATCCATAGACACACAGACATAAACAATATCTACTTTCAGTATATAAGCGACAATCAACAAGTCAAAAAGAGAATAAAAAGAGCAAAACATCTTCCCACCAGCAATCGGCATCGAGCTGAGCATAAATTAACTCCCAGCTTAACACCAGACCCACAATCAAAAAATGAATTCAACACTGATCAAGGAACTGGCAAACGTGTTGCCAGTAAACAGCCCAACCAAGGAAGCTCCAAGACCCCCTGCACCAAGACTGAGAGGGCAGGCGACTGGAATACCAACCGAGAGTAAACCCCTGACTAGCACTGATGATGTTACCTAGTTTGGGTAATGAAACGATGCAAGGAAACAATTAGTTCTCCATTCCCAGCATAAGGCTTTGGTCAGAATCCTTGTGAAGAAGAGTCTCGGATAAATCAGAGAAAGAGAATCACCCACTTACAGCAGGCTGGCACGTCACAGTGTTCCCATCTTGTCACTCTGTTCTTGAATATATAGCACCACGGCCGAGTGTCATTGTCAGGATTCCTGTAACACACAAGACAGCAGGGAGGACTGTAAGATCTCCTAATGTAGGCAGTCCTCGACTTATGATCACAATTAAGCCCCAAATTTCCTTTGGTAAGCAAGACAGTTTTTAAGTGAGTTTTGTTCCATTTTACAACCACTTCACAGTTGTTAAGTAAATCCCCACAGGTGTTAAATTAGTATCACGCTTGTTAAGTGAATCTGGCTTCCCCATTGACTTTGCTTGTCAGAGGTTTGCAAAAGGGGATTGCATGACCCCGGGACACTGCAACCGTCATAAGTACATGCCAGTTGCCAAGCATCCAAATGAAATATCTCCAAATCTCAATACTCAGGAGAGGACAGAACCTCCACCCTTGCCCCAATCTCACCCACTGTGATCCAATGGGTGCCATCTTCCAAAGAACATTCAACAGAGATTCTGTCATCCAAAGCCCACTTGGTTGAGTTGGGCAGCTATAGAGGCTGAATAAAGACATTTCTGGTTCACCTGCAGTAGTTGTGGCTGCTGAGGCCTAGATGATGGGCATCGGAATGGAAGGCGTTGTAAACTTTCTTGTCAAGGATGTGGGAGTCCCATCTCAGACACGTCACCCCAGATGCTGTTTGGTGATGGCTGCCCCGATAGTCGGTGCCTCTTCCCAAAACACAGGAATCTTTTTCTGTGACAAAGGACAGGAAAAGGGATAGGTTGGATAGAGAAAATCCCATTTTTTCATTCTTTAGTTTGGAAGTTTAGTTTGATGTTGGGGAGTATTGCCCCAGGCTGAATATAGGGGAAGATCCTGTCAGATGCAAGCCACCAGATCCGCACAAACTACTTTAATGTATTCTGCCAATAATACAGGAATCGCCCTAGATTGGTAGCCTTCTCTCGGGAATAGTTAGATAAGGTTCTAAGGAGCTTAAAGTAAAAGTAAAGGTTCCCCTTGCACATATGTGTTCTAGTCGTTCCTGACTCTAGGGGGCGGTGCTCATCTCCGTTTCAAAGCCAAAGATCAAGCACTGTCCAAAGACGTCTCCCTGGTCATGTGGCCGGCATTACTCAATACCAAAGATGCACAGAACGCTGTTACCTTCCCACCAAAGGTAGTTCCTATTTTTCTACTTGCATTTTTATGTGCTTTCGAACTGTTAGGTTGGCAGAAGCTGGGACAAGTAACAGGAGCTCACTCCGTTACGTGGCACTAGGGATTCAAACTGCCAAACTGCCAACCTTTCTGATCGACAAGCTCAACGTCTTAGCCACTGAGCCACCGTGTCCCTTCTCTATGAAGCTTAGGGGGTTTCAATTTTGGATCCTTTACAATTCCAGGCTAGTTCCCTGTTTGAGCCCTCCACCCTGCCTGGTTGGGTACTTCCCAACAGGTCTCCGACTGAAGTAGCCGCCAATATTCAAATAATCAGAGACATCCCAACTCAGAAACGATTGGGGATGGGAAATAAGCTAAAAGAGCCATGGAAGTCCTAAAATAGGCCCATCTGAAAATGGAAAAGGTCCCCAACCTGCCCCACCAACCTATGTGACATGAGTCATATTCAGGGATGGGCTGCTGGAGGTTCGCAGGAGTTTGGGAGAACCTCTAGCTAGGATTCTGTGCAGTTTGGAGAGCCCCCAAATCCCACCCCTGGTGTGCCCCGCCTCTCCCCTCCCCGCCCCTCCCAGGAGTCTCCATGCGGCCCATTTTGGATGCAAGTAAGTGCAGGGCACGCACGGAGGCTCGGGGAGGGCAAAAAATGGGCCTACTGGAAGTTCGGGAAGGCCAGAAATGGGCCCATCCAAAGGGCCTCTGGAGCCTGGGGAGGCCATTTTCACCCTCCTGGAGGCTCAAGGAAAACCTCCAGATCCCAGGGAGGGCAAACACACACACACACCCGCTGCCATGGTGCAGGATGCCGACTAGGCCATGCCCACCATTGCTATGCCCACCCAGCAACCAGGCAGAGAACCCCTTGCTAAAGTTTTTGAAGCCCCTGGCCATATTATACCTCTTTATATTATATATAAATAAACCATGAAGTGGAACCTCTTCCAAATCTGGGTTTGCAGTTCCAGAAGAGAAGTAGGGGAAAACAATTGTTTGCTTTGAAATGAAAAGCTCGGTGTAACAAATCCCATTTTTAGCCCTGCTCAGGAACTGCATCCATTTTCAGTAAACAACCATAAAGGCTTTGAGCTTACCGTTGGCGCAGGACTTAATGCTGCAAAATTCCCAGGCGTACACATTGTTTTTAAGAACATGGCACCAGGGTTTTGATTTTTTATCTGGATTTCTAAAGAAAACAGTGATAGAACATTCAGGATTGTGAGTCTATTGGAGGGAGGGGGGGAGGGAGGATCGTAGAATTAATAATGCATAATAAAGCAATTCATAGGTGGATTTAAGGACTATGCCTAACAAAATATAACATCCCAGTATTGTATCATTTCCAATGTCTTCCAAAGTCTCTCTTTCCTTAATTTAGATACTTTTACTGATCTCTAAACCTGCTCATAAATCAGAGAAAGGTTTATATTAGCATTTTTCTGACCAATGTATTTAATGCCAAGAATACATTTTTGTCTGCAGTAGTTTACACTGAATACTTTTTAATAAAACTTGTTCATCAGAAAAGATGCTATCAAACATTTTTAGCTCTTGTAAACCAGTGTTCCCAAACCTTGGCAACTTCTATGCACTTCAACTCCCAGAACCTCCCAATCAGCCATGGAACTGAAGGAGCTGCAGACTGGCCTGAAGTCCTCACAGCTACATGTTCCCAAGACTGAGAAATACAGCTGTAAAACAACTCAGCACTCCTCCAAAATGTGCATGATACAGACAACACAAGTTGCCTGATTCAACCTCTTACCGGCAATAATTGTGATCACCAAGCCCCAAGTGCAAGGCGTTTGGACGATGCACGTGGAAGCGGTTAAAGTCGAAAGCTTTGGTCTTCCAGTTCAGACATTCTGCACCACTCTCCGTTGTGCTCCATGTCCCCCTGTATGTGTCCCCTGTATCCTGGTAACACACAGCTCTGGTATCTGAAGAAGAGCAGAAGAAACATCCCTCTGAGTCTCTTCTGAACTGCCTTTGGAGAAGGCTCCATGCACCTTCTGGAGGCAGTGCAGGAAATTCAAATTGTAGACCAGGAGTCTCCAAACTTGGCCGTTTTAAGACTTGTGGACTTCAGCTCCCAACATTCCTCAACCAGCAGAGCTGTAGAGCAGTATTTCTCAACCGTGGCAACTTTGAGATGGGTGAACGTCGTCCACTCTCAGCCATGCTTGCTGGGGAACTCTGGGAGTTGAAGTCCACCTGTTTTAAGATGGCTGAAGTTGAGAAGCACAATTGTAGAACTTGCATGAAACCGACCCCACCCTACAGTTTCCTTGATTCTCAAAGCAAGCGTCTCTTAAAGAGAAGCAACAAATTTACAGTTGGAGTCTGGAGGTATATCCTCCTTCAAAAGAAGAAAAGAGGATCCTCCTTCAAAAGAAGAAGGCTAGCAGCAACAACTAGTATAATATTGTGGCTGAGGACAGACCAGATCTAACATTAGGTTTCCATAAGCTCCTCTGGCCTGATCCCTTTTTATTGCAAAAATTAGGTACGATCTGGAGCAAGTGGCTGCTGTTGTATGTATTTACTCTGAGTGCTGCATTTACAAAAGTGGAACCTGCAAAACTAGAGAGGGGGGACGCAGCATGGCTGAAAATCCACCACTGGCTTCCTAGATGGCACACTGTAGATCAGTGTTTCTCAACCTTGGTGACTTTCAGTCCTGTGGACTTCAACTCCCAGAATTCCCCCAGCCAGCTATGTTGAAGTCCAAAGGACTGAAAGTTGCCAAGGTTGGGAAACACTGCTGTAGATGATTGGGCTGAGGGAGTGGGTCAAACCCGTCATCAGTCTCGAGTCTAATCACTGTCTTGCAAACATACATCTTCAATTGTCTGGGTTTCCTGATCCAGGTATCAGTTCATCCTCCTGTAATATACTCACCAATTTCACAGAACTTCCCGGAGAAGCCCGGTGGGCAGAGGCAAATGAAAAGGTTGGGGGAATACAAGGCTTTCTGGCAGATGGCCCCGTGGAGGCAAAGTGGCTCCGTGCAGGCTGTGGGACAGAAAATAAGAGCCCCTTAATTTATCCCTTCCGTGATCTCCCTACCTTCCCTTCCTTGTGGGAGGAGGAGGAAGAGGAGAGCCATGACGCAAGGACAAAATAGCTAATTTTATATGCAGAGAAGCTTTCCTGTCATTCCCACTAGAAAGCATTGCAACAAACAGCTGCTGGGAATGGCTTTCTCCCAGCTCACCCCACTTCCCCTTCCAGCTAAACTGCACTGGGTGGGAGTACTTGTGCATTCATTTTCTTCCGGTCAACATACAGGATCTTTCTCATCACCAAAATGCATCATCATGCATTTCTTTCTATAGTCTCCAGGGTTCAAGTCTGTCAAGATAAGACCGAGTGGCTGCTGTGCTTCCCTCCCACTAATTGGCCAAGTGTTCCATCTCTCAGGCTGGGGGGGTCAAATACTATGCCTCTCAGACAGGGTCCGCAACTTGGGAGTCCTCCTGGACCCACAGCTGACTTTTGAACACCATTTGTCAGCTGTGACCAGGGGGGCATTTGCTCAGGTTCGCCTGGTGCACCAGTTGCGTCCCTACCTGAACCGGGAGGCTCTCACAACAGTCACTCGTGCCCTTGTGACCTCTAGGCTGGAATACTGCAATGTGCTCTACATGGGGCTGCCCTTGAAGAGTATTCGGCGACTTCAGCTAGTCCAGAATGCGGCCGCACGAGCGATTGTGGGTGCACCTCGTTTCACCCACATAACACCTATCCTCCGCAAGCTGCACTGGCTACCTGTTGGTCTCCAGATACGCTTCAAGGTGCTAGTTGTCACCTATAAAGCCCTTCATGGTATTGGATCTGGGTACTTGAGAGACCGCCTACTGCCAATTACCTCCACTCGACCAATTAGATCCCACAGGTTAGGCCTCCTCCGAGTTCCATCAGCCAGTCAATGTCGACTGGCAACTACGTGGAGGAGAGCCTTCTCTGTGGCAGCTCCGACCCTATGGAACGAACTCCCCGTGGAGATTCGTACCCTCACCACCCTCCAGACCTTCCGCATAGCACTTAAAACCTGGCTGTCCCGACAGGCCTGGGGCTAAAGACCTTCACCGTACCCGAATTGTATGAATGTTGTGCTTTTAATGATGTATTGTCCTATATGTAACTCGGTTTGTCTCCCCCTCCCCTTGAATTGTGAGCCGCCCTGACTCCCCTTGCGGAAAAGGGCGGCATACAAATATTAATAAATACAAAATACAAATACAAAATCCTTCTGCAACTTGAGTTTTTCTTATGTTACCAATTTAGCAAGCTGGCTCCTACATAGAATAGAATATTGCTGGAAGGGACCATGGAGGTCTTCTAGCCCAGCCCCTGCTCAAGCAGGAGAACCCATACAATCCCAGGCAAATGACTGTCTAGTCTCTTCTTAAAAACCTCCAGTGATGGAATGCCCACAAGTTCTGGTGGCAAGCTGTTCCACTGGTAAATTGTCCTCACTGTTAGGAAGTTTCTCCTTAATTCCAAGTTGCTTCTCTCTTTAGTTAATTTCCATCCATTGCTTCTTGGCTTGCTCTCTGGTGCTTTGGAGAATAATTTGACCCCCTCTTATTTGTGGCAGCCCATCCTTAAGCGGTGGGTCCCTTAGGATGCCATTAGGACATCACAAGAACCCTTTCAGAGACTGTGGACCACACCCTCCCTCTCCGCCCAGCAGAGTTGCTGCTGTGACGACTATAGGGACGTGAAGCTTTATGGGCTGCTGGTTTGAGCTCCAAGCTTAGCAATTTGGTGGCATACATGACACTTTATGTATGCACCATGTAGAAAATAAAGATGGCTTAGAAACCTAATCAATAAATGCCATGGCTGGATTTAGAGGCTCCACCTGGAACTCACCTATGACAGATACTGCATGGCAGAAGATGCGACTGTTCTCACACCGACAGTATTCCTTTCTCCCTTGGACTTGGCGGAGCCAACTTTCCTTCTGATTGTAGGTCTGTTTGGTGGATGGGTCTCTGCATTTGCCTGTAATTGAAAAGACAGGAAGTCCTTCCCAGTTTCGATGGCAGGACGCCTTTCCCTTCACCATTGTGTGCCCAGTATAGAACAATCTACAGCTTTTAGCAACTTTTCTTCTCCAAACCTCATTCCCCGCCCCCCCAAAAAGGAGTTTTCTTCTTCCAAAGATTTGGCAAGCCCCTCAAAACCTCATCTGATAAGTGTCTTTGAACTTAAACACAAACTGTTTTTATAAAGCTGGTTGACATGAGTGAGCAATTGTCTACTGCTATTGCTGAATTGTATGCTTTTCCTGTTTTTATCCCGCTGGGGTTGATGTGGTTTTGTTATTGGCATGGTTTATTATACTATATTATTTATTTTCACGGTATTTCATATGCCAGCCTGGCATTCTATGAGGAAAGGCTTCTTTTAGCATAATAGACTTCTTTTAGCATAAAAGAAAGGATGAAGGGTGTGCTAGATCTGAAAGAAACACAGTTATCAGATTAGTCGGTAGACTAACAAGCTTGGCTAATCCCCATCCCTCTTTTTTTTAAAAGTGAGAATCTCCTGGCTCTCTTGAGATGCCCTAAGAATCTTCCTAAGAATCTAATAGGACCACAGAAGCTGCAGGGAGGGAACTGGATGGCTACTGTTGTTTTGGAAGATCCACACAGGCAGTTGCTTGCTGTTCACAGGATCTGCAGAGACAGATAGTCCTTGACTTACGACTACAATTCAGCCCCCAATTTTTTCATTGCGAAGTGAGCCGTGTTGTTTTGCCCCATTTTATGACCTTTCTTGCCATGGTTGCTAAGCGAATCACTGCAGTTGTTAAATTAGCAATACGATTGTTAAGTGGATCTGGATTCTCTGTTGACTTTGCCTTCAGAAGGTTGCAAAGACACTGCAATGGTCATCAATATGAGTCAGTTGCTAAGCATCTGAATTTTGATCACATGATCATGGGGAGGCTATAATGGTTGTAAGTGTGGAAAAACGGTCATAAGTCACTTTTTCAGTGGTCTTGTAACTTTGAACAGTCACTAAATGAGCTGTTGTATGTCAATGACTACCTGCATTTGGAAAGGCGCTGAATTCCCATCCCCCACCACCCCAATATTTATTTGTTGGGCATTCCATCCTTTGGGGGGGGGCACTATCAGTCATCTTCTTTGGAGGTCTTCTCGTCCAACCCCTTCTTCAAGGAAGGAGCCTTATACCATCCCAGTCATATGGCTGTCCAGTTCTCTTCTTGCAAACAACCATCATTCCAGGTGGCAAACTGTTCCATTGATTCATTGCTCTCCCTGTCAGGAAATTTCTCCTTAGTTCCAGGTTGGGCCTCTTTAATGAGCTTGTCTGAAATAGTTTGAGGGCTCCTGCCTTGGGTATAGGGTTGAACTACAAGATTTTTGGTCACCATACTACAAGAAAGACGTTGAGACTTTGGAAAAAGTGCGGAGAAGAGCAACTAAGATGATCAAAGGCCTGGAGACTAAACCATATGAAGAACAGTTGCAGGATTTAGAGTTGGCTAGTCTAAAAAAAAGAATTAGGGGTGACCTGATAGCAGTCTTCCAGTATTTGAGGGGCTGCCCCAAAGAAGAGGGAGTCAAATTATTCTCCAAAGCACCAGAGGGCAGGACAAGAAAGAATGCTTGGAAACTAATCAGAGAGAAGCAATCTGGAATTAAGGAGAACTTCCTTAGTAGTGAGGACAATTAACCAGTAGAATAACTTGCCTCCAGAAATCACTGGCACTCCATCCCTAAATGTTTTTAAGAAGAGAGTAGATAGTTACATCTGAAATGGTATAGGTTCTCCTGCTTGAGTAGAGGGCTGGACTAGTAGGCCCCCAAGGTTCCTTCCAGATTCTCTGCTCTTCTCTGCTCTTCTCTGCTATCTATTCTATTCTATTCTATTCTATTCTATTCTATTCTATTCTTCCCTAGTCTCCTCCAATGGGCACTTACCTCTTAGTTGATTTTCTCGGCTACTTTGGAAAATGCGTACCATATGTACCTAGAAAGAGAAAAGAAGCAATCAAAATAATCAAGAACAGAAAGTTGATTAGATTCCAAGGGTTAGAAAAGTGGGGATCTTGGAGGTCTTCTAGTCCAACCCACTGCCCAAGCAGGAAACTGTATACCATTCCCATCATTACTGGAAAAGCTTGCCTCTGGAAGTTGTGAGTGCTCCATCACTGGAGGGTTTTAAGAAGAGACTGGACAACCATCTGTCTGAGAAGTTAAGCCTTCTTCCAACTCTATTATTCAGTTCTGCTGTTCTGTTAACAGCCTTCCTCTTTAGAAAGCTGTTTGTGATTGGACTTCAATCCAGCTGAGGGATTTGCAGAACTGGATCATTCTCTCATCACTCTTCCTTTTGTATCTTTCAAAGCTCTAAGCCCGCCTGCAGAAACCCTCTCCCTTCTAAGCTTTGTGAAGCTGGCCATGAGCCTTTTTGTTCCAAGGCCCAAATAAATATCCTTTTGATCTATGGCACCACTCAAGCCAAGCTTACAAAACAAACCCCATCTGTTATCTGACAAGTCCCTAGAACCATACCCGGCCGCCGAACGAAGCCGGAGAAAAACCCACTGATGGGCATGCTGCCTCTTACCTGGCACTGAAGCACACCGATGGCTCCTGCCAGGAGAAGGAAGAGAAGACTCTGTCTCAGGGTCATTTTATTTCCCTTTCAGCAAGCAAGAAAACCCCTAAAAGGCAACCAGGCAGAGTTGTTAGCGTAAGGAGGCAATGCGTCTGGCACAGATTTAATACAAGAGCCTTGGAGCTTCGTTTGCAAAGGGGGGGGTAGGGGGAAGCAAACACACATAAGGTTCTGGCAGAGGGATAATGAGAACAGATGGCTGGGGGAGGATTTCTCCTTAGTCAGCTGGAGGCTGAGCAATGGCAGCTGCACAACAGCACCATGGACACCTAGTTTAAGGTAGCCAGGCTGATTTTCTCGCACAGCTTATCTCCATCCCATAAAGTTGCCCTAGATCTGGTGTTACCTTTCTGGTCTGGGTGTTTAAAGCAGCTTCCTTGGCCTGAAAACTGGGGTTGTGGTTTTGGCTTTCTGTTGGTCTGGGTCACTGGGGCTTCAATTGTGTGACTCATTCATCCTAGCCATAACAGACGTCCAGGGTCTTTAAGTCAGCTCCCCAAATTAAACTTTTTCTGATGTTGCCAAGGCAACGGGGCTGAATTTTGACTGTCCCGCCATCTTCAAGTCACTGCAATAATTTCCCCAGGGCAAACGCTATCTTTCCTCGTGCTCAGTTTCCCCAATCTGAAAATCATCTTCTGCAGAAATCTTCTTATAGTTTTGTACGGCGCATACCAATGTATAAGCAAACGACACCCACCCTGAAGAAATTTGAAGCTAGTGGGATCAACTGGGAAATGGAGGGATGGGGGATGACTGATAGATGAGTCACTTAGCCAGAAACCAAAACAGAAAAAAGAGATAAAGTTTTGGGTTCAAATAAAGAATGGGCTTTGAGCAAAAGTAAATGAAGTGAAAACGAACAATTTCAGAGCTTTCAAAGAAGTCAAATAGGAGGGGGAAAAACAGTCACAGGATTTGGAATTCCCCGTTGTTCAACATCAAAGGTGCCAGGTTTTGGCTTCTGGGGGTGGCCTGTCGCCGTCGGCAGCTTAACAGAGCTGCCCCCAGAGTTCAGGTTCGTTATCTACTCAATATCAAGAACATAACTCTTTTTTCAGACAAGAAAAAAGCAGTGAGGAATCTCAGCTGGTAAGAATCTTCTTTGAAGTTCACAGTTTGTTTCTTTGTGGGCTGTGGATGGAGGGGGAGGATCAATCCAAAGCTGAGTCATTCAACTCCGACCTGAACTTCGCAGCTGTTATTTACAGCACAAGACAGGAACCCCTCCCCCTTAGGACAATCTTTAGAAAACAGACTATTAAAAATCAATACGAGCAAAGACCAAACTTGTGAACTTTAAAACCTTTCTCTATCTGAAATACCAGCTTCAATGTTATAAAAACCTCTTTTGTTTAATTGTCTTCAAAATGGCGTTTACAGCTTCTGCATTTGTTATCTCCAGCTTCCTGCTACAGAATCAAAGAAACAACCTCTTATAATTTAATTAGAGCTACTCCCTTAAAGCTTTCAAAGACTCTTTGTTGTTGATACAGAGACATTCCAAACATTCCAAACGGACTTTCTCTTTTGAAATCTTCCGTAAAACCCTTTGTAAAAAAAGAAGAAAAAAAAGGGGGGGGGAGGAATTTCTTTTTCTCCACATAGCACAGTGGATTAGCAATTTAGAATAAATAATTAAAACCAAAATATAATGGCATCCAAATCAACCTCTGTGAAATTACCTCCGAAAACGTCTCCCATACCTGGCACAAAGTTGCAGCCCCCACCATCTATGCCCCCTAGTGGAGACGTACTAACAAAAGAATTTTTTCTGGAAATGTTCAAAGAATCCAGAGAACAGAACTTAGAAATGTTTAAAGAATTCAGAGAACAGAATCTAGAAATGCTTAAAGATTTCAAAGATGAAATAAGGAATGAGATGGAAGTTCTATATGACAAATTTGATACTAGGGTCACTAAAATGAATGATAATATGATGGGAATTGTAAATGTGATAACAGAATATATTTCTGGAATGGAAGATAATTTAGAAATTCTCAATGAAGCTAAAACTAACCTGATATCCAAAACTGAAGTGGTGGAACAAAAAATTGATAATGCTGAAAAACAAATTATTATGATACAGTATAAGCAGATGGAGCTTGCATTAAGAGTGAGGGGGCTGCGTGAAGAAAAGCAGGAGAACTTAAAGCAAATGTTTTCTGAAGCTTTTGACCGTCTGGTGGGAAAACCGGGATCCAATTTTGATTGGCAGATTGACAAGACTTTTCGTGTTAACTCATGGGCGGCAAAACAAAGGCAACTTCCCCGAGATGTGGTAATATACTTTGTTACAAGAGAATCTAGAAATATGATATTACAAGAGTCTTATAATACTAAGCTTCAAATTGGTGGACAGGACCTGATTGTTTTGAAAGAAATACCACCTCAGATGCTAAGAGCCAGAAGAGATTATGCTTTTCTGGTGGAAGAGCTCAGAAAGCGTCAGATACAGTACAGATGGGATGCCCCATTCGGTATTATAGTTACAATGGACAAACAAAGATATCGTCTCAGTTCTGTATGGAAAGCTCGTGATTTCTATCATAAGATTCTGAAGATGGGATACCCTGAACCTTCGGGATATGGTGAAAAACCACGAGACGAACAAGATAAACAGCAAACCACACAACCATCAGATAAAATGTATCATCTCCCTCTCCCGGAAGGGCAAGGAGTCAAGGAAAAAAGATCCAATCGTAAGACCACCAGACAAACGGATAAACAAGCTACTATGCAACAATCTCAACAATCGTTGGCCACTGATCAAGGAGCTACTGCAACAAGCTCAGAAGCTGTGGGAGGAGCCAAACCAAAGGTGAGACAGGCCTTGCGGGAGGCTCTAAAAAAGCTTCAGGCAACCAAAAATGACAACTAAGATTTTGACATGGAATGTTAACGGACTGAACTCTCCACAGAGAAGAAAGAAAATATTTCATTATCTCAAACAGTTTAAGAATGACATAATTTGTTTGCAAGAAACTCATATCAAATCAACCGATCAAAAATATTTGTTTAACCCCAAACTGGGCCAACAGCCAGCGACCTCAGCCATGGAAAAGAAAAATGGCATAGTAGTATACTTAAGAAAAGACATTAAAGCTGAGCTAATTGAAGCAGATCCCTTTGGAAGATATATTGCATTAGATTTAATCTTAGAAGGGAAAAAGACGTTACTTTTGGGAATTTATGCTCCTAATCAACAACAAGATGGATTTTATAGAAATCTCCATGCTAAATTAGTACAGTGGGACTTTGAGTCTTGTATATTATTGGGTGACTGGAATGGCGTGATCGACACCAAAAGAGATAAGAAGACAGCTCGCCCGAACACCAAATTTCGAGCTAAGTTACCCAAACCCTTTTTTGACATGCTGGACGACTTTGAATTGCGAGACGCTTGGCGCGAGAGGCATGCAGAAGAATATGACTTTACCTTTTTTTCCAACAGACATCAATCTCTTTCAAGGATTGATTTTATACTAATTACAAATGATTTACTTTGTAGGGTGAAGAAGACAAAGATTATGGCGAGAGTTCTTTCAGATCATAATCCAGTCTGGATGGAATTGGGAAGGGTAGCCCAGGCAAGAAGGTCCTGGAGGTTGAATGAAAACTTATTTAGATATGAAAAGTATGTTAATGATTGTAAAAAATTGCTATCGGAATATTTTGTTCTCAATATGAATAAGGGTACATCTTTGGAATATGTATGGGATGCAAGCAAAGCGTATATGAGAGGAGTATTAATAAATATAAACAAAATACATAGACACAAACAAGGGCAAAAACGAAAAGAATTGGAAGAGGAAATTAAAGGGAAAGAGTCAGAATTAACATTGAATCCAGGAGATACAAAGATTAGGGAAACAATTGCTATATTAAAATCTCAGTTTGATATGCTGATCTCTGACCAGGTAGCCACCAGTTTATTATATGCTAAACATAATACTTTCTGCAATGCAAATAAACCCGGTAGGTGGTTGGCTTATCAGATTAGAAAAAAAAGGAAAGCTCAATGCATAAAAAGAGGATATATAATGTACTAATACAGATGGATTCTGAAACGGAACTGATTAAGGATTGTATGATAAAATGGGCTCAGAATATCAAGGAACCAATAATGCTTGAAACATGGGAAAGAATCTGGGTAAGAAATGTGAAATTTACACAAGCACAAAACTTGAGAGAAAATTTTTATAAGATGTTTTATAGATGGCACCTAGATCCTAAAAAGCTTGCCTCTATGTATCCAAATGTTCAACCTAAATGTTGGAGATGTGGTTCTTGTGATGCTACATATTTTCATATATGGTGGACATGTCGTAATGTCAAGGCATTTTGGATAAAAATATGGTGGATCCTGCAAAACATCTTTAAAAGAAGGATAAAATTTACCCCCCAGTTGTTTTTACTGGGTATATGTATTGACTTTACAGCAGCAGAGACTAATTTGGTTCTGTATTTAATAACGGCAGCAAGACTCTTGGTGGCGCAGTATTGGAAGAAGAAAGATTTACCTACAATTCAAGAATGGACTTTGAAAGTTATGAACTTAGCCGAAATGGCCAAAATCTCAGCATATCTCAAAGAACATTCAAACGAGAGATATAAACGAGACTGGGAAAAATGGATTGATTACATAAAAAGTAAATATGGGACTAAGAAACTCCAGATAGCTTATGCTTAGTATCAGTAACAATTTAAATTGTTTAAAATTTGGGTAACAGTAAGAAGCTGAGTTCAATGTAGAGATATTTTAGACTGTGATTGTCCAAAAGTTATACCACGTATGGTCTTTGGGAAGTCGGGGGGAGGGAAGGGAGGTGGGGATTTAGGGGGAGGGGGGAGGGGGGAAATACAATATGTGTTAAATTCCATGATTGTATTTGTATACTGTGGCTTTTCAATGTTAGTGCGAAAATAGAACAAACCGAATATACTGGAAGGTAATAGATACCGAAGGAAAGAGTCGAGTGAAAGAAGAAGGAAGGTGGAGAGGGTGAGAGAGAGGAGGAGGAGAAGGGAGGGAGGGAATGGATTAGAGGGAGTGATAGGGTTAGGGTTAGAAAGAAGGGGAGGGGAAGTAGGCGTAGAGGGGTGTGTGAGAAGGAAGAATGAAAGTTGGAGGGGGTTGAAAGAGGGTGTATGGCGGGCCAAGGTGGTATACTGGGTTTGTATTGTAGAGGGCATTTTCTATATAAGTGAGGGCCGTGTTTATTATTCAATGTTATATGCCCTGATTAAACACAGTGAATATGTGATTGTATAGAATGAAAACATAATAAAAAATATATTTTTTTTAAAAAAAAAAGGTGCCAGGTTTTCTGGATTAAGCTGCAATTGGCCTGAATGGCTCTATCAATGGCTGTTCCCCGAAAAGGAGGGAGTGGGTGAGCAAGTACAAATGTGGAATTAACCACCTATAAGGTAGGTTCTATCAAGAGTGGGGTGGTGGCCTGAATACTCTCGCCTCCCATTTGATTTGTTTTTCTCACCATGTACATGTACACATCCGGACTAGACTGTGTTGTTTCTCTGTGTCATATAGTATATGAGGGTATATGCATAATTTTGTAGTTATTTATTTATTCTGTCATTGTTATATAGTGTATATTGGAGGTGGGGACGCTTTGAGAGCTCTATGCAATGAAATTTCATTTTAATGTATGCCGATTAGTGTACATTCAAAGTGACAATAAAGTTGTTCTGTTCTAGGTTCTATTGAGAGGTATGGGGTTATTGGTTGGAAGATATTCTAATAGTTCACTTCTTTTCCACCATATAACCCCAAAACTATATTATGTCTACTCTTTAGAACATAGAATAATAGGATTGGAAGGGACTTGAAGGCCTTTTAGTCCATTCCCCTGCTCAAGCAGGAAACCCTACACTATTCTGGATGAAATAGCTGTCCGATCCTTTCTTGAAAACCTCCAGTGATGGAGCACCCACAACTTTGGGAAGCAAGCTGTGCCATTGATTAATTGTTCTCACTGTCAGGAAATGTCTCCTTAGTTCTAGATTGGATTCTGTTTAATGATTGCCTGTTACTTCTTATCCAGCACTCAGTGCTTAGAATATAGGTTTAGTAGCTGCTATAGAAAAATCTCTCTGTATGAGGGGATTCTTAAATATGAAATAAATAGATAAAATACAGAGCTGGCTCAGGGTTTCCACATCACCTGAATGCAAGATACCAAGCTCCAATGAAATGGGAACACAAGGGCAGAACTTGGTAGCTACTCAAGGACCAACAGGTGTGCAGTATTGATGGCTGTATGGGAGCCAAGGGTCTTCTTGACAAGCGGGAGGTTGAACCGGCTGTCCCCAGTCCTTGCCCAACATCCAGAGCCCTGAGCCATGCAGCTCTTATACCTGTCGTGCTTCAGGGGGCTCCTGATAGCAAGGAGCTATTTCTTTTACAGGTAGTCCTTGACTTATCACCACAATTGAGCCCAACATTTCTGTTGCTAAGTGAAGTGAAGTCTTTCCTCCCCCCATTTTATGACTGCTCTGGCCACTGTTGTTAAGGAGTCACTGCCGTTGTTAAGTTAGTAACACGGTTGTTAAGTGAGTCTGATTTCCCCACTGAGTTTGCTTCTCAGAACGTCGCCAAAAGGGACCATGCGACCCTGGGACACTGCAACCCTCCTAAATATGAGTCAGTTGCCAAGCGTCCAAATTTTGATCACATGACCATGGAGAAGATGCAACTGTTGTAAATGGGAAACATAGTCAGTGCTGCTCTAACTTTGAATGGTCTCTGAGTGAACTCTTGCAAGTCAAGGAGCATGCCTGTCCCACATGGATTTTGAGAGCCAAGGGAGCCTTTCTCCTTGAGAAAGCCGGGCCAGTGGGTGAAAAGGCAGATTTGCAGTGAGTATTTTGCTATGGTCTTCATAAACCCTACTGTCACCTAACTGCAAACAGCCCTCAACTTACAATCACAACTGAGCCCCAGATTTCCACTGCTAAGCAAGACAGTTGTTAAGCAAATCCTGACCTGTTTTACGACCTTCCCTGCCACCACTGTTAAGTGAATCATTGCAGAAGTCAAATTAGCAACACATTCATTAAGTGAATCTGGCTTTCTTGTGGATTTTGCTTGTCAGGTGGTCGCAAAAGGGGACGTTGCAACCGTCATAAAGAGGAGCCAGTTTCCAATGTCTGAATTTTGATCATGAGACCCCTGGGATGCTGCAGGGGTCGTAAATGTGAAAAACGGTCGTAAGCCACTTTTTTCAGTGCCGCTGTAAGTTTGAACAGTCACTCAATGAACTGTTGTAAGTCGAGGGCTGCCTGTATTGTCTAAGTCTACTGCATTTTGCCTCCGTGGTCTGCTTGTGTTTTTGACAGATGACTCACAGGAAAGAAATTAACAAAAAAGCAAGAAAAAGGGACAAAGGTTTGGCCCTGAGTCCAGTTACTCTGAAAAATAAGCCGGCTCAGCGTTCAAGCCTCAAAAGAAACTGCTTCAGATGAACCCAGAAGAGCCCAGAGAAGGAGCAGGGTGGGGTGAGCGCAACTAAACAGCTGTCCCAGTCAAATGCAAAAGATGGCATTTTCTTCCATTTAGAAAATGAAAGGAGCTTTCAGGCTCTTTGGCTGAGCGAAGCCCAAGGTTAAGGAAACCCCAAGCAAGCCCCTGTTTGCAAAACATTCTGGGCTCAGAAAAACATACACTGAAAACGGCATTTAATTTTGTTGTACCATCTGCAATGACACTAAAATAAACTAACTAATTAACTAAAAGCAATAAACAGGCTAGTTTAACAGGCTGGGGAGGCTAACAGAATAACAGATTAGAAGTCTTCTAGTTCAACACACACACACCCCTCCTAGTTAGGGTTCAGACATCAGGCTGTGCCCGAAATAACCTGGCCCCATTTTATCTGAGCAGGTGATACAAATCCAGCCCATTGTTTTAACCATCTTACCAGAGCAACAAATTAGGGATTCAGAATCGGAGCAGAGGCAGCCTGGGCTGGCTTCTGTGGTGCTGGCAAAAGTTACATGATGTCCTTACACCACATTGACTGATGGCGCCACCTCCCGCCAATGTGAAGATTTGTACCAGCTCCCAGTGAAGTCTAACACCGGCCCTGGCATTCTGGCCTATGCTCCCAACCTTTTCAGCCATCCACTGTGCGTCTGTCCTTAGGCTGGCCCCAAGCTGGGCCAATAGATTGCACAGCCCAACGTGCCCAGTCAGCAAAGGCTTTCAATCACTGTTAGTGGGCAACAGATGAAGAGGGTTCAGCGGTCCATAGAAGGAATTAAAACAGGGAATCGTTCCATCGTCTTTCCTTCTCTCTTTTTGGTGTTCTGCTATCATTTTGTATTTCTTCTTTTAAAAGGAAAGCAAATGGGCATGATAGATTGTGCAGGGAGGGGAGGGAGGATTGAAGGGAGGATGGAAAGAAGGAAAGAAGGAAGGATCCTAGAATTAATAATGCAAGGAAGGCTAACATGACTAAAACCAAGTCTTCTTGAAGACCTCCTGATGACTTCATGAACTCATCCCTGCAGTTTTCTTGGCAAAAAGAAAAAAGGAAAAGTGGTTTGCCAGAATCTTTTCTGGAATGTTTTATAAGTCTGATGAAAACCAATCTGGTTCATTTTCATTCCAGCTCCAGAAGGAATAATGGAGCATGGAAGTAAATAACTCCAGTGATTTGCAGTCCAAATCCCTAGTGAATTGGAGAAGCAAGGGGAGGGAGTTCTGGTTTGTTTTCCAGTAACTTGGACATTTTTCTTTGTTTTGTTTAAAATGAAGCCTTGTTTAAAGAACCAATTTAAAGAAGTCAATTGTTGCCCTGGCCGCCTGTTCACTTCCTAGGATGAGGGGTGGGAGAGGGAAGTAGGATGTGCTTGGATTGTTTTTAAAAGAAAAAACAAAAAAGCTCAACCAGGAAACAAAATACAGTAACCTCTCTCTTTTCTGTCTCACATCAATTATTTGCAGGATTCTTTCACTCTGTAAAGAAGGAGAGTCTATTCTTCTGTCCATCTGTCTGTCCCATTTTTGGACAGGGTGAGAAGACACCAAGGGAATATAAAGAAACAAATAATATTGGAGGTCAACTCTACCTTGAGTAAGGGGTCTTTCAAAAGTTGTACCCTATGACAGAGGACCCTGTGGGACCCTGAATATGCACATTCTGCCCAATCAGGTGGGATTGGCCAAAACCACCAGAGAGAAGTCACTTGGCCCTGTGCCTTGCAGGGCTTTAAAAGCGACAATCGGGTAAGGACTTTTCCTTTAGCTCTTCTCTGAAACTAACCCTAGGCTATCTTTCATGCCAAGGAAGCAACTGTCCTCAAGCTGACCTGCTACTTGCTTTCATCACCAAACCAAAACCATGCTGCTGTAAAGTACCCTAACAATGCCTGCCTCATAATAAGCGACCCAATATTGTAATACAAAATGCAGTGATTTATTAACAGCTTCATTAGGCATTTCTTATTCGCAGCCATCTTTTTTGCTTTCTTTTATCTGCTTTTGAACTTTGCCCGTGTTTCTGTCCTCCCTTCAGCCTGTCATAAATCACATTATCCAATAGCTTCATTCATTTCAACCCAGCTACTGTAATCTGAGATCCGACTCCGCCATCACTCTGCATGGAATGTCAACACAGAGAGTTGACATCCGGCTCCCCTCACTTTTCAAAGGCAATCTGTGCAAGCAAAAGCAATTTGAGTACTAGTATAGGATTCAAAGCTGCGTCCTCCCCCCAGGCTTGTTTGGATTTTTTTCATGGAATTTCTCTATAAGGCGATCAGCCTGGATATTTCTACTCTTTACGCAAAATGCCTCTGACAAGGGATAGCCCTTCCACTTAATTAAGTACTGGAGTTGCCTCCTGTGCCACCTCGAATGAAGAATGCATTGCTCTGCATGGAATGTCAACACAGAGAGTTGTCTCCAGCAGCATAGCAGGGAATTTGGAAAATATCACAGATAAGCAAGATCAACAAAAGCCCGAATGAGCTACTGCCTGACCTTGGCTGGCCCTTTCTCTGGTTTTCATATGCAGGATGACAAGGAAGCTTCCAGCGGTTACTGCTTTCCTTCACATTTCATTTATTTCTTTATTAAAACATTGAGCACATGTTTTAATAAAAAGAAATTCAGATGCGTGGAACTGTAAGAAGCCCATCATTCTTAGCCAGCCTGCCCTAGTTAACATGGCCAAATTTTCTCCTCAATTGATATTTTGGCAAAAAGTTGCATCAATTAGATGTCACAATGGAAAACACTTTGCTTGATCATTTCATTTGGTCAATCTTTTGTTTCTCTACACGTTAAAAGTAAATGGAGTGACCTTATTCATGTTAGGAGTATAACTTACTCGAAAGATCACAACCCCAACAAAACACACACATACGCACACACACAGTGTCAGTCTCTTGTGTGTTTTGAAGCATGGGGCAATCTGGGCAGCCTATGAATGAAGCAAATGGGTTTTACTAACCCAGATTTAGGGGTTCCTGTGTTGGGCAGTTCTGCCACAGGAGGCATTCACAGATCTAAACAGATTAGTGAAGAACTAACCAGGAACTTCCACAGTGAAGTGAACTTCCCTGATGAAATTTAATGAGATGTTATTTTTTGTGGCCGCTCATTGCACTGTGCAAACCCAGCCTCAGGGTTTTATTTTGATTTTTGTTTGGGTTTAGAATTCAGTGCATTATAGGAATCCAGAAAACACATGAACCAGCTGTGGGAAAGCACACAGAGGCGAGCTTGCTCTCTCCCCTCTATTTATTATTATTATTTCCATTCTAGCAAAACTTTGGAAAGAAATGATGTAAAGGGGCTTGGGATCCTGTCTATCTGTCCATCCCACATCAGGATAATGTTATGAAAGCAGGAACGGAACTGCCACCAAATTTGATAGGGTGGGAGAAATAGAAGATCAGGCTTGAAAATTGCCAGGAGAAATGCAGAGGAAAACATTTTTTTTTTAAAAAAAATTCTCCTGAGTATCCTTATTTGAACAGCAATAGCTCATAAGGCTGCCCCACCTGCTACTTGCTTCTTCCTGGTCAGATGACCCAGAGGGACACTATTATTAAAGCGTGAGAAAGAAACCCCAAAGCTCCCCCTCCCTGGTTAAAGCCACTTTTGAAGCCCAGAAGAATGAGGTGTGATTCGCCTTCTGCCAAATAAAATAAATCCTCCCTTCACCTTTTTCCATTATAAATGAGAACACAATCCTGAGCACCCTTCAAGCTACTTAAGAAAAGCAATTTCTTTAGAGATCTAATTTAATTTCTTTCTAGGCCCCTCTTCCCACTTGGCATTCCACCATTTCACCCAGATGGTTTGGTTTCCTGACAGACACAGTAGCAGTAAAACAGAATTGGAAGGGACCTTGGAAGTCTCGTAGTCCAACCACCTGCTCCAGCAAGAGACCCTATACCATCCAAATTGCTATCTTCTTGAAAATTTCCAGTGTTGGAGCACCTACAACTTCCAGAGGTAAGCCTTTCCACTGATTGTTCTCAATGTCAGGAAATTTCTCCTTAGTTCTAGGTTGGATCTCTCCTTGACAGGTTTCCACCTGTTACTTCTTGTCCTGCCCTCAGGTGCCGTGGAGAATCGTGACCCATCAAAACCGCGTTCCACAAAAGCGCGGTCGACGAAATCGCGTATGTGACGTCATCACAACGCGACGAAAAAGATCGAAAAATTGAAATAAAAATTAAATTACAGCAAGCCGATTCACATAAAGGTAAGGGTTAGGTTAAGGGTTAGGGTTAGGGTTAGGTTAAGGGTTAGGGTTAGGTTTAGAGCGTTAGCGTTACGTTTAGGGTTAGGTTAAGGGTTAGCGTTAGGTTTTTCGTTAGGTTAAGGGTTAGGTTTAGGGTTAGGTTAAGGGTTAGGTTTAGGGTTAGGTTTAGGGTTAGGTTAAGGGTTAGGTTTAGGGTTAGGTTTAGGGTTAGGTTTGGGGGGGTTAGGGTAAGGTTTTCGCTTTATTTTTACATTTTTCGATCTTTTTTGTCGCGCTGTGATGACGTCACATACGCGCTTTCGTCGACCACGATTTTGTCATCCGCGGTTTTGTGGTGGAACCATGGAGAATAGCTGACCTCCTTCTCTCTGTCAGAGCCCCTCAAGTACTGGAAGACAGTTATTGTGCCCCCACCCCCACCCCAGTCCTTCTCTTTGTTAGATTAGACATGTCCTGCTCTTCATCGTATGTTTTACCCTCCACAGTTTTATCCAAGACATGTTATTTTAGAATTAGACAATTTGGGACAGTTGAGATATTATCAGGTAAAAGTCTCATCTGGCTAGGGATAAATATGAATTAAATTAACTAATTTTATTAAATTAATTAAAAGACTTGGTATCATACAGAGAGTTTGCAGGATAAGTAGGGATTTGAACTGGCTTTCCTTATACACCTAAATGGTTTACTTTACAGAACTCATGGAACTGCAAACCAGCCTAGTATATTCTAGCCCTATATAATATGTTCAGCCAGTCCTTGTGATTAATTTATGCTTGTATTGTGCAAATTCAGAATTCAGGAAATTCAATAAGTTATGGTTTACTGGGAATTTTTTTTTAATTATGTGTAAGTTGCTTCCTGCAACTCCTGGTGGATAGCTTAGTTGGTTGGCTGATGTACTGGGCGGGGCATAACCTTTTCCTAGGGGGTCACAGCAAGATCGACAGCAGTTTACAACTTCCGCGACACCTCATTTTAAAGCCCATAAAAAACTGAATTGAATGAGCTATTAAATGTTAAATTTGTTTCGGTTGAAACTTTGAGAATGAATTTGGAAACTGTGTTGAAAAATCTGGAAAATCGAACGGAACTGTTTGAAGATTTGTTGTGTTCTTATCCACCTC
Source organism: Thamnophis sirtalis (assembly GCF_051295495.1). Lineage (NCBI taxonomy): Eukaryota > Metazoa > Chordata > Lepidosauria > Squamata > Natricidae > Thamnophis > Thamnophis sirtalis. The sequence continues at coordinate 73,515,529 of NW_028261382.1, forward strand.
GTTTGAATGCTGTTCGAAGGGCTAATGGTGGTCATACTGACTATTAAATCGTGTCAATAAACTCAGTTTTTGATGGGCTTTCGAATGGTGTATGAATTATTTGTGTTGTTATTACAAGTGTTGCTGTGACCCCCTAGGAAAAGGTTATGCCCCGCCCTGTACTTACCTTAAAGAGCTATATCAAGTCTGGAATTACTAAGAGTTTCACACAGGAACAAGGAAGAATTTCGGAGAAATGTATGGGACAGATTACTAAATACTCAGTGATTTTTCTTTTTTGGACACTAACTGACTATAATAGAATATGATTAAGGCTGTCATTCCTGAATTGATTTATTTTGTAATCTGAAGTCATTGGGCCAGTTGTAAAAGGATTTGGAGAAGACATTCCATCAGTCCTATGGACAGTCAATGTAAGTCACACTTACAGGAAATACAGGATCATATTTCTTCCAGGGATGAAAGATGCCTTTTGGAGACCCACCCTTCTCACAACCAGTTTGGTCTAGTGGTTAAGGCATCAGGTTAGAAACCAGGAGAAGGTGAGTTCTAGTCCCATCTTAGGCATGAAAGGCAACGGGGTGACTTTGGGCCAATCACCAGGAGACAATGAGTTCTAGTACTGCCTTAGGCACAAAAGTTGGCTGGGTGACTTTGGAGCTGGTCCAGCCCAACCCACCTCACAGGGGAAAAGAGGAGGAAGAAGGAATGTTATCTACCTTCACTGCTTTGAGTTACTTATAAAGTAATAGTTGGAATAAACTAAATAAACAAACAAATAAATATACTCTGAACCAGTAGTCACCAACCACAGACCACTGGTGGTCGGCGAGAAAATTTTGGTGGTCCACAGATAAATCTTTGTATTTTTGCATTTTTTATATTGCACTCATCCTCAAGCTTCAGCTCCTGGGCCAGATATGGCCCTCAAGTAATCTGGCCCGCATGTGGGAACACAAGGCTACACTGCCCATCTCACCCTACCCACCTGCCAGCCCCCGCCATTCGGCCAAGCACAAACCTCACCTTGAGTAGAGGCTCCTTCTGTTCTTATGGGGCAGTGACAGTTTAAACACACACACACAAAATGCATACTATTTTGAAAAAGACATATAGAGATGAATCTGGCGATTGTGCCAATAAATGGACCAGCTTGGCTGGTTAAGAGTCCCAAACTCTTTTTTTCTTTTGTTCTTCTCCTTAGATGTGTTAGAGTTTATTTCCTACCCATCCCACTTTCTACCACTAAATCCAGAAGGCCCACTCAGACAGAAGAGACTCCATTCATTTCCCTCCATTGTGATAGGTAGCCAAAGCTGTGATCTGATTAAGCATGTGACTGGTTGCTCTGGTTAAGCATGTGTCTACCTCACATGCTTAACCAGATCAAGTGAAGATCTAAGGTGGCTCTGAATGAGGCTCTAGATCAGAGGTGTCCAACTTTGGCAACTTTAAGACTTGTGGACTTTGACTCCCAGAATTCCTCAGCCGGCCCTGAACCTGGATATCTGCCTTTCATCAGTCTGATGCCTGGCTTAGATAAATGAGGGGTTTGGGAGCGCAATCCCTTAAAACTGATGAAGGCCAGCTGCTGGTTCTGGGAGTTGCAGTTACAACCAATTTGTAGAGTAGCAGTTTGGCATAAGATTGGGCTAAGATTAGTGTCCAACCTTGGCAGCTTTAAAGCCTGCGGACTTGAACTCCCAGAATTCCTCAGCCAGCATGGACAAGACCTGGACAGCCTTGTTCTAGTTTTTGCATACTGCATCACCACCACCACCACCACCACCACCACCACCACCACCACCACCACCACCACCACCCACATCCCTATTCAATTCATTTAAGACTGGATGAATTGTGCAAATCTAAACCATGGTGTGCTTTCTTTCACTCTATTTCCTTTAGCACACCCACAGTCTTATGCCAGGTGTTGGTGGCCAGAGAAGAAGAAGAAAGGGCATCGGGCTCTTTTATTGCACCTGCCATCAGTCCTCAGCTTTGAAACAGGAAAAGGAAGCACACCCTTTTCGGAGGTAAGATCGTGGCTCAAGCGAAATCTAACCCAACCTCTGGTACCCCGCATTGTTTGCCTGCAATTCGCACACATGCACACCCATCGCCCAGCCAACGCGCAGCGCTAAACCCGAATCGCAAGCTTGTTTCTCCCACTTTCCATAGCCGGAAACGGGGCTCGGGGCGTTTCAGGCCGGTGCCAGGCTAGAGGCGCCCCATCCCCGATCGCGTCCGCTTTCCCCTTCTCTTTCTGCCCGGGCTGGGTTGCAAAGTAGCCGGCGCGCAACAGCCATTACCTGCCTTTCTGCCGAGGATGCCTCAGGTAAGCTCGTCCGCTGGCTGCCGGTGCTGGGATGCCGGAGCTCAGCCGGGGCTCGGGCTTAAAACTGCTGCTGGAGGGCGGAGGCTCTCTGCGAAGGGGCGGGCTTGCCGCAGTCCACGCAACCGGGCTGTGAGGGTGGGCGGAGGGGCTTCTCCGGGCGGCGGAAGCAAACGAGGCTCAACCCGACGGGCCACGCCGGGGATGTGGGAGCGCCCCCGCGGGAAGCTTCTTCCAGGACGCGCAGCGAGCCGGAGGTGGGGTAGGGGGCATGCCAGATATCACAGTCATCAAAAACCGAAGCGTACAATTTATTGATATCGCTGTATCGGGAGATGCCAGAATCGAAGAAAAAGAACTAGAAAAAAAATAACAAAATATTGCAACCTGGCCATCGAAACTACATGATTATGGATGAAACATGTAGTAGTGATACCCATTGTCATCGGGGCACTTGGCACCATGTCCAAGAATTTTATACAGTACATTAAGGAAATTGCAGTTTCCTGCAATAACAACAGTGGAACTGCAAAAAACTGCGCTACTCGGAACATCGTACATTTTAAGAAGGTACTTGGTTGATACCTACGATGCTGGCAAGAACCCATATCAATCATTATCAGTCAATGACATTTTTGATGCATTTTGATGCATTTTTGAATGTTCAGTTGACTGTGTTCCATGTTTAATGAGTAAAGTATGCAATAATAATAATAATAATAATAATAATAATAATAATAATAATAATAATAATAATAATAATAAACTCCGCCATTGCCGGTCCCAAGCTCGGATGAGAAAGGAGGAGGGTTGGGGTCAGGTTGGCAACTGGCCCCATTAAAAAACCCTGCCAACCCATACAATATGGTGAAAGAAACGAATAAAAATTTTATACCGCATCGGTCGTCTTGCGGGTTAACAAGGCACACAGCGGATGTTGGGGTCCCTGGACATCCGTCGACAAGTGGGCTACAAGTGGACCAGCCAACAAAATGACAAAAATATAGTGCAGATGAAAACCGTGCCATAATGGCCTGTTACTACAACTCAGAGCCAGAAAAAAGAGGTTATTTAAAGCGAATGTATGAATTATGGAAAGAACAATATCCAGATTCAAATGTTAGTGAACAACGACTAGCAGATCAAAGGCGATTTATTATACGAAATAAAGTGCTTAGTGAAGTTGAACTTGAGGAAATTCAGGCAAATTGCAAAACCAGAAAAACAATATCACAAGCAGAAATAACTGATATTCAAGACACAACTAAAGACATTATAGTAGAACTCCCAGAAGAAGCTCTCGGGGAGGAAATAACATCACCACCACTAGAACCAGTTATCACTGAACCAACTGATGAACTAACTCAAAAACAAAAAGAATTGAAAGATAAGATCTTGGAGCATTTTCTGCTTAATGAGGAAAGGCAACGTTTACCATCACTAAAAACTGTGCCTAAGAAAATTTTGGCCTCTATCATGAAAATAGTTAATGCAGTGTTTTCAACAATTGAATCAGGATCCATCTTGGAAACGAACCAGTTAATGTACAGCGCAGCTGTAATAGTCACTAATGAACTAGGCATTAAAATCAAAGTACCTAGTCACACAACAGAAAAAGCATCAAAGCCAAAGTGGAAAATCCGATTAGAACAAAAAGTCAAAAAATTAAGGGCAGATGCTAGTAACTTAAAGAACATGCATGAGCAACGGCTTAAAAACAACAAAACCATAGATCGGCTAATCAGAAGATATAGATTGGATACAAGAAACATCAATGAAGCTGTAGAGATTGTAAAAGAGCGGATAACAGCAACAGCTAGAAAAATTGAAAGATATGAGGCACGAATCATCCAATATAAACAAAATCAGCAATTTCGATCAGACCAACGGCGTTTTTATCAAAGTCTTAATGTGAATGGTAACACCAAAAGTGAAAAACCAGAAAAGCAGGCCACAGTTGAATTCTGGAAAGAATTGTGGGAAAATGCGAAGGACTACAATAAGGAAGCAAAGTGGATACATGACTTTGAGAAAAGCATTGGCAACAAACAAATGCAAGTATTAGAAATAACAACTGAGATGGTCAAAAATCGAGTAAAAAAGATAAAGAATTGGACATCACCTGGAAAGGACCAATTACATGGTTTCTGGCTCAAATATCTGACCAGTTTACATGCAATATTGGCCAGGCAACTGAATGAAATTTTACAAAAGGGCCAAATTGATGAATGGTTGACAACGGGAAAAACATACTTGATTCAGAAAGATGCAACTAAAGGAACAACACCTGAAAACTACAGACCAATAACATGCTTGCCAACAACCTTCAAATTACTCACAGGCATTATTGCAGATAACATGATGGATTATTTGGAAACAAACAACATCTTGCCAGTAGAGCAAAAAGGCAACAAAAAAAGGAGCAGGGGCACAAAAGATCAGCTCCTAATTGATAAAATGATATTAGAAAATTGTAAGAACAGAAAAACGAACTTGAATATGGTCTGGATTGATTACAAAAAAGCATTTGACTCACTGCCACATAGTTGGATCATAAAATGCTTAGAAACAACTGGTATTAGCAAAAATATTACATCCTTTGCTGAAAAGGCGATGAAACAATGGAGAACTGAGTTGGCAGTAGGGAATGAGATCTACGGAATGGTTAATATCAAGCGAGGAATTTTCTAGGGTGATTCACTTTCACCTCTTCTCTTCATCATCGCAATGATCCCACTATCAGTAATCTTTAAAAAAATGAAATTAGGCTACCAAACAGCCAAAGAAGCTGAAAAATTTTTGCATTTACTATATATGGATGATTTGAAACTCTATGGAAAGTCAGAAATAGAAATCCAATCATTGACAAACACAGTCCGAGTATTCAGCACCGATATTTCAATGCAGTTTGGTATAGAAAAATGCGCCACTGTATCCATAAAAAGGGGCAAAATCACTGCATGTGAGGGAATTGAAATGCCCAATGGCCAACTAATTAAATGCAACAAAAATGAAGCCTACAAATACTTAGGCATTCTGCAGTTGGATAATATCAAGCATGGAGAAGTAAAAACTATTGTCAGGCGAGAGTACACCAACAGAGTTAGGAAAATTTTGAAATCTAAATTGAATGGTGGAAATACAATCAAGGCCATAAATACCTGGGCAATACCAGTTATAAGATACACCGCTGGTATAGTTAACTGGACACAAGCTGATTTGGACATTTTGGACCAAAAAAGCAGGAAACTAATGACAATGCACTACAGTTTACATCCACGTGGTGATACTGATAGACTACACCTGCCCCGAAAATCAGGTGGCAGAGGATTATTACAAGTGAAGCAAACAGTTGAAGAAGAAAAACATGCACTGGCTGATTATTTAAAAGAAAGTCAAGAACATCTATTAATCAAAGTAAAGAACAAAAATCTACTGAAGGCCCAACAGACGAAACAAGAATACAGAAAAGATGTGATAAAATCAAGAATGGAGAGTTGGCAGAACAAAACACTGCATGGCCAATTTCTGGAAAAAATAAAAAATAAAGTGACAGTGAACAAACTTGGTTATGGTTAACAATAGGTACATTAAAGAAAGAAACAGAGTCACTAATCCTGGCTGCGCAAGAACAAGCTATCCGCACAAATGCCATTAAGACCAAAATCGAAAAATCCTCTGATGATGCCAAATGCAGACTTTGCAAAGAAGCTGTTGAAACTGTTGATCACATACTCAGCTGCTGTAAAAAAATCACGCAGACTGATTATAAATTGCGGCACAATTCAGTAGCACAAGTGATCCATTGGAATTTGTGCAAAAATTATAATATTAAAACAGCAACAAACTGGTGGGAACATCAGCCTGAAAAAGTCACCGAAAATCAGATGGTCAAGATCTTGTGGGATTTCCATATACAAACGGACAAAATACTGGCGCATAATACCCCAGACATCACACTGGTTGAGAAAAATAAGGTCACAATCATAGACATCGCAATACCAGGTGATAGCAGGGTCGCCGAGAAGGAACATGAAAAAATCACAAAATACCAGGACTTAAAAATCGAAATTCAACGACTATGGCACAAACCAGCACACTGGGTGCTGGGTGCTATTCCAAAAGCACTGGAATTACATTTTAAACAGTTAAAAATTGACAAAATCACCATCAGTCAAATGCAAAAAGCCGCACTGCTTGGATCTGCACGCATATTACGAAAATACGTTACGACCTCCTAGGCCCCTGGGTGGGGCCCGACTAGTAATTAATGCCAAATCCAGCGAAACAACTGACCGCTGTGATACAATTGTATGATAATGATGATGATGATGATGATGATGATAATAATAATAATAATAATAATAATAATAATAATAGGGTGCAATCCCAAAACAACTTGAACACCATCGGCATTGACAAATTCTCCATCAGTCAATTGCAGAAGGCAGCTTGACTTGGAACAGCTTCCATCCTGCAATGATATCCGTAACACCGTTAAACTTCCTGATTTGCCTATCCCAGGCTCATGGGTAGACAATAATGGCAAACCCAGTCTAAACATCTGGATGACTGTGTGATAATCAATAATACTAACAATAAATAAACGTAGTTAGTCTGTCTAACAATTGAAAATAAGCATAAGTGCAGGCATCATACTGGAGGGAGGGGTCCAACCCAGCCCAGAGCAAAAAAATCTCCTCCAGCTACAACGATCCCATCATCTTGCAACTAACGAAGGAGTTGGGTGTATATAGTTATTCCCAATCTGGTGACCTCTCTAAACCATAAGAGATAGCCCTCGACTTACAACCACAACTGAGCCCCACATTTTTGTTGCTAAGCAAGACACTTATTAAGTGAGCTTTGCCCCATTTTACGATCTTTCTAGCCACTGTTGTTAAGTGAATCACTGCAATTGCTAAGTAAGTAACATGGTTGTGAAGTGAATCTGGATTCCCCATGGATTTCGCTCGTCAGGAGGTTGCAAAAAGGGATCATATGAGCCCGGGACACTGTGACTGTCATAAAGATGAATCAGTTGCCAGGGGTCTGAATTTTGATCATGTGACCCTGAGGATGCTGCAACAGTTGCAAGTGTGAAAAATTGTCATAGGTCATTTTTATCAGTATCAATGAAATTTCAAGTAGTCAGTAAATGAACTGTTATAAGTCAAGGACTACCTGCATACATAGTCTTTGCCCAGTCACCAACTAAGGCTAAACAGAGAAGGGCTAGGAGGTGTAGAGACTGTCTTTCGGCACTAGATGGCGCTTGGCTCTTGACTCTATTTTCAAACAATTTCTGCAAGTTGTTTTTTATACTGCTATCATCAGACCAGGATAAAGAGTTACATTAAATTGTTTTTATTATTATTATATACTTTATTTATTAAACATGAAACCAACTGAACATTCAAAAATGCATTGCAAATACCAGTGACTGGTGCTAATGGTTGATACTGTTTGCTGCCAACGTCCTAAGTATCAACCAAGGACCTTCTTAAAATATAAGATGTTCCGAATAACACAGTTTTTTGCAGTTCTGCTGGTGTTATTGCAGGAAGCTGCAATTTGTGGATGTGTCTTGTAAAATTCTTGGACATTACAATGGGTATCTCTGTTACATGCTTCATCCATAGCCGTGTAGTTTCGATGGCCAGGTCATGATATTTCGTGATTTTTTCTAGTTCTTTTTCTTCGACTCTGGCATCTCCAGGAACAGCGATATCAATAAACTGTACACTTTGGCTCTCTACAACCGTGATATCTGGCGTGTTGTGCTCCAAATGACGATCCAATTGTATTCGAAAGGGCCACAAGATCTTCACCTTCCTATTTTCAATAACTTTTTCCACTTTATGTTCCCATGACTTTCTGGCTACAGGTAAATCATATTTTTTACATAATGACCAGTGGATTAATTTAGCAACTCGGTCATATCTAGCTTTGTAATCGGTTTGTGCGATTTTGCTGCATTCACACATTAAATGTGAAACAGTTTCGACTTTGTTATTGCAAAGTCGGCAGTTTGGGTTGTCAGTGGATTTTTGTATCTTCGCTTTCACGGCATTAGTTCGTAGTGCTTGTTCTTGAGCAGCCAGTATTAAACCTTCTGTTTCTTAATTGTAATTGTGACAAGGAAGATTGTGAAATGGAGTAAAATTTGACTTAACAACTGTTTTGCTTAGCAACAGAAATTTGGGTGTCAATTGTAGTCATAAGCCAAAGACTACCTGTAACATCAAACCTAGACCAGCATGGAGGCAACCTCACATGACCTTGGATCTTGGGTTGGGTCACTGAAAGTTCATGTAATTGTCCTCTGCCTAAGCTACTACCCCTTGGGGGAAACTGATTGGAACCAAGTCTTGGAAAGTTTATACTAACAACATCATATAAGCACTACAAGGAAATCCATTGTTGACTCATGGATCTCTCAGCCCTAGGAGGGACGCAATGGCAGCCCATTTCGGAAGAAAACATTTTCATGAAAACTACGGGGACTTGTTCATGCACTCTTTGACAACTGGAAACAATTGAATAGAAGGACGTAGGTGTTTTTTGTCGGTGGAATCTGTAATAAAATACACATTTTTCTCTTCCACATAAATGTAGGGGAAGCTGAATTATCTTTCTCATTAATTGAAAATATTTTGGATTATGAATAGAATTGGCAGTAGCCCTCAATTTCCTTTTTGTGACTCCTCACACTAAACTAACTGCTGAAATTCAATAGCAACTGTCCAGTTTGGGGCAGGATTTTTTTTTCTCTTGAAAATATATCATTAAGCTTTAAAATGGGATATTAACCCTATAATATGGGGAGGGAGTGACGGTAGTGACGGAAGGAGAAGAATCATTTGGGGGCAGTTATGATATTATCCAAATCCTGGTTCTCCTTCACCAGTACCATCACTGCACCACATTATCCCTTGTGGCTCTCCAAAGCTTCAATCAAGCATTTATTCCAAGCATTTCAATATCACTTGAATAAAAACAAATAGGTTTTTTGTATTTAAAATATTATTGCTTATAACAGCATGCTGGCTTTCCTCCAATGTTCTGTTTAGCCATCAATATGCTACATTCAAACAACAGCTTGTCATATTTTTGAACAAGTCACCGAACCATATGCTAACGAAATAGGCTGGATTTGCACAACATACAAAACCACAAGGCTAACACTAAGTTGTGGTTGCAAATGTTGTCTCTAGGTATTTGCTTAACCTGGTTAAACTTGTACAAGCAGAGCCAGAGGAGATTGGGTCCAAAATACCTTTTGAGCTTCATGTCCGAATGAATTTTACACATTTAAACCTTTCTGATCTACAACAGTTCTTGATGAAAAATAGAGATAAGGGTTGAGACAGAGAACATATTAACTAGGCTGCAAATGTAAATATGGAAAAATGTCCATGTAGATTTTCAATCATCCTGATCATGATTGTCCCAAAGGTGCTTTTCCAAAAATTAATTGAGGAAATGTTTTGGATGAGAAGCAAAATGTTTTCAAAGGAAAAAAGTCCAAGTGCCTTTTGGAAAAAGGGATGTAAATATGGGAAAAAACACTTTGAAGAAACACATTTCACACCTTTGCTCAGTTAAATGCTGTAGCTTCAGTGAAATTTTCCTGTGTTACTAAATTAGATTGATTGTCCCTGTAAAGCTTTTTCTAGGATGTATCTTTCGAGTCTCCAAATACGTGAGTATCTTCATCATGGCAGATCCAATTCCTGACTGCAGAATAAAATTGCCCGAGACTGCATATCTTGCATCAATGCCTACCAAGTTTCCTGTCCCATTCTATATTACATAAAATGTTTTCCATAAAACAGATTGACTTGGAAAGTTATATGCTGCAAAGGTAAAGCATCAGCTTCTTAAAGCAATGACTTTGGAACCTTCAAAAATCCAGCTGGGTATCCAAGAGCATGCAGGAAGATTAGCTTGCCTTCCTTAAATCAGGGGTGATGGGGAAACATGGCTCTTTTTTGATTTGTGGATTTCAACTCCTATGAGCGTGGCTGGCTCAGAAATTCTGGACTTCAAGTCCACAAGTCATAAAAGGCTCTCCACTATTGCTTTAAGCAGAGATTTTTTTTACTAGGGGTAGCCAGTAGGTCAGATATTTTGAGCAGTAACTCTTTTGTGGTCAATGTTTTGCAATGAGACCTCACCAAAGATTCCCAAAATCCCATTAGGAGCCCCAGTTCTACTTTGTAAAAGCTCATTAGTGAGCAAACTGCTTTGAACTATTTCCTTGATGGGTTAATCTGCAGATGTATGGCTGCTTTCCAAATCTTTTAAACACTCAACTCCACATCTGTAGCTGGAAATTGTACTATCCAGGAAAATGTAAACACATATGGTACACTATTCTCAGTCATGCTTAATCATGGCTAATACTTGCATCTTAACATATTTATGCTTAACTGTAATAAGAAGGTTGCAAATAAATCTGTTGCCCAAGATAAATTATCAAAATCATAGTCTTTTGATTCATGATTATGTTTTTCTTTTAAGGTTTGAATCAAAAAACATGGTCATTGTAAATTAACCATGAAACTGTTACAATAAACACAAAGAAAATAATAAATTTTTTAAAGAAAATTAGATTATTGTTGAAATCATGCACCTGAGTAGTTTAAAGACCAAGAAACACCAACAGGCAAGACAAGAAACAACGAATGGAACTAAACAAGGAGAAAAGCAACCTAGAACTAAGGAGAAACTTCCTGATGGTGAGAACAATAAAGCAGCAGAACAAATTGATTTCAGAAGTTGTGGGTGCTCCATCACTGGAGGCTTTCAAAAAGAGACTGGACAGCCACTTGTCTGAAATGGCATAGGGTCTCCTGCTTGAGCAGGCGGTTGGATTAGAAGACCTCCTAGATCCCTTTCAACTCTAATATTCTATGTTCTATGATTAATTCTGAAGATAATAAACCAGATATTACAATATTGTGATAAAAGAAGCTTTGTTCACTTCAGTAATATTTTTTCCTTTCCTGTTTTGGAATCCCCCCCAAAATCTAGCAACTTAAAAAGAAAAACAGGCTCATGACAGATGGAAGAAATAGTTTTCCATGGATGGATTGTGGGAGGACACTTATTTGCAATGAACTGATTCCTGATTTCTCATACATGAGTTTTAGAACTGTTATTTTACCAGGATTTTATGCTAATGTAGAATCTAAACATGGGATTATTTGCTATGACTTGCTTTGCAATTAGGTATTGAGAATTAATTAATTAATTAGTTAATTAAACAGCAAAAATAATTTTGTAGGACCTGAGAGACTCTGAAGCAATGGAGAAATGGGGGAAAATGTTCATACAATATATTCTCCATATACTAGAAATATTTCTCACACTTAACCTTTTAAAAAAAATCTGCTTCTGGCTTCCGGGGGTGGCCTGTCGCCGTCGGCAGCTTAACAGAGCTGCCCCCAGAGTTCAGGTTCGTTATCTACTCGATATCAAGAAGATAACTCTTTTTTCAGACAAGAAAAAAGCAGTGAGGAATCTCAGCTGGTAAGAATCTTCTTTGAAGTTCACAGTTTGTTTCTTTGTGGGCTGTGGACGGAGGGGGAGGATCAATCCAAAGCTGAGTCATTCAACTCCGACCTGAACTTCGCAGCTGTTATTTACAGCACAAGACAGGAACCCCTCCCCCTTAGGACAATCTTTAGAAAACAGACTATTAAAAATCAATACGAGCAAAGACCAAACTTATAGACCTATTTCATTACTCAATGTAGATTATAAAATTTTTACTAAAATATTAGCAAATAGGCTAATGGGGGTAATTCAACAACTGATACATACCGATCAAACTGGTTTTATACAGGGCAGACAGATGAAGAACAATGTTAGATTAATTATTAACGCTTTAGAATACCTGGGAAAGAACAATCAAATCCCGGCCGCATTCATATTTTTGGATGCGGAGAAAGCCTTTGATCGAGTTAATTGGCAATTCCTGCTGAAGACATTGCAAAAAATGCAGATAGGAGATGGCTTTTTACGGTCAATTGGTGCAATATATCAGCAGCAAACAGCCCAGATCATTGTCAATGGAAGTCTGACAGACTCCTTTCAAATTGAAAAAGGTACAAGACAGGGCTGTCCTCTGTCCCCATTATTGTTTATTATAACTTTGGAAATACTGTTGAATAAGATACGGGGCTTGGGCGGTCTAAAAGGGATTAAAATTAGACAGCAAGAATATAGAGTCCGTGCATTTGCGGATGATCTGGTTATAATATTGGAACAACCGCAGGAATCTAGTAGGGTATTATTGAATACGATCAATCAATATGGTCAAGTCTTGGGATTTAAAATAAATCTAGGAAAAACCAAAATATTAGCTATAAATATGACTATCAAACAGAAGGAAGAACTGGGGGCGATGCTAAGATGTGAGGTAGTTAAAAAAGTTAAATATCTTGGAGTTAATATTTTAATCTCAAATGGGAAATTATATAAGCATAATTATGAACCACTTTGGCATAGTATACAGTTGGAGTTGAAAAGGTGGGAAAAACTGCATTTGTCCTTGCTGGGTAGAATAGCGGCAGTAAAAATGAACATTTTACCAAAATTTTTATTTCTTTTTCAAATGTTACCAATACTTAAAAGAGATGCGAATCTTTTAGAATGGCAGAAGGGTATCAACAAATTTGTGTGGGCAGGAAAGAAGCCGAGGGTAAAGATGAAAATAATGCAAGATGCACGTGAAAGAGGAGGATTGAAATTACCTAACTTAAAATTATACTACGACGTAGTGGCATTATCTGCAATTAGTGACTGGATTCATCTAACTAATGACAGAATTTTGAATATCGAGGGATATGACTTGTTATATGGTTGGCATGCTTACCTGTTATTTAACAAAAAAATGGATAAGAAATTTAAAAATCACATCTTAAGAAATGCTTTATTGCGGGTTTGGAAAAAATATCAACATAAATTAAATGATAAAGTGCCCATGTGGGCAATTCCTAGACATGCAATTGAAAATATGAATGTAGAACAAAAACACGATAGAACCACCTATAGACAACTTCTTATCTCAGAAAGAGGGGTGATGCAACTAAAATCTTTAGAGGTACTTAAAGAAGAGAAGGTAGTTCAAACGTGGTTTCAGTATGGTCAACTACAGGCTAGGTGGAAAACAGATAAAAAAATTGGCTTTGTAAAAGTTGAGGATAATTTGTTTAAACAAATAAGAGATCAAAGCTCAATGCATATAAAGAGGATATATAATGTACTAATACAGATGGATTCTGAAACGGAACTGATTAAGGATTGTATGATAAAATGGGCTCAGAATATCGAGGAACCAATAATGCTTGAAACATGGGAAAGAATCTGGGTAAGAAATGTGAAATTTACACAAGCACAAAACTTGAGAGAAAATTTTTATAAGATGTTTTATAGATGGCACCTAGATCCTAAAAAGCTTGCCTCTATGTATCCAAATGTTCAACCTAAATGTTGGAGATGTGGTTCTTGTGATGCTACATATTTTCATATATGGTGGACATGTCGTAATGTCAAGGCATTTTGGATAAAAATATGGTGGATCCTGCAAAACATCTTTAAAAGAAGGATAAAATTTACCCCCCAGCTGTTTTTACTGGGTATATGTATTGACTTTACAGCAGCAGAGACTAATTTGGTTCTGTATTTAATAACGGCAGCAAGACTCTTGGTGGCGCAGTATTGGAAGAAGAAAGATTTACCTACAATTCAAGAATGGACTTTGAAAGTTATGAACTTAGCCGAAATGGCCAAAATCTCAGCATATCTCAAAGAACATTCAAACGAGAGATATAAACGAGACTGGAAAAAATGGATTGATTACATAAAAAGTAAATATGGGACTAAGAAACTCCAGATAGCTTATGCTTAGTATCAGTAACAATTTAAATTGTTTAAAATTTGGGTAACAGTAAGAAGCTGAGTTCAATGTAGAGATATTTTAGACTGTGATTGTCCAAAAGTTATACCACGTATGGTCTTTGGGAAGTCGGGGGGAGGGAAGGGAGGTGGGGATTTAGGGGGAGGGGGGAGGGGGGAGGGGGGAAATACAATATGTGTTAAATTCCATGATTGTATTTGTATACTGTGGCTTTTCAATGTTAGTGCGAAAATAGAACAAACCGAATATACTGGAAGGTAATAGATACCGAAGGAAAGAGTCGAGTGAAAGAAGAAGGAGGGTGGAGAGGGTGAGAGAGAGGAGGAGGAGAAGGGAGGGAGGGAATGGATTAGAGGGAGTGATAGGGTTAGGGTTAGAAAGAAGGGGAGGGGAAGTAGGCGTAGAGGGGTGTGTGAGAAGGAAGAATGAAAGTTGGAGGGGGTTGAAAGAGGGTGTATGGCGGGCCAAGGTGGTATACTGGGTTTGTATTGTAGAGGGCATTTTCTAAATAAGTGAGGGCCGTGTTTATTATTCAATGTTATATGCCCTGATTAAGCACAGTGAATATGTGATTGTATAGAATGAAAACATAATAAAAAATATATTTTAAAAAAAATCTGCTTCTTTGTTTTGTGTTGAGGATTCATATTGAAACCTATTTCAAAGCTGCTCATCCAGTTAATCTGATTTTGAATCAACAGCTATTCTTCCAAAGAAAACCTTGTGAATTTATTGTATACTAGGGTGTTATATCACACCAATTGGATGCTCATTCAGTGAGCATGCAATGGCCAAATATTCTCCTTATCTGTTTCCCCTCAGATAGTTTTTAATATTTGTAGGGAATGAGGGTGGGGCAGGATGGACAAATACTTAAATATTTCAAAATTTCTGTCCTAGCAGTTTGGCTTTTAAAATATGCATTGCTTACAAGTGATGAAATTAAGCAGGGTTTTTCTATCCACATTATGATACTGATTATTAAATGGCTTCGTTGATAAGACTGGCTGTGAAACTGAGTAGAGAATGGGTGAAATTCTAATGGAAGACCATTCAGAAAGTCCTAGACAGCATCAACAAAAGGATGGCATCAAGATCATGAGAAGTTGTTACTACTCCATTCTGTCCTGCACTAGTGAGGCCACACTAGGAATATTGCATCCATCTAAAAATAATTTTATATAAAAAAAGATGTTAATACTCTGGAGAGAATACAGAGAAGAGCAACACAGATGATTAGGGGACTCGAGGCTAAAACATATGAAGAACGGTTGCTGGAATTAAGTATGTCTAACGAAGAGAAGGACTGGGGGGCGAGGCACATGATAGCAGTCTTCTAATATTTAACAGGCTGTCGCAAAGAAGAAGGGGAGGGGTGTCAAGCTATTTTCCAAAGCACCTGAAGGCAGGACAGAAGTAACAGATGGAAAATTATCAAGGAGAGATCCAATTAAGAACTAAGGAAGAATTTCCTGATGGTTATAACAATTAATCAGTGGAACAGCTTGCCTCCCAGAATTGTGGGTGCTCCATTGCTGAAGGTTTTCAAGAAAAGATTGGACAATCATTTGTGTGAGATGGTGTAAGGTCTCCTGCCTTGAGCAGGGGTTGGACTAGAAGACCTCTGAGTTCCCTTCAGCCCCATGATTATTCTATGGTTCTAAGTACTGAACTGCTTAATTTTTGAGCCAAGCCCTGTCCGCCATCTGGTGAGGTTCCTTTGCTTCTACCTTAGTGCAATATGTTAAGCCACTATTATGGCTTAGTATCATACACAATGCCATAAACTGTTTTTATTTTGATCTTTCACCAGCACGAAGGGGAAAATATGCAAAACTAACAATGCAAACAATCTGTCCAAAACCTGTAAAGAAAGTGGCCATGGAAATAAAAGATAGAGAGATTAAAAAGCTGGTCTGCTGTAAAACTGGGATCTGCACTATTATCTAAAAAGCTGTATGGAAAAGCTGTGCCAAGAAATACTGTAAAATTAGTATTTGGATTCTTTTTCCTTGGGCAGTTCCAATCAAAACACTGAGCTGCAGCCAAATGCCATTTTTATTACCTACACTGTGTGAGGGGGGCCCATATGACGATAAAAGATGATATTAAAGACATACTCATAGTCCTTAGAACATGATTCATACTTACTGGGCCATAGTTATTTGCTGCTTAGGGTTTTAAAAATTGATTAATTGATTGATACATACCTACATACATACATTGAGATAGCCACCCATCTTGTAACCAATTCTTGGAGGCTGCCAATCAAACATTAAAAGGCATATAAAAACATTTTTAGAACTATGAAAATCAACCAATAAAATCATTTTTAAAAAAACTTATTAACAATCAGTTCTAACATGCAATATTCTAATCTGGTTGGTAGCAAAGCCAAGTCTTCAAAGCCATACTGAAAGCTAAAAGTCAGGTCTTTAAGGCCTTATGGAAGGCTAAAAAAAGGAGGGTTGCTAAACTTCAGGGAGGAAGGGTGTTCCATAGGGCAGGAGCTGCCAGGGCAAAGACACAGACCCTATATGACCTGCTAGGACAGGTAGATATCCTTTGGGAAAAGTGGTCCCACAGATAGTCTGGCCTTATGCCCTGTAGGGGTTTCAAGGTGATGACCAACATCTTCAAGTGCACCTGAGAGGTGGGGGGGAATCCTGGAAGGCATTGTAGCTCATGCTAGAAGTGTGACATGGGCAAACCTAGGCTCCTGCATTATTGTGTGTGCTGCTGAATTCTGGACCAGTTGAAGTTTCCAAGTGGTCTTCAAGGACAACCCCCTATGGAGAGTCTTGGAGTAATCCAGAAGGTAGGTGATCAAGGCATGAGTGAGCATGAGCAAGGACTCTCACTCCCTGACACCAATTAGGGCACAATTGTTGCACCTGATGCAAAGCCCCCTCCTCAGCCACAGATGTTCATTCAGCAAGAATTGTGCTTCTAAGAAGATCCCCAAATTGTGCCCCAGCTTGGTCTAAGGAAATGTCACCCTGTCCTAAGACAAAGATGAGGAATCATCTGGTGTGTGTGTGTGTGTGTGTGTGTGTGTGTGTGTGTGTGTGTGTAAATATGGTCTTTTGTATGGGATCTTGTCAGACTTCAACCATTTAAAAATGGATTAATACTTAAATTCATTCTGTTGATTTATATTAATCCTGGCACCAACTGACAGAACAGAGTTGGAAGGGATCTCGGAGGTCATGTAGTCTAATTCCCTGCTCAAGTAGGAAACCCGATATTTATCATTTCAGACAAGTGGCTGTCCAATCTCTTCTTAAAAGCTTCCAATGATGAAACAACCACAACTTCTGGAGGCAAGCCATTCCACTGGTTTCCTTAATACCAGATTGCTTCTCTCCTTAATGAGTTTCCATCCATTGCTTCTTATGACTGTTCTACCCTTAGGTGCTTTGGAGAATAGGTTGAACCCCACTTCTTGGTGGCAGCCCTCGAATATTGGAAGACTGTTATCATGTCACCCCTGGTCCGTCTTTTCATTAGACTAGACACCTCCAATTCCTGCAACCGTTCTTCATGTTTTAATCTTGAGACCCATATATTTCCAAGCTCAACCACAGAGATATTAAGTCTTTAATGATATTTTATTGGGAATATGGGAAAATTATTTTTCCTACGTAATGAAAATACAGAAATAAGTGTACAAGAAAGCCGTGATTTTCATCTAAATTTTCTTGGGCAACTATTCCTGTATTGTGTCTAGAACTATATAAAAAAATCCTTGTTTAGCCCTTGTTTTTTAATCTACATTTTTGCTGATGAGATCATTATTATAACGGTAACCTCATCAGTATGACAGGAAACCTGATTCAGCCTAGACCACAATTTGTATCTTATATATGCCAAAAGTATAATTTAGTTGTTCATCCAAGGAAGTCCAGGCAAAAAAGGGTCTTGCCATCAGGAAAAACTGAAACATCCTACATTGGCAATTTCGCACACCAGCATCTGCTAGAAGGAAATCCTGGTGAATCACTAAAAAGGGCAAACCTTTCATATCTACAATCCTAAAGCTTTGCCCACGTCACTCCTTGGATTTCTCTTGTATCTTCTTGTGATAGAAGTCACAAAGCAATGCTTTCTAGAAAAACACAGAATGTTGCCAAATGAGGTTCATGCATCTAATGGGCAGAGATTGCACATCTTTTTGTGGTTAGCTGAGATTTGAAGATAAATTGTTTGGCTCACTAAAACATTGCTGACTTAAAACTGTAGAATAAACAACGAGAGATACTCCACTTCCCACAAATGTTTTCAATACTACGTATGAAGAAAGTCAGCATACAAGGAATAGTAAAGCAGATTTTAAAATATTAGAATTACGGAATTTTCAAGAGAAATAAGAGAGCCTGTGGCTGGCAGATGTTGATAATACAAGGAATAAGGTAGGTATGTCATGCCCACAATTAAAGTTTGTTATTTACTAAGACTCAAGGATAATTTCCTAAATACTGCAGGACAAAACCATAGTCAAAAGAGTGGTTCACATAGCTACTCTGAGACCATATTGATGCAGGAAATCCATTGTTGCAATGTGTGTCAATAGGCATTTTTAAAAAGGGGTGTGGCTTTGATGGCATAACTGTAGCTGCCATTCTTTAACCTCTCCCTGTGGATACCCCTGTCAGCATCCCTAATGGGTGGTCACCCAACTTCAAACAGAAGAGTCCAGCACTGAAAGCCTTTCCAGGTAGACCAAACAGGAAACATAACCAGATGAGCTAATTCTATTTTATCTAAGGCTCATTGAAGAATCTTGCAAGTTTGAAAGTACAAATTTTCCCACCCTCACTTTTACTTCTAATGGTGTAAGGTCTCCTGCTTGGGGAGTGAGGTGTTGGACTAGATAACCTACAAGGTCCCTTCCAACTCTGTTACTCTACTTTATACTTGTCTCATTAATTGGGAGAGGGGTCTGTCAGGTGCAGATGGAGAGGAGTATCTCTCTCTAGAGTTGGACATGACAGGGCATGTTATCCTTTATCTTTTAGGTCCTTTTTACATTTGCTGCAACAAAAGAGCATAGGCATTCCCCTGGAAATTCAGTATGAATTCACATTGCACCTCGATAATCTCCAAAGTGATGGCTTCCGGATGTTTTGGACTGCACTCCTCATCCCAATGGCCATGCTGATTTAAGATCTAGACAAAGATCCAGGATAGAGTTATGTTGATTGAAGCACATACAGTACTTGGATGAAGGAGAAAATAGGCAATGAAGTTGGCCAATCCTCCCTATCAGCCATTTTACATAAGAACGTAAGAAGTTCCATTCCAATTGCACAGGCAATGTCTAAGTCACCCTGTAATGTGTCAGAGGATCAAAAACAGGGCAGCAATCTGGAATGATATACTGTTCCAGAAAAGGCGTATTTTAAACTAAAAAGTTTACTGCTGAAACACTTGACGGCATTGTTGGATTTTATTGCTTATTCCCAATCTGCTTTTTGTAAAAACAGAACCAAGGAAATTGTTAGTTGTCCACAAATGTACTTTATTCTAATCAGTTTCATCACTATCAAGTGCTATAAAATTTCCATGACCCTGTTCCCAATTCAGGAGAGATATTAAAGAAACACATAATTTAGAACTACGTAATCTGTGATATTTTCAGAAGTTCTCTTTCCATAATGAAGTTGGATGATATCAAACACTTTTATCTCTGCAACACAACATCTAATAGGGCATTTCTCAGTCAGATACAGACAGACACTTCTGAAGAAATGTTCTTACCACACCCACCCACTTTGTTATTTGTTCCTTGTCAATGTCCATTCTGGGAAGAGGAGATACAACAAATGTTTGCATCACTGGATGATCCACGCAACTTTCAGTTTATTCGCACTTATTTTTATGTTTCAAATTAATATAAAATGAAAAAAATAACTTAGAATAAAATAAATAACTTTATTGTCCTTTTGAATGTACACTAATCGGCATACATTAAAATGAAATTTAGATATTGTGTCAGGCCTGGAAGCCATGTTTTACCTTTTGGACTTCCATGTTTTCTACTGTGAGAAAATGGGAGGGGGGATTTTACAGAGTGTAGGTGATATGTAGCCATAATAACATTCTTTCTCAGAAAGTCAAGGTGTCAGACCTACCTGGAAGCCATCTTTCACCTTTTGGACTTCAGGCCTGCCACATTTTCTACTGTGGGAAAATGGGAGGGGGGATTATACAGAGTGTGGGTGATATGTAGCCATAATAACTTCTCAGAAACTCAAAGTCAACTGGCGCTGCAGCTGCGATGAGGTGACTGGGAGGCATCTCCTGGTTTGGCTAGTACCTGATTGGATCATGTGATGGGACATATGGGTGCTGGGCAGAGCCTTGAATTTTCTTTTGGGTGAGGAAAACCTATTAGAAAACATCTCTAATAAATTGGAATTTTGAGGAAACTCAAACTCAGAGTCTTCTTTCATTAGGGGTATTACTTGGAACCCTGACATGTAGTACAGCCACACCCCCAAAGTTTAAAGATATGACTTGAGATTGTAGGTGTGCTCAGAATGACACATCAGCACAGTGAATAGCCTAAAAAGCGGAAGCAGAGATAGGAAGGGGTACATGAAGAGTTTCCTGAAGCTGTGGCACTGTGTGTTAACTTTTTGTACTTTAGCAGCGATTGCACTGGAATGTTAGGATGTTCTCAATTGTTGCCAACAGGACTAGTCATGTCATAGGCACTAACTGTGTGAGACATGCAGTTTTACTGAAAGTACCAAGATGCTACTTCTCAAACAAGTGCCTCTATCTCCAGCTCTATTGGATTTGAACTCCCATAAGTATTATGCACCATCATCATTGGCTTTGCTAGCTAGCGATTCTCAGACTTGTAATCCAGCCCTGAACTAAGGAGAAATACCCTGACAGTGAGAACAATTGATCAATAGCATAATTTGCCTCCTGGAATTGTGGGGGCAAATTCAAGAAGACATTGGACTGCCATTTGACCTGGATGTTATAAGGTCAGCTGCCATGGGCAGAGGATGTCTAGATGACTTCCTTCCAGTCCTATGATTCAATGTTCTACTAAGCCTTAGAAAGCACAGCACAAGGTGTTCACTAAGCCATTGGAAATTTCGCTCAGAGTAGGTATAAGAAATAACTGTGTTCTCTTATCAATGAGACTGCTTCTAAGAAAGGATTAAAGATTCTTATTTAGCTGCCAGTGTTGAGACTTCTGCCAAGTTTGAGTTGAGGAGTTGACATTTATATTCTCGGCTTCTTCTTTTTTGTACCTCTCTCACATTTTCTTATTTCAACAACTCCTTCCCATAGCAGCCAAAGTCAAGGGTCAACCTCCCACCCACCACCCACCCCCATCAACCAGCTAATTAGGGACATTCCTGCAATTTCTGGCAGGCAGGAACCAAGCTGTAGGCTTCTCCGTGCCAGCACATGCTTTTGGAATTATTGATAAAGGTAACTATGCCGTTATCCTAGTAGCAGGAGGCAGAAAAACTAGAATGATTCCAAAGTCCATTGGAGGGGTAAGAAAATTCCTCATCCTTCTCACCCAAGGAACTGCATTCCTTTCAGGGGGTTAACCAGTTGGAGGCTACATACCAACTGTGTGATGGAATGGGGCCCTCCCTGCACCCTTTTTCTTATAGATAAAGGTAAAAGTTCCCCCCACACATATGTGCTAGTTGTTCCTGACTTTAGGGGGTGGTGCTCATCTCTGTTTCAAAGCTGAAGAGCAAGTGCAGTCCGAAGACGTCTCCATGGTCATGCAGCATGACTCAACACTGAAGGCGCACGGGAACACTGTTACCTTCTCACCAAAGGTGGTTCTTATTTTTCTACGTGCTTTCAAACTGCTAGGTTGGCAAAAGCTGGGACAACGGGAGCTCACTCCATTAGGCGGCACTAGGGATTTGAACCGCCAAACTGCCGACCTTTCTAATTGACAAGCTCAGCGTCTTAGCCACTGAGCCACCTTTTTCTTATACAAACATCCTATTCACACACGTCATTAATCTGCCATCCATTCACACCCTACTTTCTGTTTCCTCATTCCACTTTTCTCTTCTTTCTCTTTTCCTTTCATTTGTATACAAGTGTTCACTGAATTACAACCATTCATTTAGTGACAGTTTGAAGTTATAAAGGCACTGGAAAATCTGACCACTTTTCACATTTAGGACCATTGCAGCCTCCCCATGATCATATGATCAAAACTCTTGATGCTTGGCAACTGACTCATATTTATGACGGTCACAGTGTCCCGGGTACATGTGATCCCCTTTTGTGACCTTCTGCCAAGCAGAATCAATACCTGAAGCCAAATTCACTTAACAGCCCTTAACAACTTGATTTCCTTAATAACTGTGGCAAGAAAAATCACAAAATTGGGAAAACTCACTTAAACTCTTCAGGGTGCTGTCAGCCAGACAATGTCAGCTAGTGACCCCCAGGGGGAGAGCCTTCTCTGTGGGAGCGCCTTCCCTCTGGAATGAGCTGCCCCTGGAGCTTCGTATAATCCCCGACCTCCGGTCCTTCCGACGCGCCCTAAAAAGTTGGCTTTTCCAGCAAGCCAACCTGGCCTGAACAAAACAAAATAAGTATTGATCACTGTTAATTTTAATTCGAATTTTTTTAAAAAAATATGTCATTGTCAATTTTAATTGGGTTTGGGATATTCTATTTAATTTTTTAAAAAAATTTTGTATTATGTGTTTCTTTTAATGTGGTACGCTGCCCTGAGTCCTTGGGAGAAGGGTGGCATATAAATCTAATAAACCTAAACCTAAACCTTAACTATCTTGCTTAGGAATGAAATTTTGGACTCAATTGTGATCATAATTTGAGGATTCCCTGTACTGTGTCTATTTAAAAAAACATTCAAAATAGTTTAGAATAAAAAATGATTATTATTCCATAAGAAATTTGGAGGCAGAGGAAGGATGCAATGGCCCTCAAAAACTCCCACACAGCAAATAGGTTTTCTGAAAGTGTATTTGTACATTTTCCCCCTAGTATTTCTTCTTAAAGCAATCTGCTATGTTGGGGAATATAAGGAAGGGACACTATGAAGTGGATCTTGCCTTCAGGTTAGCATTTCCCCATTCTGGTTCTACAGCTTTGTATGTGCAAAGTCCTGGATCAAATAAGCTTCTTGATCAGATCTAAGTTTTTGTTTTAGCCTCTAAGCTGCCCTGAGTGTCCAATGTGAAATGAAAAGCGGGATATTGACTGAAGTATTAACATGCTTAATCAGATCAGTTAAAGAATCTGGAACTGCATGCCTAAATATGCCTGCCTGGATTAATTTTAAGCACAGAGGGGTTTTCTTTACTGTGTTTTTCTTTTACTCATAGCTTAGCATAGTTTGTGAATTCAGACTGTTCAGTGCTTTGTGTAAGCCCAGCCAATGAGTTAAATCAGTAACCAGGTTAAAAAGTGTCAATACTGCCAATAACTAAGCGAACAACTAAGTATAGAAACAAGCAAAAGCAAGATAAACACCACTTTATCTGATATCTTTATTTTATTTTTTATAAATTTTATTTTGTTTGTACAAAATTCACATCTTTGCAACACATTACATTTTTTACCTATCTGTTGTGCCTGTTTTATCTATACCAATAAATCTTTTATAACTATGACTTCATATATTTGTGCATTTACATTATTTCATACATTTTTTTTCATTCTATACATAATATTCTACATGTTCTATGTATAGCAGTTTTTACTATATTTATGTCATTTTGTATAATATTTATTTGCTATAGTCTATCTCATATTTCTATCTTTTAATCCTTTTCTGGTTTTGTAGTTGTCTATTGTTTTGTTGATCTTTCTTCCTTTCTTTTTTGCTTTCCTGCTTTTCCCCTCCTTTCCTCTAGCCAATTGTACAATAAATCCCATACGGAGTAGGATTCAGATTCGTCTTTCTCTTTTAGTTCTTTCGTGAGCCTATTCATCTCTGCATATTCCAATATTTTTCAATTACATTTGCTTCCATAGGTATATAATTATTTTTCCAGTTTTGTGTGAATATAATTCTCGCTGCCGTAACGATGTGTAAAATTAATTATCTAGTATTTTTTCATAATTTCCTTTTATAATCCCTAACAAAAATAATTCAGGTTTTAGTGCAATTTGATGTGTAGTAATCTCCTCTAGCCAATCTTTTATTTTTTTCCAATACTTTTTCGCAGCTGTGCGCGTCCACCACATATGTTAGTATGTTCCATATTGTTTGTTGCATTTCCAACAGATAGATGAATACTCTGGGAACATTTTTGCAATTCTCCCTGGTGGAAGGTGCCATCTGTAAAACATCTTGTACATGTTCTCTTTATAAGCTGTGGCCATCGTTAATTTATAGTTTATTCACAAATTTTTTCACATTCCGCTAATTCAATACTATTTCCAAAGTTTATCGCCCATGTTATCATCGTTTCTTTCACAGTTTCTTCTTCCATTTTAATTTTTAATAAGTAGTGATATATTTTTTAATCAATTTTTCTTCGGTTCCCTGAAAAATTTTATGCAGCTCTTGCGGCTCCTTATGGAATCCGTCCCTTTCCCTGTCTTTTTTATACCTTGCCTGTATTTGTAAATAGGGCCACCAGCCAATATCTATTCCCTCGTCTTTCAGTTCTTGTCAGTGTCTGCTTTGCTGCTGCTTCTGCTGCCATTGAAACGGGGAGGGGGGGCATGGTATTTGGGAGGGGAATCATGATGTGCTGGAGGAAGATTCTAGACGCTGACCTGACCATCTTACTGCGTATGTGGAGGAAGGGAGTTTCCCGCCAAGGTTAACTGTCCAGCATTCCATCCTGGTGATGACTTTTGAAGTTATCTCCCACCTGACAGTTGGGTGCATTATAATTGGACTATGGACTGGGGTACCAAGGGGAGGGATTGAATTATACATGATATTATTCGCTTTCACGCCTAATTAATCAGATTCAGCTTAGCTTTGCTACTGTTCGTTTATAATTAGTAAAAGTACATTTGATTTCAAACAAATGGAGTTGAGTGGCTTCTTTAATGATTACTAACTGAAGTCGCAGCTGACAGTTCTTGCCTTGTTTTAGCCTTTCTTGGTTGAATAATATGTCTTTATATCTTATTATCTTGTTTTTGTCCAATACATTCAGTTATCTCAGAACTTCCATGGTGGATACCAGGTTGGGATTTTATTGTAATGTTTTGTTTTGATTTTTAACCATGTTTGTAGTAGAGCTTTTCTAATTAAATGTTTTTGGAAATAGCTATGAATCTTGTCTTTCCCATCCCAGATAAATGTGTACCAATCGAATTCCAAATTATAATCTTCTATTGTTAATAATCTTCTGTTTTTTAAATTGATCCAGTCCTTTATCCAGGTGAGAGTTATTGCTTGGTAATAAAGCTCCCAATCGGGAAGTCCGAATCCTCTTCTTTCTCTACTGTCTTGTAACAATTTTAATTTAATTCGTGTTTTTCCCCCTGACCAAATAAACTATGCAATTAATTTGTTTAAATCTATGAAAAAAAATTCCCTAGGCTAATCAGCACCACTTGAAATAAAAAATACATTTTTGGTAGTATATTCATTTTAATGATGGTAATTCTTCCCATTAAGGATATTTGTAGTCTCCTCCAATTTCCCAGATCTTTCTTAATTTTCTGAATTGTTTTAACATAATTATCTTCTTTAATTGTTGAGCCAAATTCCCAGGTACTTTACTTTTTTTGCTATTTGCATTCCCATGTTTTCCTCTAATTCTTGCTCTTGTTTTTTAGTAAAATTCTTCTTAATGATCTTTGTTTTGTTCTTATTAATTTTAAGTCCTGCTACGTTACCGAATTCCCCTAGTTTTTGGATTGATTTAATTTCTGATTTTAATGGATCCTCTAATATGAATACCATATTAGAGGATGCCTGTGTTTTATATTCCTCTTTTTAAATTTTTAATCCCTTTATTTCTTGATTGTTTCTAATTTCTGTTAGAACTTCCAGTCATAGTATAAATAATAAAGGTGATAATGGACAACCCTGTCTCACTCCTTTCTATATCTTAACTTATTCTGTACTGTCACTATTTATTATTATTTTTGCTGTCGGGGCCGAATAAATCTCATTATTTTTAACTGTGTGATACTAAAATGCCAATTTAAGTTATCAAAGGTCTTCTGGGCATCTAAAAAGACAAGTGCAACTTGTTTTCCCAGATTCTCTTCATAGTATTCTATGGTATTTATAATTAGCCTCATATTGTTTTTTTACCTGATATCATCTGGCGCCAAATGTCTATGGAGATTCTCAATCATCCAGGTCAAGGTTGTTCCAAAGGTGTTTTTTCCAAAAAGCAACTGGACTTTCTTGGTTTTTTCCTTTGAAAACTGAAATGAAGAAACTTCTTGAATAAGAAGCAAAATCTTTTCCAGGGGAAAAAACCAAAGAAAGTCCTGTCATCTTTTGGAAAACATTATGGGACATTATTCTGACACATTGTTCCAGATAAACTACTCTATGACAAATCTAAGGTTTTCTTCTTCAGAATGAGGGAGCATTCCTGAGTCAAATGCATTGCAGACTCAGACAGTATCATTAATAGGGAAAAATTCTGACAACTGTAGTTGAGCAACATCTGATGGGATACAGTTCCCGTTCCTGATATTTAATTGGAACCAGCTCTTGAAGTCAGGGGAGTTTCCCATCATGTGACATGTGATCATCTGATCTTGACCTCCTAAACAAGATCCATAGATTTCTGTCAATTATAGACTCACAGAATGGTTGAGTTAAAAGGAATCTATAGCATATCCAGTGCAAACCTTGTTTACTGCAGGAATATAGTAAAGGATCCACAACAGCTGGTCATTCAGATCCCATTCTCTGCTTCTGTACAGTTTATATCAGGGGTGTCAAACTCATGTTGTCACGTTGTCATCATGTGACGTATCGCAACTTTCCCCCCCTTCGCTAAAATGAGGGTGGGCATAGCCAGTACGTGACACATCTGGCCTGCGGGCCACGAGTTTGACAGCCAAGCTCTATATAGATGCTTACAGAGAAAAGCCTTGCATAATAGAATTATATTGCTCTATATTTCACCCTGCTTTGGAACTGTGGTGCTGTCCTTTGGAAGGACAGATCTTGAAGCCGAAGCTCAAATACTTTGGCCACCAAATGAGAAAAGAACCTGAGGTTGCGGAAGATGGAAGGTGAAAGGAGGTGGGGAAGGCAGAGGACGAGATGGTTAGATAGTGTCATTGATGCAGTGGGCATGACTTTGGCCAGACTTCAGGAGGCAGTGGAAGATGGGATGGTGGTCCATAGAGTCATGAAGAGTTGGATATGACTTAGCAACTGAACAACAACATATCTCACCCCTTTCCATTGTGCAATTTTGCTTTATCTCATCTCATAATGGGATTGTGGGAGATGAGATCCCTGCAGAATGTAGTCCTTGATTTAACAAGTTTGCCTAGTGATTGTTCAAAGTTAGAAAAGCAATGAAAAAAGTGACATGACCATTTTTCACACATTATTGCAGCATCCCCATGATCACACGAACAAATTTCAGACACTTGGCAACTGGTTCATACTTACGACGGTTGCAGTGTTCCAGGATCAAGTGATCACCTTTGGTGAACTTCTGACCAAGCAAAGTCAGTGAAGAAACCAGATTCACTTAACAACCATGTTACTAACTTGCAGTTATTCACTCAGCAATGACAAGAAAGGTAATAAAATGGGACAAAATTCACAATAAATGTCTCCCTTAGCAACAGAAATTTGGAGCTCAGTTATTGTCATAAGTCAAGGACTACCTGTACAGGACGATGGATAAATCTACTCTTGGGATTCTAAAACACTAATGCTCTCATTATCAGATTAACATTTCTGATACAGAAAGAAAAGCTTCCTATGTTCCTATTTCACTTCCTACATATATTTTCACTTATGACCATTTTTCACACTTATGACCATTGCAGCATCCCCATAGTCACATGACCAAAATTTAGACCCTTGGCAACTGGTTCATTTTTATGACAGTTGCGGTATCCCAGATCATGTGATCACCTTTTGTGACCTTCTGACAAGCCAATGGGGAAGTCTGATTCACTTAACAACTATATTACTAACTTAACAACTGTGGGGAGAAAGGTTATAAAATGGGGCAAAACTCAATAAATGTCTCACTTACCAACATAAATTTTGGGTTCAATTATGATCATGAGGACTTAAAAAAATCTCTGGATTCAGAGTTCAGGAGAAGGGAAAGGGGTTAAAGAGGGGAAAATGTGAGATGAAAATCTACCATGTTTGATTTTTGAATGCTGACCAATAGAATTGGGATATATTTTCTCAACCTCACTCTGGTTGCACTAATTGCTCAGATTGGGCACAAACTGGTATATGAATAATAGGAAATACACATATAGGGGGAATATACTGTGATTAGTTTACTTTTCATTTTCAAGTATTGTTATTTTCAGACCAGGAAAACATTTGTTTTAAATATGCAGTTGAGAAGATGTCTTCCCACCAGCTCTGTGATATTTTTTCACAACAATAGCACTGTTTTATGTACTGCATTAGAAATCAAGTCAATGGATCAATTTATGATGAATGTAATTATTTTGCAGGATAATTTTTTCTAGAATGTCCCCTTTTGGAATTAGAAACATTTGCCCTCCTCTAGCCATTCGGAACTGAATAAAAGTCTAGTCTAGTGAAGAGAAGGTCTCGAGTGACATGAATGATAGCAGTTTTTCAATACTTGACGGGCTATCACAGAGAAGAGGGGGACAAACTATAAAGCACCTGAAGGCAGGACAAGAAACAACAGGTGTTCACCATCATATCTCCATTTTCATTTGACTAAAATTGTTTAAGTGTCCTTCATCATAACATGTATGAATATTTGAGTTAAAATACTTAAGAATATGAATTATGTTTGTTGACTGTAGAAGATAGCAGCTTATCTAGTCTTTAGAATTTCATAAAAATACTGAAATGTCGCTAGACCATCAGTGTATTCCTTAGCACAACATATTAAACCATAAATTATAGTTTACAAACCACAGTGGCTGGATTCATGCAACATACTAAGCCAAAATTAAACTATAAACTTTAGACTCATTTATGAACCAAGCTCGTATTTATATAATTCTGGGTCTTTACTTTATTTTAAAAAATCCTTCAGTCCTTCATGATAAATAAAGCTCTTCCAATTCTTTGGTCTAAAATTTATTTCCAAAAATGTCTCTACAGAAATGATCTTAGAAACGGTCTTCTGTATGGCTGTGTGTTAAAACTGCTTTTAACTGACATTTGAGCAAGTTTTAGAAACTGGCATTTGAGAAAGTGCTTTGTTTTTATATAGTCTCTTTTCCTTCCTATTTCAATGCATTTTGCAGGGAGGCCATTTATGATTAAATTAGAAGAATTGGGAAGAGCTTAAAAAGATCAAAACCATTAGAATGTTTAATTTGGAGCCCCTGATAGGGTGCAAGAGTGCCAGCTGGTGGACGAGCATCCACATTGCAGATGATAAGAGGGCTGAACAACCTCTGCAGCAACACAATGACATCAGAAGCAACTTGAGAGGATGAGGCATAACAATAGGATGGGTGGTTCCCGCTTACCCTAATTAAGAAATTATTCAGAATGGAAGGCATTAAACTGATGAGTAGAATGGAATATTATTAAAATTAAAAAGAATCAAGGAATAGCAATAGCAGTTGGACTTATATACCGCTCCATAGGGCTTTCAGCCCTCTCTAAGTGGTTTACAGAGTCAGCATATTGCCCCCAACAACAATCCGGGTCCTCATTTTACCCACCTCGGAAGGATGGAAGGCTGAGTCAACCCTGAGCCGGTGAGATTTGAACAGCCGAACTGCAGAACTGCAGTCAGCTAAAATAGCCTGCAGTGCTGCATTTAACCACTGTGCCACCTCGGCTCAGACAACTGCAGAAGATATGTGCTGATTGGAATCTGCAGGGTTGCTACCTCTACTTCTGTATTCCTAGAGCAGTGTTTTTCAACCTTTTTTGTGCAAAGGCACACTTTTTTCATGAAAAAAATCACGAGGCACACCACCATTAGAAAATGTTTAAAAAAATTAACTCTGTGCCTATATTGACTATATATAAAGTAATTCTCCCACGGCACACCTTATACTATGTCACGGCACACTAGTGTGCCGCGGCACAGTGGTTGAAAAACACTGTCCTAGAGAAAGAGGGTCACATTTAAGTCAGAATGCTTGGGGAAGGGGGAGAGAGATAGGAATGACACAGAAATGACACAGAACAACCACCACGTGCTTCCCTATGAAGCTCTCTAGTTGTGCTCAGCACTTCTTGTGGCTTAGAACTTCCTTTGAAATATCTGGCTTTTGATTCATGTTAAACTAAACAATGGAATTCCAGAGTTCTTTGCAATGAGAAGCCTATGGATACCACTGCTAGGCTGGCAGCATATCCCACCAATGTGACAATTGCCTCACTGTTAGAATACATTGCACACGTCCATCTGGCATTTCCTGGCACTATTTGTTTTTCTCAGAAATTGCCTTTTTGCCTGCTTGCTTTTATGACAAAGACTTTAGGCAGCCTTGGCTTCATTGCTTTGCTGACTACAGTATGTTCCTAGTTAGAATACTTGCCACTTTACTCAAAGGCTGCTGCTAGGAGACAGTCCATGCTAAGGATAAGTAGAAATTAAGCAGGGCAGTTTTCTTTGGGCAGTGTATGTTAATTCAAGTAGAAAAAATCATGGAACTGAATAGATTGGATTCTGTAGAACTGAATTGTGAAACTTACTGGAAATAGAACAAAAGTGCCAAGAGAAGGCCAAGTGAGGAGAGGCAAGCATAGTTTAGTGGCTACTATAGGAAGTTAAAACCCACCCCTGATCAAAGCTCAGAGAGGGAATAAAACCAGGGACCTTCAGCATCTCATTCTCTTTTCTTCTTCACCCAACATCTGGAAGCATGTGACCCTCCCTTTTCTGTTCAGGAGCTGAAGTCATGTGGTCCTGTCCACCATTAAACCATCTTTCCAAGCAGCCTCCATGTTTTCAGTGTTTTTTCCCCCACTTGGAACTGAATCCAGAAGGATTTCTTCCATGCGCAGAAGCCAAAAACAAGATGGTGGCACCGCACAGAGAACCGGTTCGGAGATGTGGTGGGCCTGGATTGCTGCCAGTTCCAGTGACCCAGGCTGCCAAACCACTACTGGTTCAGCTGAACCAGTCCAAACCCACCACTGATAGGAAATATGGTTACAGGAATTAGGTATGTCTAGTTTAATGAAAATAAGGATTAGGGGAGACATGATAGAACTATTCCAATATTTGAGGGGCTCCTACAAAGATGATCTTTAATCTCTTAGTGGGTTTTGATATTACCTACCAATGGTATTCTTCTGCACCATCTGGGCGGGTTGGGAGCATTGTGTCGTACTATTCTGCCTTTTTTCCTAAATGGTTATTTTCAGTGTTAAAAGAAGGGAAGAGATTATGCTCATGCACTGCTCATTGTAACAATTCAAGGCGCTGGCTGTCATCTATAAAGTCCGTTTATGTTACCGGGCCTGTTTAGCTGCAGAATTACCAGTCTTCAGTCATTTCTGCCCACTTAATGCATTCAGGCAGACTAGTATGTCTTGGACCCCCTCAATTAAACTGCCAGTTTAATCAATCAAACAGTTGTGGGGAGTGTGTCTTCTCTGGAACTGCATCCCTTCAGGAATGCAAATGGCATCCATCTCCTGGGGTTCCAGAAGGTCCTTAAGACTTCGCTTTGTTCTCAGGCCTGGGATTATTGTGTAAGTGAAGCCCCTGTTGTGTTTTTAATTGTTATGACTGCTTTTGTCTGGGCTCTTATGCTTTGTGGCTAGTCATATTAAAACTCAGCATTTTGGTTTATTCAATACATAATCACTATAATTAAATAATTAGAGGCTTATGTTGATGTAGGACTAAGGTCAGAGCCAAAATCATTTGTTATTACCAAAGACCGCACTACATTTCACTAACTGGTTGACTTACCCACTTTAAAAGTATCCTTCTGCGCTGTTTAACCTGACAAGGTCACCCATCATTCCATGAATCATGACTTATGGGTTTGCCCAATTGATTCATTAAAGTGGCCCTATGGCTGGATTGATACAATGTAGCAAGCAGATAATATTGAATCAGTGGCTGCATTTAAACATGCTGCTATTCTAGGTTAAAACAAGATTGAGTAATTTTTGAGTCAGTGTGTTCTGAAATCCCAAGGTTTGTCTTAACCTCCAAAATGAATCAGGAGAAGAGCAAAATATGGTTGGTTGGTTGGAATATTACAGTGGTGGGTTGCAGGCGGTACGCCCCAGTATGGGTGTACTGGAGCCTGGCTGGAGCACCGGGTACCGCTCCGGTAAGGTGCTCTGGAGGGCACACCTGCCCGCCCGCCCTCCTTACTGGTGTTTAAAGTCTTCGGCGCTTCTGAGCAAGGCACTTACAGTGCCTGCGCGATGCTCTGCCGAGCAGCTGGAGCGTCACGGAGGCTAGCAGAGGCGTCGCTGGATGGTAAGATGCATGCATGCGCAGCACACATCCATGTGGACGCTGAACCCGTTCCAACCGTACCGGTTGGAACAGGATCCAGAACCCACTATTGGAGTATTACATAAACTGGGTTTAGAATTCAGCGTGTTGTGTGAACTTATGACAATAAAAGTTATTTCCAACTGCAGTTAATTGCAGGTCCCTCCACTCAGACACCCATTGCACTAAAAGCAGGCCAAAGCCAACCAAGGTCTGCAGTTGTCGACTTCACAACCACAGTGGAGTCCAAATCTCTACATGGGTATATGCATAATTTTGTATTTATTCATCTTGTCATGGTTACGTAGTGCATATTGGAGGTAGTGACCCTTTGAGAGCTGCCTGCAACAACAAAAAATTACCTTCTCATGTTTAGGTACTGTAAAATTGGAGGTAGTGACTCTTTAAGTGCTGTAAGCAACTAAATTTCATTTTAATGTATGCCGATTAGTGTACATTCAGAGTGATAATAATTGTTAAGTGAGACACGTGTAAAGTGAGTCTTGCCCCATTTCAGAATCTTTCTTACCACCGTTAAAAGGAACCACTGCTGTTGTTTTACGACAGTAACACGGTCGTTAAGTGAATCCGGCTTCCCCGTTGATTTTGTTGCAAAAAGGGATTGCAATGACCCTGGGACCCTCATAAATATGAATCCATTACCAAGCGTCTGAATTTTGATGATGTGATTAAGGGGATGCTGCACAGGCCCAAAGTGTGGAAAAACCGGTCGTAAGTCACTCTTTTTCAGCGCCGTTGCCACTTTGAACGGTCACTAAATGAATTGCTGTAAGTCAAGGACTACGCTGAGGGGGCCCTACAGGCGGCTCTGCAAAGCCTCGGGCGGCCAACAGGGGGCAGCACAGCCTCTGGAGGACTCTGCTCTTCGCCGCCCTCTAACCGCCAGCCAGGGCGGTGCACCCCGGAGCCTCCGCGGGCCTTCCCTCATCGGCAGCGCGACCCCGCCGCCGGGCCTCAGCTCGGCGGCCTCTCCGCCTCCTCCGGAGCTGCTCCTTTAAGACCCGGCCTCCGCCTCCACCGCCGCCCTCCTTCCTCCTCACGACGCGGAAGCGGCCACTGCCGGGCCTAGTGCGGCTGCTGCTGAGGCGGCAAACGACCTCACTTCAGGCTGCTGTCGCCGGCCTCCACCGGCCCTGCTATGCCGCCGCCGCAGCCCTCGCCTTCTCCCTCGCCGCCGGTGCCTCTGCAGCCCCTGAGCAGCTGCGGCCCGTGGGAGATGCGCGAGCGGCTGGGCACCGGCGGCTTCGGCAACGTCCTCCGCTGGCAGCACAAGGTGAGCGGGTCTGACAGGAATTGGTGGGAAAGGGCCAGGGGGGAGGGGGTTGGTCTGGCGCGCGCCTGACAAGAACTGGCGGGAAAAGGCCGGGCCCGAGGAGAGGGAGAGAGGGGAGGCTTTTGCCCGCGAGTGCCCTCGAGCCACAATGAGGCCCCTCCCCTGCCCCTCCTTTCTTGCCCCCCCCCAAGGAGAGAGGGCGTCAGAGATGGGGCTTTGGGTTGGGGGGGAGGTTCCCGCCTTTTCCAGCTTCCCCCCCCCACACTTCCTGGCACACCTTCTTTCTTAATTATGGATCTGGGGATTCCTTCCTTTCTTCGCCTCTGGGAGGAAATAAAATCTTTTAAAAATCAGCCAGATCAAAATAGAATTTAAAAATCTCTCTCTGTGTGTGATCTATCTGTTTATCCTATCTGTCTGTATCTATCTTATCTATCAATCACCTATCATCTATATCTCTCTATGTCTGTCTGTATCATCTATCTTATCTATCATTTATATATCTCTATATCTATCTATTGTATCTATCTGTCTGTCATCTATCTTATCTATCAATCATATATCATTTATCTCTACATCTATCTGTATCGTATCTATCTGTCTGCCTATCATCTATCTTATCTATCAATCATCTATATCTCTACATCTGTATCTATCGTATCTATCATCTCTTATCTATCTATCGTATCTATCTATCTGTATCATCTATCTTATCTATCAATCATCTATCATCTATATCTCTATATCTATCTGATCTGTGTCTGTATCATCTATCTTATCTATCTATCAATCATCTATCATCTATATATGTGTATCTATAGTATATGTATCATCTATTTTATCTATTAATCATCTATATCTCTATATCTATCTGTATCTATCTGTCTATCATCTATTTTATCTATCAATCATCTATATGTCTCTACATCTATCTGTATCTATCTATTGTACCTGTCTATCATCTATCTTATCTATCTATCTATCTATCTATCTATCTATCTATCTATCTATCATATCTATCTCCCTGTATCATCTATCTTACCTATCTATCAATCATCTATCATCTATATCTCTATATCTATCATATCTGTCTATATCATCTATCTTATCTATCAACCATCTATCTATATCTTTCTATATCTATCCATCTATCATATCTGTCTATCATCTCTTATCTATCTATCAATCATCAATTCTAGCTACATACCTATCTCTCTAACATCTCTCTATCATCTAATATCTATCTATATCAATCATCTATCATCCTCATCTATCCATCAAATCATCCATCAATTATCTACCTACCTATCTCTCTATCTATCATCATATCTATCTCTATATCAATCACCTATCATCCTTATCCATTAATCATCTATCAATTATCATATCTATCTGCCTATCAATCATCTATCAACTATCTTATCCATCAATTATCTCTTATCTACCTACCTACATATCTCTCTTAACACCTCTCTCTATCATCTATCTTATCATATCTATTTCTATCTATCAATCATCTATCATCCTTATCCATTAATCATCTATCAATTATCTATTGTTTCTCCATCCATCCATCTATCTTGTATTATGTATATCTATTATCTATCTATATATTATCTGTCAACCTATTATCTATATCCATCATTCGTCTATCAGCTCTCCTCTATATAGAGAAAGGCAGAGACAGAGAGAGTCTGTATAATACACAGACACACACACACACACACACACACACACACACAATGTGTTATATATGACACATAAAAGTGGCTTTACAGATCTGATGTCCTCTGTGGTTTTGTTTTCAAGCAGCTTTTCCTGCAGTACTTTCTTTTCTGTCTGATTTATATGCAACTTCCTCTCGATAGAATATTTGTACCTTAGGAACTCACAACCTCCTCTCTTCCTTCAGTCTGGAGTTGGGCATTATTAATTAAACTAATAAATAGGTTGCTCATTTTCCAAAGACCCTGAGCATCTTACAAATAATAAACAGTAATTGGAAATATAGGGGGAAGTGGAGGAGACAGTGGAAGTGAGCAGAGGACATGGCAGAAATTAGAAACAAAAGTCTATTGAAAAATTACACCAGCTAAACCCAATTTTTTGCAAGAGCTGTGTGAGAACATTATTCAGACAACCACAAATGCATTGCGACAATCCAGTATATCTTAAAAAGGAAATAGATTGCCTATAAATTATATTTCAACAAAATGAATATCCATGCAATTTTAGCAAAAAAAATTCCTGACAACTGAACCCGCTACAGCGCAGCCAATGCTAGCTTTGAAAAGGTACATATAAAAAACAACTCCGAAATAAGATGATTACAGCTGTGCAGCAGCATCTTGGCACTCAAACCAACCAAA
This sequence comes from Thamnophis sirtalis, assembly GCF_051295495.1. Classification (NCBI taxonomy): domain Eukaryota; kingdom Metazoa; phylum Chordata; class Lepidosauria; order Squamata; family Natricidae; genus Thamnophis; species Thamnophis sirtalis. The sequence goes on from NW_028261382.1 coordinate 73,552,040, forward strand.
GCCCTCAAAAACATAAGTAAACTAAAAAAAAAAAAAATAGGAGTCATCTACAATATGAAATATAGCGACTGTAACAGACACTACGTA